>NC_044282.2:56886517-57207906 GCF_004027225.2 Strigops habroptila
GCAGTAAGAAATTATTGATCCACATTATTGCGCTGCAAATGACAGCGAAGAATAAAGAATCTGTCTATACTGCTACTGCTTTCTCTGAATTCTATGATTCTATGAATTCACCTCATCTCTTCTTAAAAAGATATGGTTTGGTTTTTTTTATTTTATTGTAACTAGAGTTCTTCCCTATACACAAGCAGCGTAATTTATCTATGCAAAAAGGAGGCAGAGAGGGGAAAATATTTATCTGAATAACTGAATTTCTTTTAGATAAAGTCTGGCTTCCTACAAATTCAGGATACAAATTAAGTATGGATAATCAAACAAACAAATAAAAAAGTTAAACTTGTTGTTTAATGACTGCATGACCTAATCAAATACTGTCCAGAGGAGGTGGAGCTATATAACATATGGGATATGGAAAAATTGAAGCTGCTTCACAAACGTTAGTTGAATAGTCTTCAACCTACATTTCCTAAAAACAGCCTGGAGCATATCCAGAGCATACCGTCTACTTTTCCATGTAAAACTATGCCCCCAATGGGGCATGCATAAAGCAGTGAGGGTTCAAAAGATTTTTGTTAGGTTACTGTAAGGAGTTAGTCCTTCACGATTACTACAGTAAATCAGTTAACTGGGATGGAGAGACCGATCTTCAGCTTTGATTCTCCACATGCTTCCCTCCTATGACTTTCATTTTAACCAAGTATAAGTCTAACGTAAAATATTTACATATGCTATGAATTTAAGGGTTGGGTTGGAAATTTGCTTCAGCTCCATCCCAGCTAAGTGCCTGAACTGCCAATTCTATGCCTGACTTCCTTTGGAAAACGCCTCCAGATGCTCAGTGTCAGCTCTCTAAAATGGGAAAACACTGATTTTCTTTCACAGGAATACTCAGAAGTAAACAGATTGTAGAGATACTTTTGCAAAAGAAAAGTATGGTCCGGGTCAGATCATCTTCCTGCTTTGGGACATCTGAACATTAGGAGGAATCATGAACAAAAAAAACCCCTAAGCTATTTGACATCCCCTTCTAGTCTCTTAGTATTGACATAAAAAAATAGAATACTGAAGTAGTGGAAGAATTTTGCCACATGGTGGTGCTGGCTCTCCAGTGTAGAACAGCCTGTTAACAGCGCTAGCCACTTCTGTGTACTGATCCTATACGCAAGACTTTAAATGCCCAATAGGAGTTAACATTAACTGAGGTTCAATTAGCTTTATTTTAGCTATGCTGAACACAAGCTGAGAATTATGCCTTTTGTTTTTAGGAATAAGTGAGTTCATTAACAAGACAGAAAAACTGCTGTCACCAAATCTTATTCCTGAATTGTTATCTGTCAGTTTTCCCTTCAACTACTCCCACTCAAAATCTGAATATAAAAACCCTCCACATCTAAGTAGAAAAAGTTAATACCAAAGTTCAAGATTCACCATGACCTCAGAAATTGGACAATTTTGCTGGACAAAATGGCATGTCCCTTTTTTGGCTTTTGCTCTGCAATGAGAGATGAGGGTTGGCTAAGAATAAGCAGTTTAGTAATGGAAATAAAAATACTAATCTGAAGACATTTACGCTGAACAAAAAATTCTACATTATACCACTAAGTGTCCTTCACTATACACAAACACTGGAGTACGGCTTGTAAGTTTTGATCACAATTCAAGGCAGATTTCTTAGTCTCCCAATAAGCACTAAAAAAATTACATTGTTTGATAGCTTGTGATTAGAGCTGCTCAGTTAATTTTCTTTCTGAAAACTAATTACAGTACAACGTCATAGTTAATAAATTTAATCACTAGTATCCACATAGTTATTTTTCCATAACTAAAACTGTACTGATAAATGGACATTTCTTCTAGTAAAACACTACTGCTACCTATATATGTAACTTTTACAACCTGATCTTCAACTGAATACACGACAAATTCTTCCACCACAATTTCCTGCACCACAGTAAAGGACAGTTCTCTACCTTAATTATCCAGAAGCTTTCACGTTCCTAAGCATTTTGGATGGTGTTCTCAGTAGGTCTTTTTTTTTTCCTGTATTCCTTCAAGAAGAGTTGAACTCAACTATGCAAAATTTAACACCATAGTACAAAGAGAACTAATCTAAAATTAAACTTACTTCAGGTTAAGTAAACTTAAACTTACAAAGAGCCAAGTGATCAAAATTTCTAGAACCATACAGCTGATCTCAATTCACACCTTAAGATACTGTTCCAACAGCTAAAAATAACTTGCTTAATCATATGCAGAGGAAAGATAGCTGATTTTAGCAAGTATTCTTCAAATGAAACACCAGAGAACATGTTTTGTTTAAACTGTGGTTTGTAAAATCTGCCCAAGGAAGCCAAGTAACCCACTGAGCAGGCTTACTTGTCAAAATGCTGTTCAGCCGTGGTCAGCCACAGGTCACTATTCAGAGAACAGAGTATGTTTTTGTAATATGGTTAAGCTGCAGTAATACCAGAATTTCTTCTGTAAGACCCAGTGAGCATGTTTGTTTAAGCTTTTGACTTTTAAACACAATCAAAACCAGTTTGACTTGACAAATGTTTCAAATATAAGAAGAAGCCATTTCAAAATGTATTTGGGTGACAACAGTAGGAATATAGCAAGAATTAACAGGAAAGAAATCTCAATTTCTGAGCATTGCCACTGTAACATCTGTCTAAGAAGTGTTGTAACTGTTCTGTCTATTTCTTTCAAAAATGTTTTCCATCAAGATTGACTTTGACCAAAACATTCAGACGCAGCAGTAAAATGCTTACATTTCTAGTAACTTACTATTGCTCTTCAGAACTGCAGCAGCTATCACAGAACTATCCTTAAATCAATTCAATAGTAACTATGTCATTATGCAGTGCAATATATATTTTTCAGAATGTAATGCTATTACAAGAAATGTAGTTCTTGTTCTAATCACTCTAAAGACATGTCCAGAATATCACAGGCACAACTTCAGTAGATGGTATCAAAATAATCCGTATGTCGTCTTCCAAACGGTGCCTATTGCACAGAGCAGCCAACCTAAAAACTGTAACGCATTTACAAGATCTTGATTTGAAATTCTCAATGAAGAAAACTGGTCTCACCTTTTTCTTCAGGCTTCAAAGAAGGTAATTTCTTCTCTCCAGTTGGCAATTCAGGCTTTGGAGCTGAACGTAAAAAGAAACCATAGACATTTCTCTAAAGCTTTAATTATCTTCGTCACTAACTAAAAATATGACATACACCAATTTGTGTTTATATTTTCCCCTTTGTGAGGAGTGTAACATCATTTATAAACACTCATTTGAGCCCAGAAAACAGTAGGCCTGTATTAAAGTGTTTCCAAAGTAGGCTTCATCATGATTTTGAAAAGTATATAGCAGCAGCATACTACATAGAGCATAAAAAGTAACCTCAAGCTGTGACTATAGGTGATTGGATTACTAGGAAATACAAAGTTACTTCTGAATTTTCTTCTGAAGTCATGCACTGCTTCCAATTTAATATTTCCTCAGACACGTACCACTATTCATACACTACATACCTGGATTTTTAACTGGAGGTGGAGGTTTCTTTGGTTTCTAAAAAAACAAAGAATACATAAAAATAGTACTCAAACAAACAGATATTCTCTATTGAAGACAAACCTAGTGTTTGTTTTGCATACTGTAATGTCTAGCTTGTTCACTAGCTGATTTCAAAGTATTTCACAAAGGAGGCAACCAATTCACAGACAGGAAACAGAGAACTGGAGTAATTCCTCTGATATCTCCCAGGCAGCCAGTTGCAAAAACAAAATGCAGGTTTCTTTAAATCAGATCAGTGCTTCAGCAACATGTATAAGCAGTAGGAGTACAATGAACTAAAAACAACGAATTACATCTTTCTTAGTCCAAAGAATTACATCTTTTTTAGTCCAAAGAATTGTTCTGATGGCACCCATTTTAATCTCGTTATGGAAACTTCAGTCTTAGTACAATACAAGTTTAAAAGAATAATCAGGTAAATTTTTGAACTAAAATTGGTCACTTTCACAGAAAAAAAAAAAGTTCTAAATCAAGTATCAGAAGAACTATTTCAATTAACTGACTCCTAAATTACAAGTGTAAGGAAACAAATAAAAATAGCAGCCTTTGCAATATAATCACTGCAGTTTTTCGTTGCAGTTTTCAAATACTATTTTGAGCTTCCTTATCACTGTATATTTAGGTGGGAAAGGTGGCCTTTAAACTAGCCTTTAAAACTGTACAAAGTATTACAGTGTCATAGCCTGTAAGTTGAAACTAATTTTATTTTAAAATGCAGTCACTCATCACTTTCCTTAAACTAGTAAAATTTAATTTCAATCTCTGCTGTTGAAGGAGTACTGGCACCTCTCAGGACAGGCATCTTAAGCCACCTCATCCTCAGAATGCGATTCATGAAAATGCTCTAGAAGAGCTATCTTCGTGGCTGTACTAAGGACAAGACGCACTGATAAAACGGTCACAAAAGCCTACAAAAACCCTCATTCTTTATACAAACACAGCTGAAACCATATAGGCTCAGTCTAATATAGCCCCTCCAAAAATGCCTTGTAGTAGGTATTTTTGAAAGAGTTGCTATGGGTGAATTCCACTTCTGTGCCCCTACCACTACTGAATAAGCTACTCTTAATGCAGAAAGATTTTATTCTGATAGGTGAAATGTAATTAAGCAAGCATGAAAACCCATATTAAATTTCTTTCTCTAATTTCAGAGAACACAAAAGCTAGTGAACTGAAGTAACAAGACCATATTCTTTTTTTTCCCTCCAAAAGTAAATACATTATCCCGCTGTGCAGCATTTCTGCCTATATCACAAACAATTACACTGAGAGCTCAGCATCACCCTGCCATTACATGATTCTGATCTGTGTTTTTATTAAGTCAATATCAAATAGCTGATTATAATAATCAGCCATCCAATGCTTTGAACTTCAAAGCTGCTTAATGCAAGGTGAATCCCCGTACTGAGACACACTATACAAAGCAGAATAAAGGATCAAAGCAAGGTTTGTCTACAGGAAACACTGTTTATGGTAAAAGAACAATTTCTTTTCCTTTTCTCAAAGAGCAACTCTGTATTGCAAAACAGTAATACTTCCCATCCATCCCTCAAATCATGTCAGCTGTATATTACAGCATTTATGCCATTCTTGCAAAGCTGAGAATCTATTTAAGAAGAAAATTCTGACTCGGAATAACTAGACTTTCTGTGTAGGTTAAGCAACTGAGGCTAAATGCTAAGTTTATCTATCAGGTTTACCTAGCAATTCTCTGTGAATGTCTCCAATTCCAGACCAAATGGCGCTAAGTTACTATGAAACTCAAACTGCTCTGCTGAGATACAGGCTTCAACATTTAGATTTTCTGGACCTGCATTCATCCCATCTGGGGATGATGTACATTTGTGAATTAATACAACCATCTTTGCTACACAAACTTGTCACAACCAAAACACAACACTAATCTCAACAAGAAAATTACAAAATATGAATCAAAATTACAAGAATGAGGATTACCACATGAAGCCATGTATTTCTACAACTTAGCACATAAGATGGTAGAAAAAAGATATTTCTAGATCCCATCCAAAGATTCATGCACTGCAGCCTACTAGCAAGTCTGAGCATGGAAAAATCCCAGTCGGTCTCACAGAGGCCATTCAGCATTTTGCAATTATAGTTACTTACAGGACTACAAATGGAGGAGACCAACTGCTTATATATCCTTCCAAACCAGTAAGGGTTTAATGCAATAAATACATTACAGCAGGTTATCAGAACTATGTCCTTTACTTTATGAGCTAATCATCCTCATTAATACAGTTAATATCAAAAAGCATGCCTCAGTTAACATTTAAGAAGTTTAAAGACAAGCACTTTTAAATCTTTCTTCTTTGATATAGCTAATTCAAGATAAAGTTAAAACTGCTACAATTGTAATAATATTTTAAGCAGCATAATATGCTATGAAACATTTTATTGTTTGCATTTCCACCAGTATTTTTTTGATACTAACTGATACACATAAGAACTTACAGGGAAGTCTTTATCAGACTCTTGTATTTGAACAGCAAAATTATCTGGGAAGACTCCTTCTTTACCATTGAGTTCTCCTTTCCACCAGCCTGGCTCTCCAGTGTCCTAAAATAAACAACAGTACATTTCAATCAGGACTTACTTCTTCCCCAGAAGATACAATTACAGGAACATTTTTGCTTTTATCTACAATATAACATAATTGTTTGTCTGAAATACCACATTTATAAGAGGACTACTTTGGCCACCTTCCCAAGGGGAAACACTACAGATCAGGTTTGGTCACTTTTTGTTTGTTTTCTAAAAAGCAGGAGATATACATTACATCATATATAAGAGATGGGTATAAGGATAAGATCTGCAAAGGGAAGGAAAGTACATAAACCCAGTTATGACCCAACACACAGCATTCAATATACTCAACTTCCTTATTGTTACCAACTGGCAACTTATTCAATAAATACTTCAAGTGGTGTAACACACAACTCTACTCAACAAAAGTGATTCTGATGTGATGGATCAGGTCCACTGGTCTAAAAAGGTGAAGAAGCAAGAGAATATACCCTACGGAGTGAAAAACTAGCCACATTAAGGTGTAAGTTTAAATTATAAAAAAAGGGGGTGGGGGTAGGGAGAATTAATCCAGTTGCACAAAAATCCATTACATGATCTTACTGGATCAAGGCCCCAGTTTATCCGTAACAGAAAGTATGACGTTATTTGAATATTTTAGCAGCATAAATAACAGCTTTCCTCTGTTCCCCACATCCAAAATACAGCAGATGTCACCCCTGCATACAACTCCAAGTGGATTACTGCTGATAAGTGCCACTGGTAGCAGCCCCAAGTAGTTCATTCCAAAGTTCAGTACACAGTAAGAACAATTCAGTACTTGGTTCAGCTGGGACACTGAACAGGTATTGGAGAGGGGGAAAAAGTTTTTTAAAAAAATCTCACCCCACATTAACCTAAAGAAGGAATCATCAGGAAAAATACCTGAATAGGTGATTAAGTGCTGAAAGTAAAAGTTTGCTAAAGTTTTCTTCCACTTCTCCCTCTGTCACCCTTTCAATTAAGTACTACAGAGTCCAACCTCCGAGCAGCGAGCAGTCATGAATGGGATGAGGCATCTATTGCTAAACTTCATTTAGCCATTGCTGAGGATATGCTAGGAAGTCAGAGACAACTCCATGGCAATGATTATATGCAGCACAACAGAAAATAAATGGCCAATAGGGACAGGCTTTACAAATATGTACGTGCTAAAAGAAAAATACTTTAACGTGTGCCAAGATCAAAACCCCAGACTGGGGCAGCCACCTCAAAGTTACATTAGTACACTTGGACTTCAGAAGATGGTTTTAGAGGGAGAGCTCTGCTCTGGATAACTCTGCGTTGCTCCCATTTGGACCAGCATATGTTTTGGATAAATTTGGGGGTAAATTTAAGAAGGACAGAGAGGTAAGAGTTTCAGTGAAGATGGAGCAAGGGCTGTCATGTTCAAAAAAGTGCTTTCCATAAATACTCTTTTCCACTGTAATTACAGTCAGTAATACTGATGATATCAACTTTCTTGTTAAGAAAAGTAGTCAGCTTTTCCATAAACTGAAAATCCTCCTAAAGAAAAAAAAGTATTGCTTTTCTTCTGCAACTGTGTGAAAGCTGAAAACAAAAAAAGGAACTTTCCACTTTTTTTTAGCCAAGTCATTATTCCTTCGTATAGCAGCGTATAAACTAACAAAAGACTGCAGAGTAATGGAGGGAAATTAAGTATGGATAGGTTCCTTTGCTGTTTAAAACCATCTCTGCAACAAGATGCCCTTTCAGAAAGGAGTTTTGAATATTCAGCACAAATAAGAACATTCAATTAAATAACCTGGACTCCATTCTCCTACTGAAAATACTTGCACAGATTTTTTCATAATACCTAGACCAAAATCTAAGTATAGATCTCAATTTCTCACCTTTTGATACATAATACTTTCCAACCACCACCTCTAGGTCAGCCTGATGTATCACCAGAGAAAAAGTACAAGTTCTGAAGGTAAAAGGGCTCTTTGCAAAGCTTTTCCAACTTCCCCCCTAAAAAGGCATTTGGTACTGGGTGTACACTGATCTGACTGGCCCTGGAGGAATCTAAGATAATTTCCCACTCCAAAATGATCTTTAAGGACATCTGTATCTCCACCAAGTACAGAAGCAAAGATTTGGCTCTCACATGAGACAAATCAGTCTACAGGAATATCTACTTCAACAGACCTTCCTGTTTTCCCATTTTACACATTACCTACCTGCGTGAAACCCACAAAAGCTAACATAAATGGTTAAAGCAGACTGAACATCTTACCTTACTGATTATTTGAATGATCTCGCCTTCTTTAAAGCTGAGTTCATCATTCGAGCCTTCATAGGAAAATATTGTCCTGCAATACTCCTTGGCTGAAACAAAGCAGCACAATTAACCACATTTGCTTACCATGGGTAGTAATATACATAATACTAGCTCACTTATGCTGTCCGAATGGAGAGCTCAGAAATTAACACTATAATCATACTTCCCTTCTACACCAGCCATCTGGGACTGCTTTACATGTTCACGATGTCATCCATATCACAAGAAAAATAAGATTACTATATTTACAGAGCTATGGAGATAAATCTTTGCCAAGTCAGGAGTTTAAGCTCTAAAAAATTTTTTTCTAGAACAGCAACTTAATTCAAATACTCTGGCTTCAGAGGGAGAAGAGCCTCCTCAGTTAAATTATAACAGCCTCTTTAACCCTCTCCATAAGCATTATATATTCAGGTTTGAGCTACTTTAGACAAAAATTGTTTTGAGCTTTTTATTGAGAGTTTATATGATATTTTTTCAAAATTGATCTAAATTTCAAATTTGCAATCCTGATTAAATACATTCAAACATTTCAAGGTGTCATCCTTTATTAACATGTATAATTACAGAAACTTCAAATACCCAGCAAATGTGCTGAAATTCTGCAGTAAGCCCAAGTAACTGAAGCAAAGGAATTCCTTGGCTAAGCACTGTCCTGGGTTCAGCTATAGCAGTCATTTTTCTCCTGCTTAGTAGCTGGTGCAGTGCTGTGTTTTTTAACTTTCAGCCTGGGAACAACGCTGATAACACCGATGTTTTTAGTTGTTGCTAAGTAATGTTTATTCCAACCAAGGACTTTCTCAGTCTCATGCTTTGCCAGGGAGGAGGGGAAGCCGGGAGGAAGCAGAGACAGGACACCTGACCCAAATTAGCCAAAGGGGTATTCCATACCACAGCACGTCATGCCCAGTATATAAACCGGGGGGAGTTACCCGGAAGGCCGAGATCACTGCTCGGGTCGGGCTGGGTATCGGTCGGCGGGTGGTGAGCAATTGTATCCTCTCCCCTTGTTATTTCACTAATCGTTATTATCATTGGTGGTAGCAGTAGTGGTTTTGTGTTATACCTTAGTTGCGGGACTGCTCTTATCTCAACCCGTGGGAGTTGCATTCTTCCCATTCTCCTCCCCATCCCTCCGGGAGCGGGGGGAGGAAGAAGGGGGTGGGGAGTGAGCGAGCGGCTGTGTGGTTCTGAGTTACCGGCTGGGCTCAAACCACGACAAGCACCTGAAACCAGAGCTCATCTGAGTGACCAATTCAGACAATCACATCCTCCTCTGCAAAAGTAGACAGAATAATTCCTTTCTTTCCATTTGATATAGTTCAATAACTAATCCATTTAAAATTGTGATTAGGTTTTCAGGTGAAAAAGCAGGAGGATTCATTTTCCTTTCCCATGTTAGAACAAAAACAATGTGAAAAAGGCCAAAATACATTCATATAGAAGGCTTGATTGCAAAGCATTTTTTGCACCTTTTTTAACCCTAGCACATTTAAAATAATTTAGCATATAAAAAGACTAGATTTCTGTATCTGACAGATTAAGGAAGAGGAAGCAAACAAAGGACTTTACTGTGCTGCCATAACCTAAACAAGTATTTGGCACTGACAACACACATAGGTGAGCAGCTGCATCAACCCCCAGTTAGAGAGCAGCACACCACCAAGTCATCATGAGGATCTTCTGCAAGTCTTAATGACTGCCTGTTGCTGGATGGTAAGAAAAGATATGAGTTGCAGCTGAACCTTTTTGTTGTTGTTGTATTTGTTTAATCAAGACACAAATTTTTAGTTAAAAAATGCACAAATTTTGTTGATTAAAAATCTACCTTGGTCAGCAACAACCGCTATGTTAAAATGTAAAAGTATGCTGAGATTAAGAAATAGATATAGCTATATAGATAGACATAGATATGCAACCACATGAGTAATCCCAAATACAAGAACTTGCATTATTTTACAGCCTTATCTAGTGATCAAAAATGCTCAATTGTAGATTGACTATATTGTGGTTTATGAAGAATTACAGAACCATGTCAGATGAATGTTTAAATCTAGGTCCAAAAATAAAACCACACTGACTAAAATAAGATTCAACAGATATGCTACAAATATCTATCAGATTTGGAGATTTTATTCATTAGTAATGAGTAAGTATAACACAAGTGTAACATTTCTATACCTCCTGATTTTATAAAGATACATGCATTTCCTTACTGTCTGGGGATTTGGCCAGTACAGAACTACACAATCCTCCTTTTCTTCTCTCTTCTTCCATG
The DNA here is from genome assembly GCF_004027225.2 of Strigops habroptila. Taxonomy (NCBI): domain Eukaryota; kingdom Metazoa; phylum Chordata; class Aves; order Psittaciformes; family Psittacidae; genus Strigops; species Strigops habroptila. The sequence goes on from NC_044282.2 coordinate 56,897,238, forward strand.
CACTTCTCCCCTCCTCACATACACCAAGCCCCACAACAGACAGAAACAGTGCCAGAAAGGGGACCTTTCGCTCTGCTCCAGCTGCCCAGAAGGCTGAGGACAGGGAGCCCTGCACCCTGCAGACCCCCAAGGTCCCCAGGCATGCCAGGCTGTGAGCTCCAGCAGTCAGTGCCAGCTGAGAAACCCAGCCACGTACATTAAGAGTATGTACAACTTGCTACTTCAGCACCTTAGTTTGCAAGTCTGATATTCTGCCAGTAGTTGAAGAAAATAGTCCAGTTTAGACTTTCCAGCATTTAAATCTAAGATGGTGTTTACAAAACAGTAAATCTGAACTTCAGTAAATATTTTTAATAAAAGGTAGTTTGAAATTGAATCTTTTCCAAGACTCAGTACTACCAATACAGCAGCAGGAATCGCAAATGTTATTTTCTAACATAATGAGGGGAAAGAGGGGTCAAATGGTGATTATTTTATTTTTTAAACAAAATATTTTCACATACTTGCTCCAGAGGCCAAAATAAGCTTTGCAGAAATAGCAAAGCCACACCACAAAATAAGCCACACTAGTCTAAACGCTTTGGAGATGTCTGTTTATTTGCTAATGTGCTGAACATAATAATTTATTTTAAACTCACTCTCTCAAAACTGAGGATTATATACATAAACTATAGTATAGTCTATATTGAAATAAAAACACTAAGGAAGAAATCCAAAGTTTCTTCAAAAGGTTGTAAGATGTTCTTAAATGGTGTATCTACTGATGTTCTCCTACAGCATCTATTGCTATCATATTTAAGTTCCTCTCTGATGTATTCTTTCTCTGGGGACCAGACACTCAGCATAGCTACTAGATTAGTCTAATTTCTGTGGTTTTAGCTAAATACTGAATGATCAGTACCAAACGTTCAGATTTGTTAGGGAGAGTTATGTGAATTTTTATGCAAAGTTTCAGACAAGTCAAATATCCCAGTGCTCAGGGCTGCACATTGTCTTGTTGGCACTTACAGCAATAGCACTGGAATGGTTTAAAAGCAAGATCTCAAGATTATCCCAAATTTGATGTTTAGAGAAGATTTCAAAGTTGCAAGTTAGCAGAAACTTCCATCAAATCATTTGTATCATACACAAACTTTTGATATATGCTTTGTAACGGCAAAACATAAATCACACTATAGCTATCCAATTCAGCAAAGCCAAAATATGACTAGAACAGCATAGATACCCTATACACTGCTAAAGCTACAGATAACCAGGGCTCTGATGAATGAACCTGCCTTTTCAAGCGCCCTTTTGCACTATATTACACAACTCCTGAACACAACTAATTATTTGTTGCAATTTTCTTATTTCTGCAAATTACGCGTTCCATCTAGACAACCCACTTACACCAAAATAAGGTATTTCCACATAAAACAAAAATATACTTGAAATTATAATACAGAAGTCAAAAAAAAAAAAAAAAAAAGAAAAGAGTCTGCTCTGGAACCAGGCAAATTGAGCTGTCTACATATCATATAATTGAAGTTAATTTTTTATATGGCTTTGGCACTCCCAAAAGGTGTTTTGGGGTGGCTTAAAAATATCCCTTTATTTAAAACTATGCAGTTTGGTAGTTAAATGAAGTCATAAATTCTTGGAGATAATAACAAAAATAAAAAAAGTTTTTATAAACAGAATCACAATGGAACTGGGTTATCTAAGGAACAGACTTCAACAAAACATCAACACCAGCTTTCTGATGCAAGCAACTTCACAGTTTGACAGTTATGAAAGCATACTTGCAACTCCACAGTAAATCCTAAGCCTAGAAAGTAACTTCTATAATTTAGTGACAGAAACTGAGTTAAGGGACTGCTCCATAGCAACAGATTTTCAGCATTCCATCTAAACACTAAAAGCTAGGCAGACAGTAAGTCTGAGCAGATCAAGATAGCAAATTAATGCAAAGGGACTGCTCTAATAAAACTTCATACCCCAGCTTGATTTTGTTCTGGGAGACAACCCTACAAATATTTTGATTCATTTTCCACAGAAATGCAAGTAAAAATTCCTTTAGACTCTTTTGCATTTGCAGAACTCCTGAAAGGTACAGAACATTATGTTTTTGAGTATACTAGATTTTCATGTAAGACTAACACAAAAAATTTGACAACCAAACATTTCTCTAGAGAAAACTACTAAGTAATAGATGTAAATTTCCAGCCTTACCAGGTTTACTTTCAGCTTCTGCTTTTGTTACTTCTGACGAGTTTTCAGTTTTTGTTGTACTGGGAAAATGAATTAGCTTTGTTCCAGGGGGATGGTTAGGTAATGGCTGTATAAATGAAAGAGAACTTTGTTAGCAAAAATTCTTTATGAGGGTTTGCTCTCCCCCCCCCTTTTTTTTCATTAGGCTACAAAACATACTCAGGTTTTCATTAGCTGGCATGATGCAGATGACCATCTGCAAGAGATTCAATGAGCTTTCCATTAAGTACTTCACTTTACTGTAGTTACTTCATTAGAGGTACAGCGATTAGAATTTTGTCTACTGATTAAAGATAAAGCACAGCTTTTAAACTGGAAGCCAATCTCAGGACATTGCCAAGTATACTTTTGCAACTGAATTTCAGCAGTTCCAAGTGTTACTCTTCCATTAGCTTGAAAATTGCCTCCTTCAGCACAGAATAGAAGCACTTATTTAACAGCTCTACTGAAAGTAACTCACTGACCACGCTTACTGTGGAATAAAGCAACAATATTCAGTAGCCATACACCAGCTCAGTTGAAAAGGCAAACAGTTTTTAACTATTCAGACAAAAGTAAAATCACATGAAAATCCATCCTAGCTTCCCTTCACTCTTAGCAATTCATACAGAACAGGTAAGTGTCACTAGAAATTACTCCTGAACCAAAGTAACAGAAAGGCATTGCAACCAGTAACAAGTTTCAGAGTTAACCTCTAACCAAAATAATTGTTCTAATGGGGATTTTTCCCCCACCCAGGAGACTTACTGAGCTGCCAGGAAGATTCAGACAGCTTCAGCTGCATCCACTTCTTCACAGCCTTGTGAGCTACAAACACGGAATATGATCTTATAGTCAGTACTTACCTGAGCAGCCCTAATGGCGTTACTGATGTGAAAATTCCCATTGCCTTTAGTTACTCTGTTCATTTTCATTTATGGTTAAACTTTGCAGACTTGCTACTCCAAAAGAAACTAGATTTACTCCTTAAAACCAGATAATGCCTGTGCACTGCTGTTTGGTACCTCTGACATACCACAAAGGAAGCCACAGTCACTCTGGATGTTCTTGGCGTACATACGCAATTTAACTTGCTCCAGAATGCTATATGAAGCAAGCACTAAAATAATCCACCTATGAGATTAAACAAGTCCAACATAGAAATAGTTCTCTGCATTTTCCTCTTCTAAAATGGGATGCAATTAGAAGTATGAGAGGAAGTTTAGGCAGGCAGGGTATAAATAGCCTGAGGCCAGGCAGGATGCTGGGACCAGCTGAAACTCCCTCTTGCAGGACCATGTGTACTCTTGAGCACTTCAGATACATCAGAGCTCAGCCTTACTGTGCTGAACAGTCTCTGAATTCCCCAGGTTAAAAAAAGCCCTCTCTATAGTTTCATGATGACAGCTTTTTTCCTTACTGGCTTAAAGACTGAGAATAGCCTTCCAGCATCCCTCTATCTAGCTCCAAAGTGAGTTGAGCACAAATCCAATGAAGTCATCCAAGACCTTCATGAAGTCATCCAAGACCAATTACCTCCCTAGGGCTCTCTATGCTGTTCTGTAAGTCTGTCCACCTTTGGGATGACCTTGGCAACAAGAGTAAGTCAAATATTAAGTGCTAAACTCAACTGGTTATTTCATTGTCTTTAAGTTATGCAAAACTGCTTTTGCACTTCATTTCCCTCTTGCTGAGAGATGGCCTATAACAACTTCCCAGGCATGCCAACCAACAACAGAGCAACAACATATTTCAGTGCTTATACACAGTCAAATAACACAATTCAAAATGTCTGAGCAGACTTCATATTAATTGAAAATACTTTAGTTAGGCTCTTTATAGTCCCAAGTTACAAAGTAGAAAGCAGGGAAACATGCTTTTGAATGACCAATCTCGTGACAAGAAAGCAAATTGAAACCTGGGTCCTGAAAGCCTAGTCTAAACATTCACGAGGAGATGTGGTGATCCCACAGAATCCTGCTGCAAGGTACAAAGCCTGGCGAGAACTGAAGAAAATCACTGTGCCTTCATAGAATCATAGAATGGTTTGGGTTGGACCTTAAAGATCATCCAGTTCCAACCCCCATGCCATGGGCAGGGACACCTTCCACTAGACCAGGTTGCTCCAAGCCCCATCCAACCTGGCCTTGAACACTGCCAGGGATGGGGCAGCCACAGCTTCTCTGGGCAACCTGTGCCAGTGTCTCATCATCCTTATAGTACAGAATTTCTTCCTTGTGTCCAACCTAAACCTACCCTCCTTCAATTTAAAACCATTGTCTCTTCTCCTGTCACTACAGACCTTGGTAAAAAGCCTCTCTCTGAAAGGACTCAAGAAGATCTCCCCAGAGCCTTCTCCTCTTGAAGCTGAACACCACCTTCCTTAGGAGATAACATTCCCTGAGCCTTAAATAGAAGGCAACACACTTGTAACTTTCATTTTCTAAATCATCTGATGTTTTGACAGGATAAGAAACAGAGGACACACACCATGTCTACAGGTGGATGAGCACTGCTCTTCATACTGCTACCAATGGAAAATACATTCAAGGAAGTCTCTACCCTCTTCCTAGGGACTCACGCCACCTTTTGCCCTACACCATTACAATTATTTCCATGGCAGCGGAGGAAAGCAAATCAGTCAGCAAACAGCATTAATGAGCATAACCCACAGACGCACACAAAAAAAAAAAAAAAAAAAAAAAAAAATTGTAAATTGTTCAAGGTTTTAAAAGCTTTCTTTCACTGACCACCTGAGTAAAAACTGAAACACTGGATTGTCTCCACTGCCTTTAATTTATTAAGAGCTAAAAACCCATATAGAAGCTTTTGGCATAAACAATGCATAAGTTCAAGATAAAGGACTGTGTATCGCTGTTGTGCTTCCAAGGGATAACAGTGATCTCAGATCCAGACCAAAATAAAACTCAAACTAAAGCAATTCCACTATTGTCACATTATCTCCTCTCTCCTAAGCTTTAAGTTAAATATAAAGAATAAAAGTGCCTTTTTTCCCCCCCCCACTCACAAAAAAGGAGGAAAAGAGTATGCAAAAATGACAGAACAGCGTTTTTCAGGCTTACACAATCACCAGTTCATGTAGCTCATTAACATAAGACACCACCAAAGCCAAAAGCTTGGCAGCATTTACTGAAGGACATTTACATTGGTAATTGATGGTTGACATCTAGAACACCAATCTCAATATCCACCAAAAATGGGTGGGCAGGCGGGATGGGACCAAAAAAACCAAAAAAACCCCAAGAAAAAATAAAAATTCCTTGTTTTAAAGGCCAAGATTAACTTGTATAGAAAGACTTAACAGTCTTGTCCTAGACCACATACAAAGTTTGTTACAAGAGACCTCCTATTGTAGATGCATTCGAGAAGTTATTGTGTCTTACATCATAAATCTTTGAAATGACAATTTTATATCAGCTTTGTTTTCCCCTTTCTGATATTTCAAATACTAGGATACTTGAACAGATATTTTGGAATCAATGTTAAATATAACTTACTATAAAATAAGTTTGAGGGGGTTTGTTTTGTTTTCTAGGCAAGAGCACCATGTGAATATGGTCTGGTTATGGAACAACATTGACAAAATTTAAAATGGTCAGTGTATTCAGCAGCTGTAAGATACTTCATCTTCAGATCCAAGTCTTCCAAGTTATTTTCATACGAACCCCCCCCAAAAAAAACCCAATATGAGTCACTACAAACCTTATCTTGCTTTTTATCTTCTGATTCATTACTGGATAATCTTGTCTTCAGTTTCACTGAGCCTTCTTTAAAGATATCTCCAAACCCAACACCTCGGACTTTCTTTGGTTGTGCTGGTCCAGATGCAGGTTCAGTCCCATTTCCTGGGGAGGCCACAGGTGAGGTAGGACCACTGAAAACAGACTCTGAAAGAAATAAAAAAAAAAAAAAAAAAAAAAAAAAAGTTGGTTTAAGATTGGAAATTATTTGCTATTCTTGGGAAAAAAAAAAAAGTGGGAATAATATAGCCGAGTGCACTGCTCTTGCTAAACATCTTCTTGAGGAGCATTATTGTAGCTGTAATACCTCACATTTGTTCCTGTTGTATATTTAACTTAAGAGCATTTGAAATGACACCAATATTGCACTAAACACTCTGGGCTACTAAGTCATTAGATTGCTCATATTGCTTGCTATTTCAATTATTACTCAGGCTCCACAGCCTGTTAACATCAATGTTTTCCATTAGTTTTATGAAACACTGCTTACGCATTCTCTAAAGACGAAGTTTTAGTCCAACATTTAAAAGCTTGTCATTTGCACAACTATAGCTGCTGAAAGTGATAATCGATAAAGGTCCATAATGAGTCCTACCATGTTTCAGCAGCCACAGGGGGAAAACCAGTGTGTTTCAGCAACAGAATGATGCCTTTTTGGGCATCAAAGTGAAATTTTCCTTTTGCTCAAAATGCAGTATCAAAATTACCTGAAAAGTTTCTTGCAAATTTAAATAGCTTTTTAACCTGGTAACACCTAAAACTTATTTTAAAGGAGTTCAGCATTCATATTAGATACAGTTGGCTGAGATAAATACTTGTGTTATCTACCAGTGATAAAGGATTCTTTAAATCTTTCAGTCGTAAGGGACAACGTTTGTCCACCCTTGAAAAATGTAGTTAAAGAAATGTTAATTTAGGTGTTAGGAGCTTTTAAGACCTCCTCCCACCACCACCACTCACCTTTTTTTCCCTTTTTTTTTTTTTTTTTTTTTTGGTTGGTTGGTTTTTATTATTTTTTCCTTTTCTTTTAACTTTTAAGTTGCAATCAAATCTGTTCAAACCTACAGTATTCTGGTACAGCTAGTATTTCCACATGCAGAATGCCAAGAAATGGTAATGTAAAAATAGAGAGCTTTTAGAAACCAAATTCAAAATAGCCTCCACATCTTTTAGCTTTTCAGTTAAGGTCTTTTCAGTGTCTGCGTGTCTGGAAGTTGCAACAAAGATTAAAGCCTCTTCCCCCCACCATAAACTTGTGGGGTTTTCATACTACTGTGAAGTTACATGGCTCTTGACTTCAGTATCTCACTTTTTGTCTATTGAGTTACTACTCACTTAGTTATATCCTTCTTAGATATCTAAAAGGATAGCTAGATATTTCACTGATGCGAAAAGGTTGCACTTTTGGAAGACCATAGCTCAGTGAATGGGACATTTACTATTTCCTAGGGGTAAGGAGAGAACTAGCAGATACTTGAGATCCTGATTGTGAACATACTGAACATTAAATATAACCTCTGGGGGTGTGAGGGGCTGAAAATCATAACTTGTTAGTTAGTGGCAGAAAATACAATTACTTCAAATTACTGTTCTGTCCCACTGATCTCAGTATTCAGGAATTAAGACCAACACATGCCCATTTGTAAATTCATCTCTCCAGACCCCACTAAATTCAGGGAACTTGACCTCCAAGGAGGCAGCCGCTGAGCTATTTGGGACTGCTCAAGTCAAACAGCTCTTGTTTTATGCTTCTGCAATTATTTCCACAATTTTGGGGAAAAAAAAAAAAAAAAAAAAAAATTCCAAGCCAGACTTTTCTTCTCTATCTCTGAGCAAACCCTTGTTAGAAACAATCAATACTGAACATCTTGTAAATGAGAGTGTGCATTACTAAAAGAAAAAAAAAAAAAAAAATCACTTTTCTCCTTGAACATACACAGCTGTCTTCAAGCATCGATTAACTTGCATTAAGATGTTGTCCCCAAAAAACACTTCCATTCTAGCAGTATCATATCACAAGTCCCCAGCCTTCAAACAGGTCTTCATAGACAATGCCTCTAAGGTGCAGTTTCAAGGGAACAAGTAACTGCCTGTAAAGCATGCACCTGCCTGGCACCATTCAGCACTCACAGACTGTCTGCTTCTGCCCAAGCTGTACAGCCATAGCCACAAATGAATGACTGAATGTAAACACAACCTTAAAAACATTTTATTGTTAGATTAAAACAGTGAAAAACCAGGGCCCCCTTCTCAGGATTCTTTTTAAGTTGAATCGGAACAGTACAGAGCGCCTCCATTCAAGTTTTAATTCTCAACTGACACAGTTAAACACTTAAGTTCTGTGTTAGAGTACTCATGTCTGTGAGAATAAGACTGAGAAAAGCTATTAAATGGAAAAATAATTTTATACCCAATACTAAAAAAAGCTCAACTCTGAATATGATTGAATTTTGAGTAGTGATAAAATGCAGAATACACATTTGCAAGATCAAGACCTTAACTGCAATTTTATTAAAAGCACATTGGGAGCAGGACACGTATCTTCACAGCTAGCATTGATATTTTCTAGAATTACATTAAATACTTCCCATTCTTAGGAAGCTTGAATTCTTTACAACTTTTGTTGTAATATAACCATAACACTCCAAATTATACCTGAGATCTAAAATGACTTTGCTAAGGGTTTACAAGAGAATACCACCTGTGTCATCCAGAGAGTCCTGTGTTTCTCCATCATCCGCCACTTCCAATTCTTTCACAAAGTTTGAAGGAAACAACCCTGTCCTGCCATTTAGTGTTCCACTCCACCAGCCTTCTTCTACCTGTGTAGAAATATTTTGTACATTACTAATAAAGCAAAAGGCAATTCTTATCAATTCCACCTATGCTTCATTTATAAAACTCTACAAACAACTTTGGGGAAGTTCAAATGACCATGATTTCTCTTTAAAGAAGCCTCCCAAAGATGTAGAAAAAATAGGCAAGAAGAAGAGCAAGAAAACAGTTTACTGTCACTTCAGCAATGATCCTGAAACATGAGACTAGCCACTGCCAGTTAATCCAGAACAGCAGCAAGATGTCCATCAACTTTCTCAAAGTAAGACAATAACAGGCATTACACATTTAAGAAGAAAATATTGAACTGTTTAAGAAATAAAAGATGCAACTTTTAACCTGGCTTTCTGAGGAAATTTTTATGGATTCTTGTTGTCCATCTGTCTTTTCCTCTGCATGCTCTAGTTTCTACCCAGTGCTACTCCCATTGGCCTCATACCCATTAAACAGCTTCAAACAATTTTGATCAAAAGACACAAGTTTCAAAGATAAAATTCACACAGATAATGTTGGATAGAACAGAGAAAAGTCCTTCAAGACATCACAGAGTAATGGAAAACTAAGCTGTCCATTGCTTCTAACAAGAGGCAACTGGCTGAATAGCACATGCCTGACTCTAGTTGAGTCAGAAGGCACAGACACTTTCCCATCAGAGCTGGCCAGCTGCGGATGGTAGCTGAGGTGCACCAGGACGGAGGTCTGCTGAATGCCCAATTTTGTTGGCTTTCCTATTCACAAAACCACTCATTTTTGCACTGGAAAGAAACCTGTTCAGGAATTAGGGAACATAATGACTCCAGTGCTCAGTTATGTGCTTGGATTCCTGGTGTGTCATTTACACTGCAATGCCTAAATTTAATGGAACATTTATGAGGAATACCCCACGGTTCAAAGCAGAACACACAACATCTGGGCATACATAGGTGACAGTGTAAAACAGGGCCAGAAAACTGAGTAAGAATTGTGCTTTTCAAATTTATGAAAAATTTTCAAGGTGTCTTAAATAAATCAAACGTATTTGCCCAATGAGCACTATTTAAAAACTATAATTAACATACATTTTCAAAATATTTCATTTGATTGCTATTTCAGGGCTGGAAAGCTGTTTTTAGACAAGAAAGGAAAGCAACAGGAGGAAAAACAAACAAGGCAAACAGCAGTTGTTTACATTATCTTTTTTTAGCCTTGTTTAGTAGGTCACTAGGTCTGACACACAGGCACAGTTTTTAAACGTCAGCCTACCTCCAGGCGAGCAGAATGCATGCAAAACCTGGCAGCTACAGAGACAAGACACACAGGTAATGAAAAGACCACTGTTACTTTTAAAGACTTTCTGATGCTCAGATATTGCTTAGCTGTGGATGGTTCAAATTCAAAGTCTGGTCCTCTGAAACAAATTTTAAGCATAGATTACTTACAAGTGCTGACCTGGCTCCAGCACCTCGTGTTTCACATAACATATTACAGAAAACTAAAATTCAAATGTCTTGACTCACCCATACTACACCTGAGAGCCATGAGAAAGGGACTTTTAATGCTTACAATACAGAAAGCGACTGGAGCATCCATTTATTCTTCTGCCAAGAAATAAGTTCAGCAAAGCACTTTACAGACTAGCAAGGCAAAGCGATGCCAATTCAGAGAGCGTCAGTAATAAAACAACAATTTCTTGAGAGTACTTGCTTTAGCCTCCTCACCACTTTTAAAAAAACCTGACTATATACAAACTGTGTTACCAGAAAAGCTATCGTCATTAAAATATAGGTTTAAAAAGTTCTACATGCTTTGCTGGAGAACATCTCTGCATCTGTCATCTGTGTTGTTAGGGCCCAATTTCACAACTTGTATCTTCCATTTCAAAATCTTACCACATTATACAATTTCCACAAGAGGGAGTTACAGCTTTGGTACACACATCAGTACGTTTTCTGAATGTGAATTCTACCAACTTATTTCTGTAAGATAATGAAAACTCAGACTTCTAAACAAAAGTGGAATAAAAAAAAAAAGCTGAAACAAGAAGTTCTGTAGAACTCCACTAATGGAGTCATGTGAATTTCGATTATGCTTGATAACACAGCATGCAAATACTACAAAAATAAAACTGCTATTTAGTGCCGCATCTGACACAAGTGGGGGGAAAATATGAAGGAGAAACAAAGATGTTACAGCAATGATACATTTATCACATGTACTTTGTGCATGTAATTTGCACTTAAAACCCACGTTCTGTAAACAAAACCCCTTGTGGATTCAGCCAGCACAGAGCACAAGAGCCTTCTTCCCTAACAGCTACTTCTAATCCTTGCAGCCTGCTCTCTTCAATATTAGCCGTTTATTCTGAATCCATCTCTCTCCACTTTTGATTTCACAATCAGTAGTGTCAGGTGTAACTACTCAATTTATGAAAACAATTTCAAGGGCTAAATACTCAATCATTCTCAGGTATGCCCCATCCCTGGCAGCGTTCAAGGCCAGGTTGGATGGGGCTTTGACCAACCTGGTCTCATGGAAGGTGTCCCTGACTGTGGCAGGGGGATTGGCACTAGATGGTCTTTAACCAACGCAAACCATTCTGTGATTCTGTAACTGGTAGAGCAGCTACCCTTGCAGAGCTGATTTTACCTTATTTTGCCTGTTTAAAAAAATGACCAAATGATCTTTGCCTGATGTAACACTTACGAGTTACCTACATATATATAAATTGCATCTTTTACATATAAATGGAAGTGAATCATCTCACAGTAGTGAAGACAAGATACCCAAGACAAGGCGTCCAAGCATACTGCGCAACCAATAGAATGTATCTTCTACCATTTTTTCCATGTCTGGTCGATCAGTATACAGTTTTATGAAGCAGACCTAAGCTACACCTGTCAGGTCTATTCTACATCATCATAAAAACAGCATGCAAACAGCATAAAAACTACAAGTTAGCTACAATATTTTTTTCTACCTGGTAGCATTTGGGAAAAAAAATACAAGAATAAAATAAACCCCATGTTTCCTTAAGAAACCAGATGAGGAAATGCTTTGATCTTTTTATTCTGTTTGGCTACTTGGTCATCTCTATTGCACCACACTGAACACCCCTCCCAAAATAATTCCAGATGTTGACACGTGTGACCTGAAACAGCAGGTTCCACAACAGCTTACTGCACATGCTGCCTCTCATAAACGCTTCCGTTGGACCATCTGAAGTCATGACTGCTGTGTACAGGCACTATTCACAAATTAAACTGGTGAGGTTATCCAGGAGCACTCCGTTACAAAACATCCACTCACAAAGGTCCTTATGAAACTGTGATTTTAGTGAGCGGGTTTTACAAGTCACTTACTCTGTTTATTCAATTCTGTAAACCATTAGTGCAAATGCATCTAAAGGCATAACTTCTTCCTTGTTAGGAGAATGGAAAAGTCCTTCCTGGCAACTGTCAGGATCTTAAAGAATTAGTACTCTCTTTAAAAGAGGTCATGCATGTGAAAAACAGAGTCTCATAAAGCTACTTACACAGCACCCCCAGACACATGGCCAGAAAGAAATCTCTTTCCTCAGACTCACAGGAAGGTAGTAAGAAGAGATGGCACAGTGAAAATCAGAGCATGCCATGCAGAAGTTTTCCACCTAGTTCTGAAAAGGTTCCTTCCACAATCACTCTGGTCTCTTCCACAGGCTCCCTGACAGATTTCGCTCTTGTGAGAGGCATTCTTCCCACATATTCAAAGCTTCCCACAATACAAGTTGCTATTAAATGGAACAGATGCCGAGAAAGAACGTAGGTTGGAAAAGAAACCCACACACTAAACCCCTACTCAAATGCAGAGGGCCATTGCCATTATAGTCTGAACATCAAGACATATCTTTAATTGTATTTCTTACCCAGTGAAAAAGGAAGGCAATAGAAATAATAACATGTTGTTGAGTGCATTTGTATGCTCTATATTTTTGTGCAAGTGGCTGATGTATATTGTATTACAGATATAGACTTCTGTGCTGAATACTGTTACTATATTAGTTCAAAGCTTCAGTGAGTTTGCAAGAAAGCATGTGACTGGAAAAATCAGGTCAAATAACATTTTTCACCTAAACTGAGTTAGAGTATGTCAACTTAAAGGCCACTGGTCAAACAGTTTTAGCATAAGCATCCTAAAAAACAGGATCACAGACAGGGCCAAAGAACCGTAAAAGTCTTCCGAAAAAGGAATCTGTGTAACAGATCATAATTTATTGCTGTGATGATCAAATGTTTCTCCTAACATCTAGCATTCATTGATTTAGGATTAGAACCTGAAAGAACTCCTGAACTCAGCTTCAAAAACACTACTTCCCATGTTATTCTTCTAACATCCTTGTAATTCATTTAATCAGACAAAGAAACAATTTGAGTTTTGGCCATATAAAGAGACTATCAGCTCTGTAAAACAGCTTACCTCTTCAATGATGTCAATCACATCCCCGAGCTTGAGTTCCAGCTCATCCTCATTCTGTGGGACATATTCGAAGAGCACTTTACACTGCCGCTTCTTGGACCCTGAGCCAAAGGAAATGGCAAAAGTAAGAACTCTTGCAAGGGAAAACTAGTTTTCTTCAGCTCCTGAGGATGACATCTGACCAGAAGACTCACAAACCAACCTGCAAAGCTATGCAGATTTTGCTGTTGGTTTTCCAGTTTGCCTGTGTCACTTTAGGCTAGCAAGCTGTATCTTAGAACTTGGAAATCACGGCGCTTCACAGACTGCCAATTACAAACTAACGCTGCACTGCCAATTACAAACATGCTATAGAAAACATGTTGACACAAGCAAGTCAGATAAACCCCCACTACAATGATTTTTCAAGCTGTTTCCTGAGCATAATCTGCAGGAATGACAACCACTGCCAGTTGCAGTGTTAGCACCTGCTTGGAAGAAATGTGCAACTTCGAGTCTCCAGTCTTAAGTAATCCTGAAAGAAGTAACACATTTTGTTCTGCACAACAGAGAAATGCCAACAGCCTTTCTGTCCTCTAACAAAGACTTTGCTAACTACAGCTCTGAGGTAATGCTAACATTTGCTTGGCTCATATTTCAAAATCCAAACTCATTTTTATCTGCCAATGCAAAACCTCTCCCTTTTCTCAGTACCAGTATGGAGTTGAGAAATTCAACCTAAGCTTCAACTAGCAGTGTCTGACAAAGGCAAAATTAAAATATAGTGCAGTCTTTAGATGTTTACCACGTAACATTAAAGCTTTGCAGGCAGTAAAAAGACACAGTGACATTCCAAGAGGGGAGAGCATTGAAGTGGCTTCCAACAGTCCTTCCAGCCAGAGTGGTGTGAACCTACAATTGCCCAATTACTCTGCACATATCCTGGAGCAATGCTACTGCTGGACTCAGAGAGTTCTCCTTCAAACAAGCAGCCATGCCTTCAGACCTTTTCCACAACAGAGCAGCCAGCACACTTTTGAAGGCAATTGTCATCCTGAGCTATGACCCACACAGGATCCCTAAACTCCTTACAAATAAATCTGAAACAGTTTAAGCAAATATATGAAACAAATGCTTGAAGTGGTAAAGCTTCAGCTTGTAGAAGCTCTACAGTTTCCATACTCTTTTATACTTTGCAATCCTTCCACACTCAAGCTTCAGCAATTAAGATTAGCTGGGTAAAAACATTTCAGAACACAGATACTGCCTCCAAGATTGTTCCTTGTCTTATAGCAGCGTTCAAAGTCCAAAGTCATTTAGAAGACCACCTTACCCAGCATCCTCAGTACAAAATACACCAGGCATCTGAATAATATTCAGCATCTAAAATTTCTGAGAGAGGGCTCACCAAATCAAGAATTTTCTACATGCTGGTATATGGTCTGTGCTCTAAAGAGCATAAAAGGCGCAGGAAGCAAATAAACCAGAAGAATGAAGCTCTATGGGTTATTTCTAATAACACGTAATTGCCCACCTAATATACCCTTCTTTTAACTCCACTGAAACTCATACATCAGCCCAGAAGGATTGTTAGGTTAACAGTAATTGCAATAAACGGTTCACTGGCCTTTACTACCTCCTACAGCGCTTTCAGAGCTCCTTCTTTGTATGAGATTAACTGATACCAGAGAAAAAGGCAAATTAAAAAGTCATGGCCATTTGGTATAAATTTGATCTCAGCATTCCTTTTCATATTGTAATTCTATCTACATGGGGAAGAGGGGGAGGAAAAAAAAACCCCATATACTCATTTCACGTGCAGAGCTCACTCTCACCCGAGGCCTGATTTCAGTGATATGTAATTCAGAAAGTACCGCCTTCCAGTTTTGAAAATTCCTAGACTAACCTAGAAAGCTAGGAAATCTGCAATCTGCTTGGAAAAAAACACTCCAGCTTCACATGGTGCTGCACGACTACTGGGCTGCAAGCCCTCAGGCAATTGTTTCCAAAACAACTTGCCTGGCTTCAGGTTTTATTTGTTTTGTATGGAGTAAACCAAATTCAACCTTTTCTTGATGTAATTTAACACACCTTCTGTATTTTCCTTTCCATGAATAAAGGCAGCCATCTAACTGATAGGAACAGAGCCTGCAGCTTACTACCCACCTGGTATAAAATACCCGAGAGAGCTGCATATGAGAAAAAACACAAGGGATGCCCCAGGCAGAGACAACCTACCTCACTGCACACTGGAAACTTGCTATCGAAGAAGCTTAACTTAGTTGTTAACATTGTAAACCTCATTTCACCAGGTTAGGAACCAGAAACAGGAAGACAACAAAGCACTGGGAACCTTTTCAAGGGAGCAAATGACTGCCCAGGCACAGAGCAAACAGGATCTGCAGGAGCTGTTTGAACAGTCTTCCAGGAAAGAGGGAACAGCAAGTAAAATGGAAATGCAGAGACTGTCATCGTGCCAAGTAAACAGTTGTGTGCTTAAAGGAAGGTACTTGAACACTGTTTTCTTCTGGGAGAATGAGACTAGCCAGAGAACTGCAGAGTTTGAGACCCAAGTTGTACCTACTACCCTGGCCACAGCCACCAGCACAAGACATGCTATATATGACATCATTCTAGGGTTTCAGAGACAAGCAGAATGAGTAGGCAACCTCGGAACTAGTATCAGATCATCTTCCTAGAATCACAGAATCCTAGTTGTAAGGACCTATAAGGATCATGTTGATTCCCTTTCAGAGCCTGGAGGCATTAATCTGGGAACAGCATTAATCTTTCAGGACAGATTTTTAAAAGCCTGCTGATGCAAACATCTAACAGGCACTTATGTGCTATTGCAAATATGCATATAGAGGTCAGAGTCACTAAAAGTGATTTTTAAGGTAATATCCTTAGTTGTCTAGAAGATGGTTTCAACAGATTTGTAAATCTCATGGTCCCATTTCAGGGCTTTAAATGACAACTAGTGGTTCTTCTCCTTTTATGGGCAAAACTTCAAAGCATAAACATACCAGAAACAGTAAGTTCTGAATTCTTTCTTTTAAAAAAAGAAAGTTTAAATCATAAACGCCTGCAATCCCTTGTAAGAGAGAGGAAGCCAGAGTAATTTAAAGCAGTGTCTCTTATAAGAGTGCCCAAATACAAATCACAGGTCAATTTTCTGGATGCAGGGAACACTAAGAGGAACCTGAACTGCAGAATGTTTCCTTGTCACAAAGCCCTGAATTCCCAGCAGAACTTTTATGTTTAAAAGAAATGTCCACAGGAAGATTTTTGATTATCATGAAGAGGCCTGCAGTTCTCATTCAGGTACCTGACACAATACAAGCAGGGCTCACATGAAGTTACAGCTCAAGTCTCTGGAATGTAGAAAGGACTAAATCCTGTTCCCAGAAAAATTCATCCTTATTGCTGCTGTTGAGAAGTACATGTAAGTTCCTCCTATGTCTCTAGTTTTCCATATAACCTTAAAACTAAGTCAGTCATTAAAAAATTCATGTTTATTTAAAAAAAAAAAAAAAATGCACATCAGCAGCTTACACAATTGAAGGAATTGGAAAGACTACATACTCTTCTTGAAGCTTTTCGATGGGGGATGAGGCTGAAATCCTCCTGCAGGAAGCCCATAGGTGCTCATACGCTGCACAAGACTGGCTACGTTGCCAGATTTCTCCCTTCTGACTGGTACGGCATCATCCTTGGGTTCTACATCCTTCTTAACTTCCTGAAACAAGAGATTTAAAAGACTGAGAGGCCATTGAAATTACCTAAAGGGTCAGTGTTTTTAGACAGGCACTGCATAGGCTAACAGATTTCAGGTACTTACCATCCTGTGTGTACTGATGTATTATACTCAAAAATCATGGCATCCTGCAACTAAACATACTAAAGGCCTTAATAAACTTAACTGTTCCATACAATCGTATTAGTAAACAAGTAAGCTAATGTGCTGAGAAAACTGAGAAACAGACAGTATTTTAGCCATCCACTCCAACCCTTGGTAGCTTTGAGCCCAGAAGTCTCTTATTCCAACTCTTCAGTCACAGCTCATATCTGAAAACATTTTTAAAAATATAAATATTACTTCAATGACTTACTAAATAAAATATTTTATTATATAAAACTGTATTAGTTGATCAGCTCCACTTCAGAAAGCTCAAAGGTTTTTGTTACAGAAAAGATGCAATCATACTGCTGAAAGACATGAGTGGAAAAAAGTGAGATACAAGCAGCAGAGTGGGAGGAACTGAGGGGAAAGGTGTAGGAGGAAAGTAACAGACACCATTTTTCTCATAATTGTCTCCCACCTTCCTATCTTTCTAAATTAAGGTGTTAGGATTGGAAGTGAATGTGCTAATCAAGACTAAGAAGCCTAAAAACAAGAAAGCACCAGTTCTTGACAGAAAAGGCACTGTACAAAGCACTTACTCTGCTGCATCAGCTCGTTAAATGAGATTCCACCAGAGAACTGATACTCTGAAAGAAGGAAGTCATCACTTTGCACAAGAAGAAACCCATTAAGTCAGATCAATGGCCCATCTAGAGCGTAACAGCTCCCAGCAGCTGCAATCCCAAACACTCTTTAGAGAGCTAGCCTGCAGCTCAAACCCTCCCACATTCCCAGAGCACCCATAAGGGTTTCATTAAGGAGATACATCCTCTCCTTTCTCCCTTTCAGGTCTGCAGATGAAGCTGCCTAATCCCTTTTTGCACCCACGGTCCAGTGTGCCTCCGCAGCTTCCTTGGGGACAGACACCAGATATTCACTCTCTGCTACTCAAAGAAGCTCCTCTCTCTTATCTGCGTTAAGCTGCCACTTTACTAGTCCCAGTGCATGCTCCCCATCACTGCATTTAGTTTATCACTACCTTCATGGCTGTGTAAACCTTGATCATATCCCCCCTTGGCTCCACCCTCTCACCTGAAGAGTCCCAGCCTTGTGCGGACTCTGAAAACTCAAGTGTGTTACATCCACTGAATCTCATGCTCCTGTGTGCTTAGCAAGACCCTCAAAGCCTATCGGTTTTTCCACTGCAGCATTACAATGTCTTGAGGAAAGCACACACTCATAAGTACTTTGCAGCTTTTTGTGATCCACTTCAGAACAATTCCTGCATCCACCATCAGTAGCCACTGGTTAACAACTCCACTGGTTACTGCAGCTGTAGCTGCAATAAAATATTTAATAATATTTGAAAACAATATTGGCAATGCATATATATGCTTACTAATGTTGTGTGAACATGAGCTTTAAAACAATAAAACCCATGCATTGATGAAATGCCAAAAACATGAGAAAGATTCACCAGAACCTATGTGGTGCTCTCTGGAACATTAACTTATGAGTAACCTGAGTTTTAATGTTCCAGAGAGTACCACATAGGTCCTGGTGTTTTTCAGCTGTCCAGCTGAAAAGCTCAGAGGTCTAGAAGTCTACTGATACTTTCAAACCTACTGCAAACCTCAAGTCAAACAGTCCAAAGCACCTTCCTATTTCCCAAAAGAACAGAGCAAGTAGAACAAGTAAGACTACAGGCAGAACAATCTTTCCTCCCACTCACCTACATTACACAAAGAGGCTTTTCAGGAAACAGGCGAGTAGTTCCTGCTGTTACTCTCCTTCATCTGCAGGACTTCTGCTTGGGAGATCTTAGCTCTGCTGAGATCCCATCCTCCAAGTCAAACCCCACCACCCCCAAACACCAGAAAAGCACAGCATCCTGTCTACCTTCCATTTGAGTAGACATTTTACATTTCAAAGACTTGGTCATTCTCAGTCTTACTGTTGTTTATTGTCCAGTTATTTGCAAGTCTGATAAACCATAAGGAATTACATCTGGCTGCAGCTGAAAAGTTTTCCACCTCCAAAACACCTTTCTAGTTGCCTTACTCAAGAGCACTCTGCTCAACTGAAAAACACATTGGTGCTTGAAAACTTGCCTAGAGTGGTTCTGTCCCTGAATTTTCTAAATTATAATCTTTTGCCATGCAAGTTATACAGCCTCCAAAAGCTTCCAGCTGCTCCAGGAACTAGCGCCTTCCCTAGTTAACAAGTTCCTTAGTCGTGACACTTGATGAGGAGTCAACTTCAGGCTCCTTCCCCAGGTCTGCACTTCACACAAGACTTCAGAAGCAGCTGCTTCAACAACTTTGTGAAAAGCAGAGAGACACAAAAAGGAAATGGGGATGACATACACAGGCAGTCTGCTGAAAAATATCACCTCCCTCTTTTCTTTATTTATTAGAAGAATAAAAAAAATCAAAGCAAAACCACACCTCACACACCACTTCCAGGTGCTAGAACAAGCTGTAAGGTAAACATCACCTTCACCAATAATTTGAAGTAAACAGGCAATACACTTTTAAGTTCAGAGATAATATCAAAGGCAGCAAAGTAATTGACAGGTTACAAACAACAGGGAATGATTTGAGACAAAAGCAAAGACCACTACAAAAGACTGAAGACCAAAAACGGACAGAGAAATGCTTGAGCAAGCATCTTCTTTGCCAGGCTTAAGTCAGTAATCCAAGTAGTGATGGGTAGGAAACTCTCAGAAGCCTAACACAAGACTAGCAATAACAAATTTGAATAGAAAGTATAGATTAAAAAGTAAGATCTAAAATAATTCTGTGAGTAACCTTGCAGTCAGATTTAAAGGCTGAAGATTTACTGATGAAGAATTTCATCAGTAGAAGACAGAATGATCAGACACAGAGAGACTGGTAGCACCAGACTTTATGAAAGTTGAACACTTACATATGCAGTTAAGAGAAACCGTCCTAATCTGAGGCATACAAAAGGAAAGAGGATGCAAGGAAAAGATCAAGGTGACTACAGGAGCAAAGTACAAATCAATCAGATTTACAATGAACAGACCTGGGCAATGGACTGATACCAGCCGTACTTGAATCAGAGGCAACAGTGACATTTTGCTTCCTCTATCAGAAAGCACTCTGACTGTAGCATCACATGAAGGTGCTTTGCAACAAGCGGAGGAAAAACAGCCACACAGGAATCTGCTGCTGCAGCAGCTAGTGACAAATCTAGTTTTGACAAAGAACTATAGAAGAAGGGGTTAGGAAGCAGTGCATGGAAAAGCCAGCAACTGCATTTTCTGTATTAGCCTACTACTCTTTAGAACACCCTTGTAAAGCAAGCACTACTTCCCCCGCTTCTTGTTCAAGAGGAGCTACAGCATTAACTATCCCTCCTCAGGGCATTAAGAACCACATTATAGTCAAACCAAGTTAAAGCAAATTCAGGAATCCCTGATCTCCACACCTGCATGTGGTCCACTATACCACAAACTGTATTCCACATCAGTCCTCAAACAATAAGAAACTGCTCTAAGTTACATTTTCAAAAGCATGTCAGGATCCTCTGACATACATACCCATCACCACTGCCAGCAGCTTCCCCCTGAGCATCATTGTTATGACTCTCCAAGCTTTTGGACACTTCAATATTTTACAAAAGATGTAACTTTTAAACAAGACACCAGTTTGGATCTCTGAAAACTGCCACTAATTGATGCAAATATTAATAAATGCCCCATTAATTATAGAATCACAGAATGGTTTGAGTTGGAAGGGACCTTAAAGATCATCTAGTTCCAACCCCCTGCCATCGGCAGGGACACCTTCCACTCGACCAGGTTGCTCCAAGCCCCTTCCAACCTGACCAACCTGTGCCAGTGTCTCACCAATCCCACAGGGAAGAATTTTTTCCTAATATCTAATCTAAATCTAGCACTTTCAGATTAAAACCATTCCCCCTGTAATAAGAGTCTACAATTAACACCAAATGTTAATAAGAGATTGCAATTCTTACATCTCTGTCCAAACAGCTGGCTTGATTTTCAGTGGTTGGCAAATGACACTGTCCACAGGTCTCATCTCCCAGGTACCACTATAACCAACCTGAACATTCCCAAGGCTCCTATTGATTGGCTTCACAAGTAAGGCATTTTTCTTTCTTTGTTTTTGTTAAGTTTTAAGTCAGTCTCATATATCTAAACTATCACAAAGAGTCTGTGCTGTGACAATACCAACTAAAAACCTCCAGGACACTTCAGCTTGTTCTGAAATGAGGCCACAACCAGCTGCCAGCAAGGAAAGCCAAAATGAAAATCTGACATTAACTGCAGCTGGAAATTTTAATATTTTTATGACGCGAGTCCACTGCAGTTCTTGTCAGTGTTTCCATTAGCAACACAGATTTTATGCATTTATGGCTTGGCAGTAGAAGGTCACTACAGACTGTCTCTTAGCATAAGACACAATCAACTGGGAAGTAACCACCCACTCTTTCTGTTGCAAACTACAGCACTAGCCATAAAGGTTTGAAGTTTTCATAATCTCCACTAGACACATTTCACAACACTTTTGCCGAAATCATTACAGGCTGATATACGAAAATGTGTACAAAAAACCATTGTGGTGATCCTATAGGCATTAAAATTGTTTTAATTGCGCCTGTCACAGTTTAACAATTTCTCAGGGAAATGTATATATTTACGTAGAAAATCTCAAAATCATTGAGATACAGAATTATTCTTCCTTATATGCACACAAAAATTAACATCTACAGCCTCATGGTGCCTTTTAAAATCAACAATTAAGCAGGCGTTCCTGATCTACTTTAAGCTAGCAAGCAAGCAGCCTTTACACCATCAGCTGCTTGCCCACACAACACTCCAGCAGGGATGGCAGGATTCTCCCCACCTCCCTCGCCAGAAGTGAAGATCCCTAAAATCAGCAAGGCAGTGGAGAGAGTGAAAGCAGGTCAGATCACCTGAAAGGACACAAGGAAGAAATGGTGGTAAATACGAAGTCTATTCCTGAATTACAAGGCAGAGCAAAGTTCATTATCCGGCAAGCCTAAATCCTTAGGCTAGATTCCTCAAGCATAAATATTAAGACCTTAGTTGGCATCTCCTCCTATATTGTACCAAGAATAATAATCTTTAGACTTTTTACATTAACTCCACAGTAAATTACGAAACATCAGCTTGTAGAAAAGCAACATGCATTTCTGTTACTGAGTATACTTTAAAGCAAGATCAAGCAGCAGAAAATGCTCTCAATCTCTAAAAGATGTCGAGATGAAGAATACACCGAGGTAAATGTCTGAGCCCCCAAGTATGATCATCTCATCTATTTTCTTCCCCATCAGAACAGCAATAAAGAACCTATGGACTGCCAAATTAAGTTTATGATTCATTTTTCACTGGAAATAAGGCAATCAGAATTGAACTTGTCACTATTTTAGGGGAGAGGAAGGAATTGGAAGCTTATGATAGATCTACAGGCAATAGTTTTGTTTATACAAATGTATCTCTTCCCCTCACTGCCTGCAAAACTAAAAAGCCTGTCACTGAAAAGTAGCACGTGTGTGTGACTATATAAATGCATACAGAAATCTGTACAGCTGCATACAGATGAGAGTCAGCCATAATCTGTTCAAGTGCAGTGAAACACCGTGGTTCCTGGAAGATGAAAATCTTCATGTACCCAATTATTTAAGCACCAGTTACCTCTCACATTTACAGTCTCAGTTATGGCAAGAGATAGGAAGGCAAATGGCAGCTTTAACAGCTCCAGTTTCTTAAATCTAAGATATCCCACGTCTTTCATTTCACCAGTGTCTCCTTCTTGAATAGAAAACGTTTTCTCATCCTCAATGCAGGCACCCACAGAAGCTAAATATTTAATAAAGGCAATGAAAGAAATATTAATAATTTGCAGCTATTCCTTTCTGCCCCATTCCTTTGCCAAACTTGCACGGAACTAAAGGGACAGATCAAGACAATTTATGAACCAAAATAGCTGTGAAGTTCCTGAGCTTTTTCCCTGGAGCATTCAGGAGGTCACAGCAGGTTCCACCTCTCAACAGGAAAGCTCAGCTGAGAGAGGTCACAAGATGACTGATTCCCCAGAGATTTAAACATTATTCTTGAAAATAGAAACAAATCACTTTAAAGATGAAAGTAGTTGCCATCTGAAGAACAGTAACTTGTCTTGGTTTGGAAGACAAATTATCTCCTGGGCAGATTAACATGTGTCAGGGATTGATTTTTTTGGCCTAATTTATGGCCAAAGTAGGGACTCTTTGACAGTAGATCACTGGGTTTATTTTTAAGCGCTGACCCATGCTCAGGCTGAACCAACAGCAAAGCAGCATCATGCCTCATTTTTGCCTCTTCCAAAACTGAAATTGCTTCATATTCTGACTTTTGTATGCTTCAGTCAAAGGCATTTCAGTTTAAGACTAAGGTTACGAAAAAAGCTTCCAGCTAACATCAATCCCCAGCAGTTTTCACAGCAGCTACAGACACATACTGCTATGGGAGCAATTTTGCTGTAGTTCCTCCATACAGCACACCATTCACTCAAAGGCCATTATCAGGTGAGCACGGCTTTGGGAATTCCCCTAAATGCTTCTTATAAGAGTTTAACACAGAGCTATACATTTGTATCTAAAGTTTTTGCATGCTTCAAACATAAGAGTACACAAAGCAAGGATGCAAATTTCTCATAGATAAACTTCGCTGCCATCAAGCAATGCCAGAAGACATCTGTAGACTCTCTGCACAGCACAATTTCATAAATGGTTGGACAAATATTCTCAGAAAGTTGAATTATTAGTATTTGTGCCTGCTGTGGATTCAAATCACAATTTCTAACTTTTTCCCCCCAAGAATAATATAACTAGCTGCAGAAGAACTGACTAAAGCTAGGCTCACACTTCTCAACTTTGCAGACAGAACCCCAGCACTTCCTTCTGTTAAATCACACCCACATCACGTCATTGGTTTCTTGTTAAACAAATTCACCATAAGTTTAACAAGTTACCAATATTTTTACATATATTATGATCTATGCTAAATATAGAATCATTTAGGTTGGAGAAGACCTTTGAGATCATTGAGTCCAACCATAAACCTGACACTGCAAAGTCCACCAAAAGAAGTGATGTGGTGACCAATCATACTGCCTCCGTGCTAGGAACAAAAGCATCATCAGTCAGGCAAGGTATCACTTCTTTCTCACAATGCATAAATACATGGAATAAGTAGAAGCTGTGGGAAGCATTAAAAAAAAAAAAAATTAGTCACTTCAGACTTACAGACTAAACCTTGAGCCATAGAATAAATGTATTACTTGAAGGTGAAGAACAGGCAAACAACTGGACTTTCCTAAATAAGGAGCACAGGGGGAATGTAGAAGCAGGCTTGGAATTTCAGATCTTGATATAAGTTATATATATATGTGTGTGTTTATATATTATACATGTATATATTTTATTTTACATATACGAAAACAAAAATGATTATTTTTTATTGTGGAGAAATGGATACCTGTAAAGCTTGTGCCAAATAACAGTCAAAGATTCTGATCTGGGGTCTGTTAACATTGGCAAAATACAAGAGACCTAGAAATGTGTAGTGGTTTAGCATCCTAAGCAGCTTTTGCCAATGTTGAAAAGACTCTTTCCATCTGCTTTTAACAAGGACCAAAGCCCAGATGCAGAAAAGCACAGTAGTCAGATCACCAGGCCTACCAACAGTGGAGCAAAGCATCCTAAATTAACAGGAGTAACTAAAGGAAGGACAGAGGTTTACATCAGTGTTTCCCAACCATTTAATTAAGAAAAAAGTCTTAAAATACTTCTAAAAATAATACCTAAGTATTTGATGGTGCTGCCACATTCACAGCCAGATAAAAACCATTTTAAAATGTTAATTGCATTTCTTTTCTGTTCTAATTGCTTATACCTATGAAAATTTAATTAGATTTCTTGTAATTGTTTTATAGACTAGCAGTTAATGTCCTGCCAACCACCAGCCACAAAAATAGTGCTTTAGATCAATGAAACCAAGAATCTCACGTGGCAGAGGGCAAGACATAGATCCAGCTTCCCCAGCATGTTGTTTCATCAAGCTTCCCCCATAAGGAAAGGCAGGAAGACACATTTCTTCTTCTCCCAGTTAAGTGTCTCTATTGCTGGTCCAGAGAAATGTGTCATCCATTAACCACTACAGATCCACTTTAATGTTTAATTCAGAACATCCCTTGCTCCTTCTCACCATCATCCTGGCTTCCTGCAGGATGCTGTACTCAGCTTTCTTCTTCCCTGCATCCCTTTTCCAGGATATCCATCTCTTTCTATTCCCTGTAAAACCTCCAGCACTTTGCTTGTGGCCACCTCTTCACAAAGCTTAAAGAAAGTTATAACATTTCCACATCTATGTCCTACTACAACCCTTGCCCAAAATACAAAATCAAATGCTTAAAGAGATTTGCTGAATAAGGGCTAAAAATATAAATCTCAACATCTCAGTGGAGATTAAAAGAGTTTAAAAGTTTAAGTTTTATCAAAGATTCACACATTAACTAACATTTTAAACTGAAAACGCATCTTGCTTTCTGCTCCTGTTTTGTAAGCAGATAGGTGACAGGGATGTCTGCCCATCATCGTCAGTTTCTAACAGTCTGAAAGCTCATCACACCAAATACAAACAAACTCACACACATTCACCAGAATAATATTTTTTGGAAGTGAAAAGTATCCAAAAGGTTTGTTAAGCCTTGAAAACATTTACCACATCTCATAACATGCGATAGAGCCCAGGAAAACATACATTCAAAAATAAATTTAATACTGAAAACACTACAGTAGAGGGGAGCTAACTTTCCCCTCTAAAACAATGACCCATCCAAACAAGAAGAAAACAGAATTCCCAAGCGGTGCAAATGTCCTGGGATTACAGGCCAGATGAGCTAGCCTCACACAATAAGTTTCAAGAAGAAGCAAGTAGATTACTTCATTCAGCCTCATAAAAAAGGCAAAAGAACAGATTTAACATTAACTGTGCTGGGTGTACAGACGTTGATTTATTAGACTTATGTCTAAGTACTAAAAATACAGCACTGGAATGCATGCCCAGAGCCTCCAGGATGTAACAAACATTTCATCTTACAGTACGTGGATAACTGAACTTTTCGGTATTATTCCTGAATGATCTGCTAATTCCAGAATACACATTTATTGCTGTATCTTAGACTTCCATATACAGTGAAGGTCCAAACTTAAAAGTAAGTTTTCTGCACATGTCCAGTCAATTTTCACTGATCAAGACACTGGCAGTGCTTCGCGGAGTTTACTCAATGATGGTTGCAAACGCCATCTGATGGAACACACCCTGTTTGCAAGCTTCCAGCCAGGGAATGTTTACCTTTCTCCTGTGCTCAGAGAGGAAGCTACAAAACTACATGCAAATCAAATGTAAAAATTAAATAAGGACAGGCAAAAGAGCAGATGTTTCATGTGGTTAAACGAATAACTACTTGTACATACCTGTTGCTTCTTCCGGACTAGCTTGTGCAACAAACCCTGACACCCAAACTGAGCAGCACTATGAGTATCCAGGAGTGTGCAGGTACAACAGAGTAACATCCCAAGCCAATACACCATTTAGAAAAGCAAAAGGCACATGTACAATCAAGGAACTTGAATAAGTCAAATCAGAGAGAGTTATTAGCGTATTAAGTAGGATTCACATTAGTCATTAACTACATTTTATCCTCCATCCTTCAGAACACTACTCCCAAGTTCCCTTCCACACCAGTACTGCCACTGAGGCTAAATGAAGGAGCTATTTCCATTTCTCACATGCTCTTGGAAGCACAGTATTTCTATACTCCCTATTTCCAAACATATTTTAAAATACTAAATATTAAAAGCACCACCAGTGTTTTCTTCATTCTGCGTGCACATTGAACCACCGAAAACTTCACAGTACTACAGTTTTTCACTCTTACAGTGAAACAACAGTTTTCAAATGCAAACTGAAACATTCTTGACAGGAGACATTTTAAAACATGCTCATGTAGAACAAGGCAAGGGCCACATCTTCTGCACTGAAATAGTTAAGGCAAAAATCTGTGATGTTTCAGATCTAATACTCCATCAAGATAAATAACTCACATAACCACAAAACTTTCTCATGCCATATCTTTCTAAGCGCTATACCTACACTGCTTTGGAATATGAAATAATTCACACATCCCAAACCAGCACTGATAAGGCAATAAAATCCCAGTGCTCTATCATCCCGTCACACAGATGACACAAAAAGTCAACTTGGCACACAGGTGTCCACAAGCAGTATCAGTAATACGGCTGTACAGAGCAAAGTCTCAGATCATCTGCAACTCAAACCAACCTCAAGACTTTGTTTTTCCTATCTTCATCCCAGATACAGTCAGTTTATGGAGAGAACTCATAGGGTCAGGGCGCAACTGACCCCAGCAGTCAACCCAGCAATTCGATTGAAAAGTCACAGGAAAAAGAATAACCCATGATGAGCCATGAATCCCAGTAAAAACTCTAATATATGATTTTATGCATACATATATCAGTGCCTTGAGTATACCCAACAACAGTTTCAGCTAGATTTTTGGGGTTTTTTTAGTATTAATTTTAGACACAATGGCTGCCCCCGTCACACGGAAGGCTCACCCAAGCCATTTATCCTGACATTCCGGTTGGAAAAAAGCTGTTTCCTTGTTTATTCAGGACAAAATAGCTGGCTAGCAGAGATCTGTCTCTTGTCCCACAAGCACAGGAATCATTATCACCATTCTTGCAAATCCCAGGCATGTACTGATGGATGGGATTAGCGGAAGCAGTTTAGGCAAACCTGCACAGCACCCCCCGATAACACACTCTGCAGTGGTACTATTTTCTCCAAAAGCCAGAAGGAACAATGACTTGCACCGTCCTATCAGCAACAGGTCTCGAAGCACCACCCTGAATGCTCAGCTTCATTCCTTGCCAGGAAACAGAGCCACCTTACACCCATCATTTCTCTCATATACTCAGCACTGAAACCAAAATTGCTTAATATGGCTTTCAATCTTGCATGTTATCTTTGTTTCTGAAAAACAAGAACTGCCAGCTTCGAAGCAAGTGTCGCCTTCTTACCAGCAGGGCTGCCTACCTCTCCCTGGGAAGCCAACGACATCTCTGAGCTCCTCAATCTCACCTCCCTATGCAAGCCACTGTGATTAAACTTTCCTCAGAACAACAATAAAGCAAAGGAAAAAGCTGTATAAACTATCGTGTGACTGACAGTAATTGATAAATTAATGCATATCTAATTTTCTCCAAGCATTACCTGGATGCAAAGAATTCAGACAGAACACTTAGCAGAGGAACAAACCCAGAAGTCCTGGACACAGATATGTGTTTTATTCCATGCTATAAAGACATCTAAATTACTTCAAACTAGATGTGCATGGCTTATCCTATATACATTGTTTAAAAGCTTAGGCACAATTCCCTGCCACAGTAACACTAAAAACGACCCAGAAGAGAGGAGAGTGACACTGTCCCACCCATGATCCCTTCCAACTCCATGATTCCTGTTTAAAGTTCTGGGCGAGGTCAATTTTCTATTTTTGAAAAGGAACTACAGAAGACGCTACGCTTGAAGGAGTTCTCAGCCAAAACTACTCTCTCCAGTTCACAGCATGCACAGTGCTTAACAGCATCCCACCAGCAAGGAAAGAGGCAGCAAAGACACAGCCTTAAGAAGGTAGGTCAGAGTACTAATACCTAACCCTGGTGTAAGGAGGCTTTTAAGGGAAGGAAAAGGAGATTGGGTTTTGGTTTGTTCACACAAACACAGAGACCAGGAAGTTAAGCAAGAAAGTCACTGTTTTTAAAATCACTGTTTTTAAAAGAAATTCTTCATGCAAGAACCACGGCGGTCTGCATTTCCTAAGGGTCTCTATACACTACAGAAGGGTAGATGAGCTAAACCAAACCCAAGTAATTTTACTGCACAACCAAGTCTAAGGCCAAAAATTCACACAATGTATTAAAATCTAAAACTTATACTACAGTCACAACTTTCAAATTTGCTTTGCTGTTCACGTTCATTATCCTGCAACGCAAAGTCTGCTTACAATATTTGCCATTAAGAACGTATGGAGAAATAAAGCAAGCTTACCACTTCCAAGGACATATTTGCTCGAACACACCCAGTGTTGCAGGGTTTTTTTATTTAGGGGGAGGAAGAAAAATGTCACAGCGAGCAAAGTTCACGTGTTAACCTGAGGAGGACCCAGGCTCAGCACTGAGCTGAGCGGGAGCAGCTGCACACACCTGCACAGGCAAAAAGTTTTCTCTGAACCAGCTCTCAGGCAGACGGGTTCTTGGCTGAGCCAGCAGCTGAAGCGATGCATATCCCAAACATGCTTGTTGAAGTGCCCAGTTTGCTCACCAGAATGCCCCCGAAGCCTACCAGCAAACTTTTCTACCTTAACTGATGACAGCTACTAATTAATCTACCCGCTGCTCCTCCCTTGTTCAAGTTACTGCCTTGAGCTTATGATATCACTTGTTTTACTACCGCAAAAAGCTGTATTACTCACAGTCTAGCTAGTTAAAAAACCAATACAGCAATGAACAAAATTAAACAAGGAACTTCAGTGATAACGTTCTCAGCCATGTATGGACAAACTTCAAAAATGAGCAGACGGATGAACACCAAATCATCACTTCCAGCTTATCAACACAATAGTTGGCTGGAGAGTGAATAGAGCTACTCAAAATAAACACATAAACAAACAAGAAAATAGAAACAAACAAACAACCCAACCCAAAACCAAAAAGCCTCCCACATCCCACACACCTTCACATCTCCAAAAAGCTCACATACTCAATCTAATAGCATTACTGCACTGCTCTAGCCTATAATGGAGATGAACGTGTGCACATTCCATGCTGTGATGAATTTTAGGAAGGAAAAGCCACTCTCAAAGAAAACAATACAACTCTGCTAGGTTTCCACTGTTAATTCTTTTCAGGAATTTATTAAGTTGTTGATTTTACTTGCCCATAGAGGAAGAGGGAAAAAAATGGTGATAATAATGTCAGGAACAAGAACTCTAGGTCAAATATTTCAACCCCGCTAAAAGCATATATGCACATAGTTCAAACAGGAAATTTCAAATCAGGTTTGGTTAATAAAATTGGGTATTTATGAAACCCAAATTCAGCACTGCATTACAGGCAGAAAATCTTTAAAAGCCCTAGTGCTGAAAAGTGAATTCAAGGAAATCGGCTTCCCAAGTAGGCAGTGTAATTGCTTGTACTTCCTTTTTTTTTTTTCTTACCTACTTGTTTTCAACTATAGAGTCACCACAAGCTTTTCCACCACCACTGACCTCTAGTTTCAGGGCTGCTTTAGACATCCCACCTCAACTTCTCTCGCAACCTTTACAGTACTCCATGCTCTTCATCCAAGGCATTGTCACACTAGCATCTGAGGATGTTTTAGGGGCTTTATGGGGTTCCCCTGAATTGACTCCACCTGTTCTCTTTCTTCTAATGCAAAACAGTGGAAGTCAGCAAGTGGAAGTCAGCACCAACAACTGCACCTTGTGGGACAGACAATCTCAGGCTGCTGGTTAACCTAAACTAATGCAGGAATATCTTAGGTCCCAGTTGGCACTAGGAACTGAGCACCACCAAGCTCTGATCCTTCTTCAGGATCTCAGAGTCAATGGGCAAAAAGTTTTGGTAGAAGCCAAAAACCAAACCCAACCAAAAAACTTACCAGCAGATGTTATAAGGTACCAAGCATCACAGCAGCATCCACAGGAAGCTTCCACACATTCCCTTCTGCATTCGAGTTATTTCAAAGTCATAGAGTGCTTAGCTCACCTACTTGCCTGTGCAACAAATTAACTCATTTGAAAAGTGTCAACTTCCTTTGCTGCGCTTCTGACAGCGAAGACCCAATCGCTACTACTACACGAAACGTAAACCTCCTACCACTACATGCAACTATTTTGCAATATTTGGAAGACTTGAGAAAAAGAGATAGACATAATCAAAAGGTATTTCCTGCATGACTAACGATTCCAAATGAAGCTGATAGCACTTGTTCGAACAGAAAAGACACATTTGTCAAAGCATGCAGAAGTCAAAGTATGAAAAGTAGTGTAAAATGGCAGTAAATCCTACGTATTAGCAGAGCCCAGAAAGAGGAAACAGAAGGGGTGATGACAGAGTCTGAATCTGTGGCACCCAACACACCCAGGCAGCATGAAGCGATAATCCTCCTGTTGACATTTTGGTTGTCCTTCAAACAGGCAAGAAACAGCTGCATGCTGCCTGGCAGCCAAGGACAGTCTGCATCTTGCCACAAAGGCAACAAGCTCTTTTCCTGCCCTCAGACAGGATGAAGAAGAAAGACTAACAAAATGAGTGAAAACCAAACTAGCTGGAATTAGCACCTCCCCTCCCCCTCCTCCCCCCCCCAATTCTCCTGCAGTTGTCTGATGAAAATCAAAGGCTTCTTTTAAAGAACTCATTTATCTTCTCTAAAAACATCTACCATTTGAAAAAGAAAACATGTCCATCTTCACCCTGTTTAATCTGTCATGTATTTGCCATGCTTTTAAATATTTTGTGCATGCAGAAGCCAGGCAGATCTAGTGGATAACACATGTGCTTTCAGTTTCGAATGCTAACCTCTTTCAAACCAGCACAGATTATAATTTACCATCCAAATTCTGCAAGGACAGATTATACTTTGGCCACAGTTCAATTCTTAACAAAACAGCATATATATCACAAAAAAACCCAAATTTATCCATATAATGAATTCAGGCCAGATCCCCATCTAATGCATGAAATTACACTCACAACAAGAGAATAAGAAAATCCTTTCAGTAAGGAATAAATATTCAAGTACATTCCCAGAGATTTGCATTCAAATATGCACACGTTGGTGCAACTTTTGGTTCTGTCCACAGCAATTTGCTCTCTCCAGTCACATTTTTACTGACCTGACCTGAGACATCTACCCCATCCACCCAAGTTTCTCCCAGTCCTCCCAGCCTAGTGTCGTTCCAGATCTTTCCACCTCACTGCATCTTTCAGACCCTTAGTCTCCTTTCCCTGTCCTGTGCGTCATGAGAAATTAGCAATATTTGTCCTTCTTCCACATCCTTCTTGTCATTACCCCTCCCAATGAACTTGCTACACTTCTCTACTCTTAACCCTACAAGCCCTTGCAGGAGCTGTTCCTACTTTGACTGGTAAGGCACCCCTTCTCACAGAAAGCTCAGAAGCACATAGAGGCCACCACCACCTGGCGATACTGAGCTACTGGGTGAGGCAGCAAATGAGTAAATCTAGTTCTAAAGGGACTTGCCTTGCTCACAAGGCCAAAGTACAACCTTGCTTCAGGAAGGAATATTTCCGCATTCTTCCTGAAGTTCACCCACAACCTGCAGGTGTTAACACTGCACCTGGCCAAGCTGAAGCATTTGCGTTCAGTTTTTGAGGCTTGGTATTAGCACCGGTCTGGTCATAGTAGTTTTTCACAGATCCTGACCATTCAACAACCTACAGCACCACCAAGTGAGATCAGTTGAGGGGGAGGGGAGGCAGAAAAACCTCACTTCCCCAGAAATGGTCTCTCAAACCATCACTACCTGTAAATTAACTTTTAAGAAGAAACTATAATCAAATTGGCCATGAAGAAAACCACAACTTCAAATTTCCCTAACAATTCATTCATTGCATGACGTCTTCCACAGCTTATGCACACCATCTTAAAAGTTCTCAAAATCAGCCTCATGGCTGCACTCAACTCCACACCAAGAAGGCAAGTTATCCCCTGCCGTCATGAAACCAGAGACAATTTTATTCTACACAATTTCCTTTCCACTTCTCCAAATCCCTATGTCACCTGGAAAACTGACTTCCCCCTGTAATTCAGGATACCTGACCATGCCATGCACACACTGAACAGCTGTATAGATAAAAATACCTGGAGCTGAGGTGCATGAAGACTTTTCAGAATGGAAGTAATTTAAAATGAAGTTTATAAAAGCCACAGCTGCAGGAGGGCAAGAAAACACCCAACAAGTTCAGTATTCAACATGGAAACAAGCCACAACTGACCCCTCTTTGTTGTTCAGTACCAAGCAGACAGTCTTGATGACACAAGAACTAAGGAAGAGCCATGTTTGATGCTTTCTTCCCACATGGCACTTGAGTGCTAATTAAATACATCATCAACACAGTAATCATTGAAACACCATTTAAGGTAAAATTACTATTTATACAGGACTCAAACCCCAAGTGGATTTTGACCTAAACTACAAAAAACATAAAAAAAAATAAATTAGACAAGTGAAAGGCATTCACACAAACTTGGTAAGAGACCCTGAGAACAACTGGATTATTCCCATCAGTTGTAAAAGGTAGATACTAAAACCCTCTGCAGTAAATAAGAAATGACTAATTTTGCTTTTTCAGTCAGATGAACAGAAAAAATGTCAAATTTAATGTATACAGTGTAAAGAAGTGTTTATAGCACTGGACAAATTTTCCCTTAAGTTTAGCAATATGAAAAGATCACAGCAATATCCATCAGATAATTCTATTTTGCAAAGAATTTGTTTCACTTTAAAAGAGACAGGAATATCTAAATTCTCTTTGGTTTTATGGAAGCTGCACTACGGAATCCTTGGAAGTTTCTAAAAAGGTTAGAAAGCATAAAGAAGCAAAACATAACATCTCTGTAACAGTTGCATAGTTTAGATGAGAAAATACCTGCAGCTCAGCAAACTCTGAGTTTCAAAGTAGAATAGCACACCTAGGTGCTTTGCAGGCTTCTTCATTGCAAGTAACTAATAAATAGATGCATACTCAATATTACTTTAGGAAAATCTGCAGAGAAAACAGGAAAAAACTTGGAAGATACAAACAAGAATTTGAATTAAAATTAGGACACAAACACAGAATAAATATAAAAGGTTAAATAAAAGGTTTGTTTGAGAAGCAGTACGTCACAGCAGAAAACTACTGTAAGTTTGTCACACAGCACCGGGCAAGACAGAGCTTCCAGAGAAGAGGCTCATCTTCAGTAAGATGATGACTAACCCAAAGACACAACAGTGCTGCAGCCCAGCAGAGCACTTACCTCACAACCTTCCTGTGTCAGATATTTGCTGCTGACAAATGGGGAGCCCAGCCAGGAAACCAAACAAGCTGAAAGCCAACCTGATTCCACAGTTACCTTTCAGCTGGGCACATTCCCTGCCCTGTCACTTCACATGGTCACCAACTGGCAGTGCCAGCAATGGTGAGTCCAGCGTAAGGAAGAATTGCTCCTTCAAACAAAGCATCTTAATCCCGGCTGAAATACCCACACAACCATAGCCCGAGGATGTAGTTTTTCATTATAGCTGAGCTGACTGAGCTGTGACCGCACTTTCCCAACTCTCTCATGACTTCCTGCCTTCTGTAAGGGTAGGCTTGGAGGGTTTTTGTGGTTTTGGTTTCTTAATCAGTTCATCTCACTAAAGCAGGTAACTATGGCTACAGAGAACTGTTAGTGCACTGCAGCAGTAGGAGGCAGACAGAACATACAGCACAAGGGTACAGACCAAAAGAAATGCTAAAGTGAATGAGAACAGCAGAACTTAAACAAAAACAGCCTGAAAAAGCATACTAAAAAAGATCATAATATAAAAGGTCATCCAGTTAAAAAAATCTTATTAGAAATACAAATGATGTGTGTACTAACCATTTCAATAGTAGCTAGCCTGCTGTACAATCACAGTGAAATCAAGTCAATGCAGAAAACTCACCTTCACAAAATTGTCAGGGAACATGCCCCTTTTGCCATTTAGCTCCCCTTCTAACCATCCTTCTTCTTCCAGTTTTTTCACATTCCTGATGATTTCCCCGACTCGGATCGTTAACTCATCATCATGCACTGCATCATAGTCATATTCCACAATATAGTCCACTAAAAAGAAAAAAAAACCCACAGTGAATGCAACTCAGACATGGAAATGCAACTTGAAAGCCATGCATGTACAGAAAGGCAGACCTAGCAACAAATGCTAAGAACAAGTGTTTCCATTACAGCAGTACTCATTTGGGAATTGTAGTGTTCCCAACCATTTTGGAGGGGGGAAGAAAACTGGACAGTCACCTATTCAAACAAAGTAAATTTAGGAATATGACAGCAGGTCATATGTTGATAGCAGTGGGTAGGATTTTGGACATGTGTGGCGGAAGGGATTGCTGGCAGTGGTTTTTTACCCCTGCCCCCTAAGTCCCAGCCT
Organism: Strigops habroptila; assembly: GCF_004027225.2. NCBI lineage: Eukaryota > Metazoa > Chordata > Aves > Psittaciformes > Psittacidae > Strigops > Strigops habroptila. The sequence goes on from NC_044282.2 coordinate 56,932,655, forward strand.
AAGATTTACCAGTTATGAATCACTGCCTACAGGGCAATCATTTGTTACTTAATGCATATCTGGGGCCAAGGAAGGAGAAAGGTTCAAACTGTGCATGTAAGGTACATACATGCAATGCTTTGTTAATTCTCATACTTGCAGCTGCTATTATATCTGCAAAAAACCGATTGCTGCACACAGAATAGCTTTGCAGGTTTGATCCATGAAATGTAATGTAGCCCGAAGGTGTCCGATTAACAGTATCATACAACTTAAATTGCACAGACATGTAAAAGGCACCCTCCTTCAGATTTATCTGGTTTTGAATGAAAAAAGAATAAACAAGCAAGCTTGAGTTTTTATATAATAAAGTTTACTCAGAGGAACATAGCAATATATTTACATACTTGTCCATCTGTTGCACAAGATCCATGAGAGTTGCTTACTGACAGCTTAAGGTTTGTTTGGCAATAAAGGCTCATTTGTTCATCAAGAAATTATGTTTATGCCAGAAATTTCCACAGCTCTGCAGCAATCAAATAATCTTCCCTCACTAAAATCCAGTTAGGACAGCCAGGCACTACTAAACATAATACTATTTTCACTGAAACCTCCCTGTGCTCTACATATCACAACAAGCATGCAAAGATGAGAGCACAACAGGGTTAAAAGTCAGAAATCCTGAATGGCTGCAAAAACTTTTTCCCAGGTTACTCTTTATTCTATCAGTGCATAATAATATCCAACAATTAATTCACAAATTAAGCAATTAAGTGGGGGAAAGTATTATTTCCTGATACTGAACTTACAGCTCCATTAAATCAATGTATAATTCTGACCTGTGAACAGTTTTGATCAAAAGCGTTGCTGCACGCATGTTGTGATATATCCTTTATCTCGCTGTTGCCTACAGATGAAGTCAGAAAACCCTCAGTAATAAGAACCAGAACTACATCATGGTGCCATGAATACAAGAGAAGCCAGAACGATTTGTCTGGCAAACTATTTTCTGAATACACCCATTGACAAAGGAACCAGTTGAATATAAACGTGAAGACTTAGTTTCACTTTTTTCCTTTAAGATATAAAATTTTTTGAACAGAAATCATCACCAGATATCTGCTCATGATATGCTCTCTGGAACTCTTAACACACACTTTTTGTACTGTATGCATTTGCTTTTTGTGGTGCATACATTTATTCTTGCCAAATGTATTCTCTAAGCTTACTTCAAAGCTTCATATTTCCCCATTACTGCCTGCAGCAAGCATAGTAGTTTTGTCTTGCTTCTGCACTGAATTGTCTTTGGAGTTGCTGACATGAAATATCGCCTAGATAGAAAATTCTGGCACACACATCATAAAGACAACAGCCATTCATCACCTACAGTCTGAAATAAAAATGTCATCTTCTAACCAACTCAACCCAAGCATTTTGGAAACCTATAAATGCATAAAAATGTAAGAAATCACCGTGTTACATATTTCTCTCATGATAAACTCTGGTTTTAAGCATATTTCAGTATCACACTATAGGACAGTTTTACAAAGTTGAACATGGAAAATGGCTCAGAACAGTCAGTCATGGTAAATGCTTACAGCATTGAAGACTATGACTGGAACTGCCAAACACCTGGTCCTTTTTCCACAGAAGTAGTAGGTAACCATACCCACACTATGTCAACATGAACTAATTATTTTGAAAGCTCCTTTATTTCCTTGGGGCAACATTTCTACATTTGTGCTTGAAATGCACAACACATTCATTTTGGTCACATCACCCTTCCTGACCGTAAAACATTCACTTGGTCATGCCAACAACCAAAGCAGGATCTCAAGAACCTCCCAGTCACCATCTATGTGTCTCCACATTCTAAAGACAAATAGCAGTAAATTAATATCAGCTTTTTGTGTTTGAAATTTAGGTGCTGGATTTCCTCTTATCAGTGATACTCAATACCACCCTCACTCTCATGGACACGTATACAAAACAGATCTAAACTTTGTTGTCTTACCTGTAAATTGGAGGGTTCATGGGGAATGTAAAGAGAGTTTCAGACCATACTTTTTTTACATGTGACAACAGAAACAGCAAGAAACTACACATCTCACTACTATGGAGTCCTCAAGAGGAACATTTACAAGTTATGCTTTTCAGTATTACTAAGTAGCACTGAATGAACTGTCCAGGTAATTTGGACTGCAGTGTGATGAGCAAGAAACCATTCTAGCACCAAAACAGTCCAAACCAGTCCAGATTAAATAAGCCTCTGAAAGGTCAAGTATAATATTTACCCAAGTAAAAACAGTGCCCAGTGGTGACCAAAAGTGGTTTTAAGGAATCACAACTCCTTATAATAGCAATAATTGGGAATCATGGCAGTCCACAGATTATACTTCTGAATGCCTGAAGCAGTTCTGAATGCTTCTGAATTATAACTCTGAATGCTTCAAGTTCTTGCTTGAAAGTTTTACTCAAGAGCAGATGTGACACTAAAATCAGTCAGCAATAAGTTGGACTGCAGTAGTATAAGCTGGGCAAAACTTTCAAAATTCAGAAAGTCTCAACTGGTAGAAGGTGCAGCAGAAAACCTCAGCAATACAAACTACCAAACACACCTATCTTACCTTCCCTCTGCTTTTTACACAGCTTTCTGGACATGGTCCTGAGCAACCTGCTGCAGATGCCTGCTCCTAGAGGAGAGTTGGACTAGACCATCTCAAAGGTGCCTTCCAGCCTTAGCGATTGTGCAACAGATTTGAGCCGCAGATATACCATAGGCGGCAGCTTTCTGCCATCCAGCCATGACAGCTTTCCAACATAACTAAAGAACTTCCCAGACAGTGATTTTTGAAGGGTTTGACCCATTTTCAGGGGCAGGGGATTGATATTAAATCAACGGTGCTAAGTAAAAAAATACTGATGGGACGTCTTGAGGGAAATGTGGTTATAGGAGGCTTTATGGGAGCGTCTGTTCAGCTCAAGGTTTTGACTAAGATGATAACTTGACTAATGAAACAATAAAGCAGAACAAACACATCAAAGACAGTCATCCCTGTCAACAACTACAGACTACGTTGTTCCCCATGGCAAAGACAAAAAGTGTCCTATCTAACAGCACTGCCTCTTTGACAGAATAGCTCCCGCTGTTAGCCAACACAGCAACATTGCCTGCACAAGGCATTCAGTCACTGCTGGCACAGGTGGACTCTGCTTCTCCAAAACTGACATAACCGGCTTTTCTGCCAACCACATACCCATGCCAAAGCAGAGGGCAAGCCTCCTGATAAGCATGGCTGCATAACACCCACCTTCACTGATTTTAAACAAAGGAAGCCTTCAGCTACTCAGACTCTTTCTGAAGGTGGCTGTTATAGGTAACTAAGGCTCTCTGGAGCCTTCCAGAAAGAAATCTATAAATAAATGAAGAAAAAGTGGAAACATACCAAAATTCTAGCACGCTTGCGTCTTTAATAAAAATAAGCAAGTGTCAGAGACTCATCCAGCAAAGAGCATAATTTCACATTTTTGGTACTTTGTTTAGGATATTACAATACTATCAGAATCCAGTGACCTTTCTGTAGTAGCCAGAAAAAGATACAAACCAGATATAAAATAAATCCCATGAAAAACCACATTTAATAGCTTATAAAATGAAAACAATAAAAATCATTTCTGGTATAACTGAAATCCTTGCATTCAGCTTTCAAGCTATTCAAGAAGCCTTGCTGAAACTTGCTGCAGACTTGGAAGGACAGAGTCCAACATAAAGCAGCAAGAGCAGCTTGAGGTGCATGCCATGCTCCAGGTCATTTCAGGCAGGTTTTAGGTCAGTTCAGATTCAAAGTCATTTATTGGAACATGAACTCCGGAAAGTTGTGTGGCTTCCAGAAGCATCTTACCAGCAGAACTGCAGTCACACTAGAAACCGAGATTTTGCTTTTCCAATTTATCATAACAGACAGTTGCTAGCTGCCCAAATTTTAGTAGAACTGTTATTTCCACTTATCTATCACAAAAAAACCCCAACAGTTTAGACTCCCATAAATCCAATCTAACATTTTTGTTATTATGTATGAATACATATAGTTACTAAGGTCTTTAATTTTTGCTAAGGTATTTAGTGTTATAGCAGAGAGCAAGCTTACAGTGGGCACAAAAGACAAGAGAAGATACAATCTTGTCCTTGTAACTATCATACTTTTCTTCACAACTATCTCAAAATCAGGTTTTAGTCTGAAGGAGAAAGCTCCTTCTAATTATTTACCCCCAGAAACATTCCTACAATTTGTGAGATAAGATTCCAGATGTTTTCATAGAAATACTCTAATATATATTTGATCACTGAAGACAGATCTTAACACTGAAAAGGTAGTTCAAGTGTTTGAACATTGAACAATGGAAACACCTCTGTAAGTGTTAAACACAAGTAGTGGTTATAAGAATGTTTTTTTCCACTTCAACACCACATAATTAATGCCCTGTGACCCTGACCTGAGTCACTGATGACAACCCACATGCTCAAATAAAGAAACGTGGTGGACTTCCATTGCCCTTAAAATTCTAGACCCTGCTTCCAAAACTGCCTGAGTTTTGCCCTTGCAAAGCTCTCCTCTCATGTAAGGCACATGTGCAAGGTAAGCACCAGGGCTTGACAACCAAAGGCAAATCCCTCCTAGTCAAGAGCCTCCTCTGCTCCGAAGCCAGGCTCTTTGCCCTGCATCTGCTGCTGTGATTCACCCTCATGTTTACACAACGACCCACAATGACCATAATAATCAGTTCTCCAAAGATCAAAGTATTCTTTTGGGGTTTGATCTTCCTCACACTGAGTAGGGAAGCACCTCACATTTGCCACTACTGGGGAAACCACAGTGACCACTAATCTTGCTCAAAAAGGTTCTTTCCTTTCTTTCATGACCCAACAGCCATCAGCATGAGAAGCAGCCTAGGGACTGAACCCTCAACAGGTGGAAACATACAGTATCTCCTACTTTCCCCTCTCATGGTGCACAATACAGCTATATCACCAACTCAAAGTGGGAGACCTGCAAAGTTGTACTTCCAAACAAAGTTGTACTTAACCCAAGAATGCTGTGATCCCACCCTCTCTTCTGTGTGCATTCCCATGGTCCCTTCCCCCTGTTCTGCACTTTAATTACTACTTATTTATACTCCTGCTGAATCAGTATAAGAAAACCATTTAATGCCAACTTTCCACAAGTTTATCTCCCTAGAATGGCTCACTGCGGGGTCAGAGATGCAGGACTGCATTAAACCCGACTTTGATCAACATCTGCATCGTTGTTACAGTCCAGACCAGGAGCACGCTGATTAGTGACGCTCCAAACCATTCTCACCTATTGTGCTTCAGTTCACAGTGTGGAGCAGTCTCACAGCAAGAAATCTGGATTTATTTTCACTGAAACTAAATCAAAGATATGCAGCCTAGAAACACTTAAAGCATGCTGATCTTTAATAGGAGTTATGTCCATGGGTTAAGACTAGAATTACAACAATTTAAAAATGTCCAAAATAGGCACTATGAGTGTCAGATCCCTAACATCAGCAGTTTCTTCCTATGGATCCACTCATCTCACCCCTCAGCACTTGATGCTTTGCACATAGCCAGAATCTACCATGAAACCACATGCTAACATAATGCATAAACAAGATGAGGTCACTGGATTCCTGTCAACTCTGACAGTAGGGATGCAGTTCCAAGCTATTAAGAAATTAAACAAGGAAAGAGTATACTTAACCATCAGAGACCATACAGTCTGCAGATATTTTACAGTACAGCTCACCACAGCCTTCAGTAAGTCAATAGTTTTAAGCCACACTATACAGAACAGCAGACACTTAACCAAGCTGAACCATGTGGAATCATCACATTCATGTTCCACGTGGAGGAACTGCAAAACAGTTGCATCACAAGGACTATTGAAAGCGTTAAGCATCACAAGTAAGATGTTCCACCCTCACAGTAGCTCAGAAGGAGGTCAGGTGCCTCCTGCTTGGCATCAGAAATAGCAGTGACACATAGCAGAGCCATTTCTACCTGTGCCTACTCCCACATGAGCCATACCAGTTGTGCCAGCTCCAGCCCTGATAAACAGCTCTGTACCAAAGCAGGCACATTGCTTCCTGCTCCTAAAGCTTTGACCCCTATACGTCAGCCAAACAAACTTCTGCTGCCACAAGGAAGGGATGTGGCAGAGGAGGGACTCTGCAGTTTAAGATAATATCAACTTCATATATCAAATATTGACTCAAGGTCTTGTTTTAAGCAAAGTGCCCTGAGCCATCAGGGTTCTTGCATTAGTTTATAATATAACAACACACTGCCAGTGGAATTGAGAGATTTTCATCCTGTTCCATGTACATTTTCTTGTAAGCATATACAATTAGCTCCCAGTCTGCTGTAAATTGATTATTCCTGTAGTGTATTATTTAATCTAGTAGTGGATTATTTCAGAGTCAGAGAATCTGAATCTGTGGAATTTATTAGCTCAGGTGCTGGTCAAACAAACCTTGCTTTCAAGCACTAAAGACACCTTCAAAATGAACAAACACACACTGTTGGACCCAAGCTGATTCTACAAAAAACCAGCTCAGCTGTGTCCTCCCAAACTCGGAACACCCTGCTGTCACCCAGCAGGGACTTGGTTTAGATCCCAACAGGATTTACTCCATTTGAAGTGACAGCCTTTACACACTTAACAAGGCATCCCACATCTCAGAAGGTTCTTTAGGTTCAATGCAGCATTAGATAAGCAATGTCGATCCATCTCTATGCTACAAAGTCAGGCCAGCAAGCTCCCTTTCCACTTGCCCAGCATAAGAGCTGATCAGACAGAGACCCGTCCCTGCCTGAGCTCACAGTGATGCAGTGCTGTGCTGGGGCAGCTCAGCCTTCCAGCCCCTGCCCCACTTCCTCTATCAGAATAAAACAACCCAATCTTTTTAGAAGGGAGTTTAAAAAACAAGTCTTCCCAATCAAAGACCATAGCACTGATTATCAAAAAAATATAATATTCTTATGGAATATAGTATATCTTTTCTATCACGGTTCAGCAATATGAAGGTGCTGGATATATGTGATGATTTACAACATTAGTTAGAAACTTAATGAGTATTCTTCAGTGCTTACAGTAAACATATTTTAAACTGTTATAAAGACAGATTTCAGGGAAAAAAAAAAAAAAGTCAGAATAAACACATATGGGTGGAACTCCCCCAGAAAAAACCCACAAAACCAGCAACAAGAATACTTTTGAACATAGTTTAAGATTCACAACATTCAATATCTCATTTGGGCTTTGCCTAAACTTCAGCATCAGCAGACCAGCTACCATCAGCTTCCCATTTTGATTAAATACTATGAGCTTAAAGGGAAAAGAAAAAATTACCATTGCAAGAAGGGAAGAAATAAGCTGGAATAAAAGGTAGTTCTATTATTTTCCTTGAAGTATGGGGTCCCACCATATTTTATACTTTCTAATGATAATGGAGACCTTATTGCATCCTTTCAGTATATGAAGGGGGCTTATAAGAGAGATGGAAAGAGATTTTTTACAAGGGTATGTATGTAACAGGACAAGGGGGAATGGCTTTAAACTGACAGAGGGAAGATTTAGATGAGACATTAGAAACAAGTTCTCTACTGTGAGGGTGGTGAGACACTGGCACAAGTTATCCAGAGAAGCTGTGGCTGCCCCACCCCCGGCAGTGTTCAAGGCCAGGTTGGACGGGGCTTGGAGCAACCTGCTCTAGTGGAAGGTGTCCCTGACCATATTCTCTTTCAAGATGTTTCACAAGAGACATCCTGTGACTTTCACAGATTTCTTGTGATCCACAAGGTCTGCCAGATCCCTCATTAAAGTTTCTCCCATTCACGGTTTTACACCTGCAGCTGACAGGCAACTCTGCAGAATTTAACCAAACTAAAATTAATTTCAGCCACTGAATACTCCTCCCCAAAAAATACCTTTTTGCTGCTATGCCACTGACATCCCAATTGCAAATTCTCAGCCAGCTCCAGCCACTGCCAAAGTCAGTGGTAAGGCAATTTGAGTAAATTTTGCCTTTTTCTTCTTTATTTTCCTTTCCACCCTGCAGTGTCTGCTATTTTTCCTTACTCTTTTTGTAACTTGCTCTATGCTGCATCACCCCACACTAGCAGAAACATTCTCTGCTTAGAATAACAATCCCTGTACATCAACAGCTTGCCTTAAAAAAAGGAAAATAAAACTAAAAATGGCGATCTACCCATGGGACTGTCTAAAGGCAGGAGCCTTGCTGCTGTCAGCACAGAACTGGTCCATCTGAAAGCTGCCTTGGATTCACCTGGCATTTTTAGATTGAGCAAGTCAATGGTGCAGTCTCCAAGAAATTACTCAACACATTCTTCATAAAATATTATGTCTAATTTTACAGCCCAGTAAGAATGGCTGAAATAATTAGGAAAATGAACAATTGAAAACTGTGAAGAATGTAGACTTTTTCCTCCCAAACTGTTTAAAGTATTGAGAAACTACTGCATTCTAACAGTAACCATCTCAAACACCATCTTCTAGAGCTGGCTCCAGCACAATTAGCAAGATACTTTGTGAAGGAAATTAAACAGTGTAGCAGAAATCCTGCCCAGCAGTCTGCCCTGGAGCATTAGAGACGTCAGCCAAGCATGCCTCATTTTCCTGCTCTAGGCTCCCGTGATTGTTTAGAGTGCATTTGAGTGGTTACCAAATTGACAAATTAAACATTTGTCAATTTTCACTTCCCTAAAGCAAATCACCTCCACACATACCCTCGTAATTTTACAACTGTATCCTGTAGATAAGTCAGCATTACTAGCCAGCTGGGAAACAAAACATTTAGTGATATGTTCCCCACTGCAGGTATATTAAACCAACTCTAGAAGCAGCATCTGATCAAGCTTTCACCAACATTATCAGAAATACTTGTCTCAAACTTAGTTGCAAACTTATCAAATGTTAGAATTGTGGATTTGATTTACCCCCTTGCTTTTAAGGAGCAGGAATTGCCAGACTCCTCCCTTCATAGCAAAAGGCGATATGGAATAGGAAGAATTAGAGTAACATCTCTACCACCTACATGTATTTAGTACTACCTTGTAAGGACAGAAGAGGACAAAATGCTTTTTACCTGGGAAGTTATGTTAAGAAGTACCACAAAGCATCACTTTCTGATTATCTTCTTCAGTCTGACTAGACCTCACTGCAAGAAACCAGCTTGGAAATGAGAGGTGACACCTGCAGGAAAGGTAGCAGATGTCTTCACAAGCAAAGGTGAAACACTGCTATCAATTTAATATGCAGAGAAAACCAGGAATCTTAGAGGGCATAGGAGAACGTACTTTAAAAAAAGCATGCCACATTTTCTTCAGTTATGACTCAGACACAGCTCCATATATAGATTTACACCTCTTCCTTCCTTTAAGTCAATTTTATAACATCTATTCGGCAAAACATTCAAGGTGAGCCACAAAATACCAAATTACAAAAGCTGCTAAACCAAAGCCATGCCAAAAAACTCTGAAGAACAAAAAGATCATACCTCATTCAGATTCACTTCAAATCCAAGGCACCAAATAAGCAATAAAAGTGCCAAAAGGTCGACACCTACTCAAAGGTTTTTCCCTTAAAATCTCTTACAGACAATTAGCTCGAAGATGTTTGAAGCTGAAGACTCTATGGCTTATCTTAGTTAAAATTCTTTTTACAAAGTCACAACCCAAAAAACCTCAACCAACCAACCAAACAACCGTGTTTGAATCATATAAACGTTTCCCTCCTTGGATATCAGGACCTCACGATACTACAAAAGCTTCAACTCCTCCTGCAGATTTTTTTTCAGGACTCTTCTAGCCAAAAATGACAGCATAATCATAGCTCCAGGTTACGAATTCACAAGCAACAAAAACAAGAAAGTCTCTGAAAGCTTTAGGTTTAAACCAAAAGAAAACTCCTTTCACTCTCATTAAAAAAAAGAGGGGGGTGGGGGTGGCAAAGCTGGTTTGATAGATGGCCTACAATTTGGCACATATCTAATTCGGAATGACAATTAGTATTTCTGCAAACATGGCAAGAATCTGGCTTTGAAATACATTTATGGAAACTTAAAAGCATCACTGGGAGCATGCACAAAGTGTTCCCTTCATCTTTAAAACAGACATGATGCAATAGTCTGAATGGTCCCAGATTGGGATCTTGCAAAAACCACAAAATATGCTTAGCATTAAAAAAGGGACAAGTGTTCCTATCCGACTTCATGCTGTCAGCATAGTCCATACAAATTATGGCATTAATAAATTTAATTTACTTTTTAGTATGGACATTTTAGTTAATACAAAAAAAAAAAAAAAGATGAACTGATGATTGAAGAGCACAGAGAGAAATCCTTATGCAGTGGATTTTTATAAAAGCCATTGTAAAGGCAAATGTTCAAGGGCACCCTACGATCTCATTCAGATAATTTTAAGGGAGATAAAATTGCTACATTAGCTCAATTATGTTCTAAAAGTTTAGAGTTCAAGTCGTTTAAATATCCATTTGTAGCTTGAATTTAGAAGGATTTAAGCATATCTTGAGATGCTGATTTAAACCAACGTGGCTCGCAATACTTCAAATCACAGAAAAACAAGGCCTGAAAGTGGAGACACTTTCTTGAGGTTACTTACTCCAAACTGGTCAGAGCAAGGTTAACCTCAGAGTCAAATCAGCTAACTCAAATCAGCACTGCCTACCTAAGTTTTGAAAGTCTTCAAAGGATGGAGACAAACCAGCCACCCTGGGCACCTTTTCTGCTACTCAACTCTCATAATAATCTTTCCCCATTATATCCAATAGGAATTACACTATTGTCCTAATTTGCAGCCACTGATTTATATTTTTTCACTGTGCCTCCAAGGAGAGTATGTCTTTCTCTTCTCCAAGCTAAACCAACTTCTTACCCACTATGTCCAGCAGCCTCCTAATCACACTCTACTTTCTACTTTGTTGGCATCCCCTTTGCATTTGATGGGAGGGAGAAGCAAAACTGGACACTGTATTTTAGAGACAGTCTTGTGAGTGTCAGGTAGTGGTAAATACTCACTTCCCATGACCTGCTAGCTACTATCCTGCTTGTGCCGTCTAGTAGACAGCGAGGTTGTTCTTTCCTAGATGCTGGATTATGCGTTTGTCTTTTTGGAATAGCAGGAGGTTTCCTGTTGGCCCATTCCCCCAGTACTACTGCAGCACATCAACCATTCCCTCCTCATTCGCTGTGAGGGTTTTTTAGGCACTTGAACATAATGTTGAGCACTTGAAGAAACCAGGCTCACATGAGTGTCCGTATCAGCCTATCCTCCTGCTTTGCTCCCAATAATTCTTCCTCTGTACTCCCATTTGGTTGAAACATGCCAGAAGAGTAGCATCTCCAAAATAAAAGCTGTACTACTTTTTTTGCAGTCAGCGCCGAAACATCCAAATCGCAGTGCTCCCTGAGCAAAAGATGTCAGGACTGCCCCGACACTCTCACTCTTTTAACCTGATGGTTGGCTAATCACCAAATATGCAACTTGGAAACAGCTATCGTATGTGCTGTGTCTTGCAGAGCTAATTGATAGTAACACAGAACAATTGGTATTTGAAGAATTCAAGAAGGGAGCAGAGGCCTTATGGAAGGTTATGAAAAGCTGTCTGGAGCAAGGGATACCAGTGGCTGCAGTCAGAAGACAAAGCACCTGAACCTAAGTTCATAGAAAGCTAACCATCACCTCCAGTGTTCTCAACACGTTCACTTGAAGTAGCAGTTTGGATTTCAGAAACATGAAGGAAATCCTTTTGACTGTCCCCACATATTTCACAACTACCAGCCATAACACTGGAGACCCAACTACACACATAAAAAGTAAGATCAAGAGGAGAGGAAAATCAGCAATATAACCTCAGCTTTTTAAAAAATGCAGGTCAGGATTTACCACTTCAATCGCTGCTCAGAACTGCAGAAGCATGATATAGCAGTGCACAGCCAGACAGAGCAGCTCTGTCTTGATAGGAAATCAGCACAGTCGTCTTGCTGCATGGAGATGGCAGGCTGCGTCTTACTCTACTGACACTAGATCTCATATTTCATAAAGAGCTTTATTTCATCTGCTCTGCATCAAGCCTGTTACTAGTTATCTACCAGGGCAGGTTTTCTTCTACTACCCTTAAATTAGAAGCCATTTACATTACAATCCATATATATATTTTATGATTCTCAGTAAGGGTGCAGCATTAAGACTGAAAGTGCAAACCCTTTTCCCACAAAATGAGCACCTAGTAAGATGATGAATACATCAAAATTAAAGGAAGCTATTTTATGCACTCTCAATTGTCCTTTTACTTGCAAAGAACCATACTGTTAATTCACATACAGCCCTACAGCTCATGCAGCTACAAGAAATGCCTTCGAGCTCTCTTCAAGTTGCAAAGGGTTTCATCTGAGACTGTTTCCAATTTCCCCAGTTCCAGGCACCACATCCTCATGTCTACAGAAGACTTTCTCCCCTCAGCACTTCCACTGCCCCCATTTCAGAATAGCATCTCATTTTTCCAGGCTTCAGAACAGCACCAGCTCTGATAAACACAAAAAGAAGTGTTGTTTGGGACACTGAGGTTTTAAACAAACAGCCCATGGCCTGCTCTTCAAATAGTCATCTGAAACTCTGCCAGCGCTCCCAGGCAGCTTGCAAATCTAGCTAAATTTGTGTGAAGTCTTGTATTAGAAAATCTGAATCAAAGAATATTCTTCACTTAACCACTTCAGAAACCAAACAGATGGGCTCTGCTTTTCAGGAATGGTTGCTTTAGTCATTTACAGAGAATAGAGTTTCTTTAGCAATTCCAACAGTCTGCGGATGAAGGAGTGACCCTGAATGCTCTCTCCCTACTCATTCCCATGCTGCTGCCTTTTCTCTTGTGCTCACAGCTATGCTGCTCCAGGGTGTGCCGGTTTAGTTTGCTGCCAAATCAGCCAGCTGGTTCTCTTCCAGTTGGATTCAACTCTGGCCAGTGTCTTGAACTAGTTCATCCCATGGACACATACTCACTAAATCTGCCGAAAGGGAAGATTAAAGAATGCAATGAAATGGGCATCATCCAGGAGATTGACCATGTCAAGAGATGATGGATCTAGCACTTCCCCTGGCAGTTTGTTTTAGTAGTTAATAACTTCCCCAACAGAAACATTTAGATATTAAGACGAGTGCAAACAGCAATATAATTTACCTTCTGTTTTAGGCAGGATTCTTCTAGTTAATCTTGCATTTATTGATTTATGAGAGTATTAAGTAACACAAACTTCATAAAAGCCTTCAAGTGATGGGAACATTAAAGTCCAGCCCAACTGCAGTGAATCAGGAAGGACAGAGGCATATTTTTACATACTGTGTTCAATGGTCTTCTCAAAGCATACACATTATTGAGGATAGCCAAAACCCACAGAAATACAAAAAGCACCTCAATAACAAGTTCTAGCTGTTTCAAGACTATTTTCTCTTTAAAGGTACCATTAAACCAATTAAAAAAAAAAAAAAAAAAAAAAAGAGGCCCAATTTAAAAAGGACACTTGGCTGGCTTAAAATGGATGGGGGAGGATGACAATGAGGTTTAAAAAAGCATTTTAAAGATCAGGAACAAGAAAGCTGTGAAATAATCAGTTTGCTGGACCCTAAACACTTCGGGAGAGCAGTTAACAGACACTCAGAAGAAACTTATGGAATCTCAGCCTGGATCTAGTGCAAGGCAACTGCAGCCTACAATGGAAAAGGAGAAGCCCTCCCTGTTCCCTGGCTCATGAAATAAAGTCCCATCCACTCTCTTGCACAGGAGCTAATGGCTGTACATATTAGGGCCATTCAGATTAATGACATACTGGCAAACCTGGCACAAGGGTTTCTTCCACACCAACCAGCTTGTCAGCTCTTATCATGGACTTACAACCCCTAGAGCCATGACAAACCAGGAAAAGGCATCACAAAGCTCTGGCCCTTTTTGGCAGCAGCCAAAAGTTATCTCTGCACAGTGTGAAACTGCACCACAGGATGATTTCAGGAGAAGAGAGATTACATGCAAAGCAGCCTCAAAACAAATCCTTTCATAACTAAAGATAGAAGTTCAGAGTTAAGTGATGTGATTCTACTCTACTAGAGAGTGAGAACTTCATGAAACCAGAGGTTTCATTTCTTCAAGCAGCAAAGATGGAGACTTTTCTCCCTTTAGTCCCAAAGATTCATTAAATGGAAATTACTTGAACCATTCTGAGAAGTTTGCTTATTGTTCTGCTTTTGTACTTTCCTGAAATGAAGAAACAATGCAGCTTGGGGGGAGTAGCGGGGGACGATAAGTAGAATTAAGCTAAACCGGTTTGTTTCCTATAAATCCACAATTGAACTAAAGAGAGAAAATTGGAAGACAATAATTTCTATCAGGCAGGACTTTGGTGACTGTTTCTAATGTGCTGTGGCTGACACCACAATAAGTAGCATCCTTATCCTCTTCCTGCTTCCATTCACTCTTTTTGCAACCATAAGCTTAGCCTCAGTTTCTGGAGAGCCAGCCTGGCTAAAAACTAACCCAGGAAGATGAGGAAGTTTTGAAAGATTCAGTTTGTACAAGCAAGGGAAGAGGACAATACTCACTAGCCAGAGGTAAGTGAAGGGTGAGACTTTATTTTGGCACCAGCTTAAATAGATCAAGCTACATATAGAGTCACAAACATTTGACTAAGACTGACCACTCAGTAATTTTACCCAAGAGGTAAAAACTGATGACTAAGAGTCTTCTTTAAATGGTAAGTCAGGCAAGTTTCCAAGAACTTAGGCAAAACTGCCTTTCTTCAAACTAAAATAAAAATCATTAATATGTCTAGTCCACAAAAATCTATTCACAGCAGCCGAGACTCAGCTGCCAAAGAAGTAAAAATAAAAACAAAACCCAAATTAGATTACCTAGTACTGCTTAACTCAAAACCATTCACATATTCATCCACTGTCAAAAAGTATCATGTTCATGGACTTTTAGGTACTGTTAAGAGCTTAAGTCATTTAAATAATTTAAAATAATACTTTATCTGGTTGAAGAAAAAGAGATGATAAAATTAATTTTGAGTTTCTTTCACAATAATGTCAAATTTAAAATCAAAGTTTATAATCGCAAAGCTCTTCAACACTAAGGCACACAAACAGACAAAGCTCCACTTCCTTCTCCAGAGATCAATGGAGAGCTCCAGCTGCAACCCATCACAAGTCAGCACTGTTCACATTGCTGAAATGGTTCATTTTTAATAATTCAAAATATTAGATTCTAATTTTTTCCACTTACAGAAATCCTGCCTAATACCTTGAGCATGCTATGGGCAATATATATTCCTTTAAGAAAAGTTAACTTAATATGCTAAATGACCACATATTATATTCTCTCCAGTATACATCACCCCAAAAGGGGAAAGATTTAACTCATCTGGCAGATAGACACATACTGTGATTTCTCCTGCAGCCTGATTTAGGACTCTTGCAGTGGCAGGTCTTAAATTTTTCAGGAAATGCAGATACACTGTTCAAAACTATCTGCAGCACTTTGTTTTCTTCAATCAAGATTTCTGAAAAAGCAACATTTCATATTGATTTTATATAAACAAAGGCAATTCTGCACACACCTAAAGCAATAAAACATAAACCCACCTAAAAATACTTGTTGCTGTTAGTCAAAGAAAGTAAACAGCTGTGCTGGCGTCACAGCATTATTCAAATGAATTGAAGTTTATGCTAAGAAACACAGAATAATTTAGGTAGAGAGGAACATACAGAGGCCATCTAGGTGAACATCCTGCTCAAAGCAAAACTAGCATCAAAATTAAATCTTTGGTATGCTTTTATTTAACATAGCAAGGAAACACTCTAGAAAAGAGGTAACTGAACAGGTAGTTTTAGGACTTTAGTCCTGCTAACAACCAGTGCAACAGGACAGCCAAGGGTGATGCACAAGCAGGGTTACTCTCACACCATCACAGCAACAAAGTTATGTAAAATTATTTCTCATTACTGCACATCCAAGACAATAAGCGACAGCAAAGGCACAGGTGTCCCCTTCACAGGGAGCAGGGCACATTTTAGATATTTAGTAAATTCACAATTCAGAGTAGAATCTAAGAACTGAAGTCACTTTCAAGTACCTTCATTGCTGCTCTTTCCTAACAAATAATTGTTCGGAAACTGGGCTAGGGAAATACCAGACAAGCAGTCATATGTGACAGCATCTCCAAGGAAGCAACATGGATGGGAAGAATAGAGCAACGACAACCAGACCAGGAAGCCGCCTCACTTAACTCCAGATAGTTCAGCGCTCTGGATCACACATTTCCTGTGTTTATGCAACAAAAACCCACTAAGGGACAAAAAAAAAACAAAAAAAAAACCAACCCAAACCTAACACAGGCAGACAGAGTGCAGAATGCCAGTGAAGATGAAAAAACTTCAAAGGGAAGATCCTACCTAGCTGAAACAGAAACTGTAAGAACTGTTAGGACAACAAAAGAATTCAAGACAGCCCTGCATAGCATTGAGTCTTGAATAACACACAGAGTTCTGAACAACTCTCCACAAGAGGAAAGTGCTAACAAAATTAAAATAACCATCCAGTAAAAGTGACCAGCACCCAAAATGGCTGGCACAGGAGGAACGTATATGTAGACAGACTTTCAGTTTGAAGCCACCAATCATCCACCATTTCTCAAATAAGCAAAGGAGTCAGGCAGAACAAACAGCAGCTTTTGGGGAAAAAGCTCACACTGAAAAGATGTATTTCCCACACACTCCCCATTCATGCTAACCAGAGACTCTCACTACCACAGGTAGTTGTGGAGGGCGAGAGCCACATTTCTCTTTGTCCCCCTTTGTACAACTCCCTAATGGTCCATACCCATCCACAAACAGGTCCAGGGAAGCTATAAACACCTTTGAGCAAGTCCATAACTCATTAATTGCCAGACCATGTTTTTTAATTTTATACATGTATATTACAAGAACTTTCCATGGTGGACCTGCTTCCATATTGTTTTCCTCCCTACCTGCCCCACAGACAGGACTCTCAGCCCAGCAGCTCTTACGTTCTTGGAAAAACGAAAAAGACCAGAGCTGAGCTGACAGAATCGCTAGCACCTTTTCATGGGATTTCTCCTCTACCTTGACCCAAACCCAGCATCCATCAACTCCTCCCAGTTATTGTAATTTGGTTTCCCAGCAGCTTGGATGCTTCTCTTCCAGAGGTCAACTTTCCATCATCTCTTCCCTTAGAGTTTTGTCTAGAATTTAAAAAAAATGATAAGAAAGCACTTTGCTCAACATTGCTAGTACAAGAAGAGTTGGTATGTCAACATCAGGCTCATCAAGTACCCTAGTGCAGAAGGGTTGCAGTAACTTCTTCTGCTGATAAGTAATTATATTCTTTGGTAATTTACTGTGAATACAGATCAATATACATCACATCTTACCTATTTCTTGGTAAAAATAGTAGTGGAAGGACCTGCATCTATCCTATCCCATTTGTTTGGGAATGTTTGGAGTGGATTAGTTGGTTTGGGGCATTGTGGGTTTGTTTTAGTTTTGTTTGTGTGTTGGTTTTTTTGGTTTTTTGGTTTTGTTTATTTTTAAATCAGCAAACAAACCTCAAAGTAACATTTTAACTGGTTCTTGTAACACTACTAGTGGAAACTGAAACAATGCGTCACTATGTCTGTAATAACATGTTAAAAGTATTCAGTCTGCTTCTGAAAACGTAGATTTTTTTTCTGTTGTCAACATGAAGGTGAACGAAAAAGCTTCACACAAGCTTAACATTCAATGAACTTACTAAGTAGTTTCTATAGACCTAACATATTTACATATATTTACACTTATTCTGTTAGCAATGAAGATGTACGCATGGCTTCTTAAAAGTATTCCAAAGTTATAACATTTTCTAAAGATAAAATGCAGCAAATTCAAATGTACTAACTCATGGGAACCACAAATCTAAGCTTGCACAAATTTTTGAAATTAAAAAAGAAAAGAAAAAAAAAAAGGTGGGGGCAGGAAATGCATATAACTAAGAAGATACTGACAGAAGTCTGGTAGATTCCAGCGTACTAATGTGGAAATTCATCAACTGTTGCTGGAATATTTCATTCTTAGTTGTGAATCCATAAAAAAAATTAGTTGAACACTGCAAATTTAGCTCAACCTTCCTGTTAACATGCAAGTTGTTTAGTCAAACCATTTCTCAAGTATAATTAGGAAAATTATCCGCTATTGAGCCATAAAAGTAAACCAAACAGACACTACAATGCACCAATACAGGGAACTCTACCTCTTCTAATTGGATATTAACCCCCAAGACAGCAAAAAGATATTTCAGTCAAATAGTTTCTCCAGAACAACAGTTTTTTTCTTCAATTAATCCGTTTTTCAATAGGATTATAATTTTTCAATGTAGAGCCATTTATTGAATCCACATGATTAATCTAGTGCAGAATGCAAGAATTAAAACGACTGAGCTTAAGCATGTAACTAGGCATTACTAGCACCTTTATACTGTCTAGTGTTTGTTACCTCTGATATCCTCATCATCATCCTTTAAGTACCTGAATGATAAGTGCTCTTGCAACATTAATTTCCATTTACTACAAGAACATAAAAGAACCCACTCCGAAGCATTTTGTACTTGTGTCCTTCTCCTTTTGGTTCCTCTGGAGTCATATTGCTCTGTTCTTACTTCTCTGTAAATCTCAGAAACACTTGAGTTTGTCAAATACCTTGACAGACCCCCCGAGCCACCTCTTGCATGTAGAATCTATTCCACAAGCTGACGTAAAAGACAAACAATCTCTTATCAAGAGCTGGCTCTACCACGATGTCAGTAATAAAATAATCGAATGACTTCTCCAGGTAAATGTGAGGCCATCACTAAATGTAGTGAGTGCAGTGCAAGCTAAACTTTGCTCTGTTTCTGCTTTTTATTTTCAGAGATGTTTTACCGTACATTCCTCCCCACTTTCAGTCACAAGAGGGTAAGGCTTAAAGATCTGGATAAAGGATGACACCTTCATAGAAAAATCTATTTAAAAGGCTCTGGGATCATTCTGCAATCACTTATAGAGGTTTGCCAGCACTCTGGCAGAAGCAGTTCTGTAAATGCACATGCACACAAATTGTTATGGTATTAACCACCCATGCAATAACAATAGTTGACACAGAGTACATCCACCCACTTAATTCACTTGCCTCTGGAGCAATATTAACATGCTCACTACTGTGATCAGAAGAGAAAGAGAAAGAAGCCATTCTTAAGAATAGGAAAGGTAAGGAAAAAAAAAATACATAAAACGATGTAATATAGCAATCATTAGTCATAAACAGGACTTGGTCCTTTATTAACAGTCTTATACAGTATTCCTACCTGTATACTAATAATTCTAATAACCCAGACATACCATTTGTAAATCCTCAGGCGTTTCACATTTCAGCACTACACAGTCCAAAATGTTTAATTAGCATATTAAACCTTTACACTTTAGGAACTACCATCACAGGGCACCACAGTGACCTCACAAATAAGAGAATGCAGCCCCCCGAGAAAGAAACTGCAATTCTTACCTATTCTGAACAATCACAAGAAGCATCAAAAAGTGAGGTGCTTAGTTTGGTTTGTATCAGAACCTAAAACACCGATTTTGCTTTATATTTTCAGACTTCATTTTAACTGTGCTTTGACCATGTAAGACAACTTTCAGTGAGATTAAGACACGTATTTCTAATCAGGAAGAGTGCTTATCACTTCACTTAAGTGATAGCTTGATCTGCACACCACGTATTTTTTCCCTTCCTGCACAAGGGGGAAGAAGCAAAGCTATCCGAAACCCAGGTATCTTTCCACTTAAAAAGCTTAAATCGCACCCAAACGTGGCACGCTTGCACACAGCAGCGTCAGCACACACACACCCCAGCACAGCACACGAAAGCCACGGCCACACACTCTTGCACACACCCCTCCAGAAGTACAGGACAGTAGAGCAAAGGATGCAATACGAGTGGAGATAGAGGCAAACAAAACGGTCAGTGGACCTCCACAGTGGGGGAACTCTGCGTAAGCAAAGAGTGGTGTTTGAGTCACTGTTTCATACTTCCCTATGCAGACTCTCTTACATTAAAAATCAGACCCAGCACAACTGATTGTTTCAAGTGTAAACCCGAACTGGCACATTAGCGTAGAATCACAGAACGGTTTGAGTTGGAAGGGACCTTAAAGCTCATTTAGTTTCAACCCCTCTGCACGGGCAGGGACACCTTTCACTAGACCAGGTTGCTCCAAGCCCTGTCTACAGGAATACTTTGAGTCGCTGTATGCTCGCTTTTAAGCCAACAGCTTGGTGGAGAAACGCATGAAGATGCAGCTCAAACTGAAGCTGGGTAATAAAAAAGGTAAAAAGGCTGAATTTAATCAGAAAAACTTTTACTCCTCCTCAAGCCACTCCAATCAAGCTCTCTCCAACCAGCACGGCATCAGTGCTCGCTACACGGCTGGAAACCACGTTCTCCCCACCGAAAACTACATAATCCCGGCGCTGCACCCCGCCGCCTCCCGTCCCAGGCCCCTGCCGCAGCCCCGGGGACAGGCTGAGCGGGAGGCAGCGGCTCCGGCCTCTCCCAGCCCCGCCGCCGCTCCTCGTCCCGCCGAGGAGGCGGCGTTCACCCAGGCACCTGCGGGCACCTGCCGCCGCCGCTTCTCCAGCCCCGCCACCGGCCGCCGCCTCCTGCCCCGGCACCGGGTACCAGCCACGCTCCTGCCCCGAGGGCTGCCCGAAGCGGCGCTCCCCGGCACCGCAGGTCCGCGCCCTCCCCTCAGACAAAGGGCGGCAGAGGTGGCCCCGGGAGAGCGGGAGGCGGGAGCCAGTCTCACCACCGCGGCAGCCCTTCCCCGCCGCGCTCACCCATGCTGCGCCCGCCCGGGCTCGGCGGAGCGGCCCCGGGTCCCGCCGACGCGCTCAAGCCGGGCACGGCAGCTCCATCTGTGCCGCCAACAGACGCGAAGGGGGCCGCTCCGAGCCGCCGGCGGCCCGGGGCAGAGGCTGCCGCAGAGCCGTCAGTCGCTCCCCGCCGCCACCGCGCCTCGCCTCAGGCGAGCTCCGGCACCGGCAGCCCCGCCCGCCGAGGGGGTCGCCAAATCCCGCGAGAGCCGAGTGCCACCGCCCCCACGCCGTACCGCCGTTGCCAGGCGGGATGACGTCACCAGCCGCTCACCGCCCCGCCGCTCCGTGGCGGAGTTCGGTGCCCGCTGAGCGCCTGATCGAGCTCTCCCGAGGAGACCCCCCCCGGCGCAGAGCGGACATCCCCTGCCCTCACGGCGTGCTCGCAGTTCCCCCGCGGGAAGGAGCTGCCTCACGGCCCCTCGCCACAGCCCCGGCCTGGCGGCCTCCCCGGCAGCCTCCCGGCTCTAGCCCGTACACGAAAACACTCGCCTGGGGTCGTCCCTCTGGGGCAGTGAAGACTTGAGGATGGGGCCGGCTCTGGCGGCAGGAGCAGGCCGTGCTTCCTGGCTCCGGGAAGGTGGCAGGGTGCTGGAGGGAGGCCCGGGGAGGGAAGCGGGAGCATCCCCTTGGCCGTCGAGGCCACTAACCTCATGTGGGCTTTTGCGTTGCTCTTGGAGAGTTTGTAGGACAGAAGTATTTGGTTGCTTGCTTGCTTGTTTTTACTTAAGAGGAAAGCGTTCAAAGCTATATCAGGCTGCCACTGGTTTCGATTTTGTGGGAAACAGGAACGAGGGGAAACGACTACTTAGAACTAAACTGATTTAAAGAAAAAACAGTGACCCCGAGGCCAAAAGGACAAGTAAACATGGTCTGGGTTTGATGAAAATCAGGGAGTGTAACGCAGCAGGGCTCTCTGAAATGAAAATATTCTGCCTTCCCTACTGCAGGCATCCTTTTATGAGTGGTTCAAAATGAGCCATTGCAGCCAGGCTCAGGACGAAAGTAGCCTAAAAAGAATGTCAAGTATTTCCAGGAGTCAGCTTTTAGTTAGCATCTTTCTCATGGCATATAAACAGAAAATGAGTCAGATAATGAGTACTGAAGTCAAAATGTGAAGTCTGAGGGAGTAAACAAGCATATAACGTGTTGTGTATTTTATAGTATGATATTTTATCTCCTTCACTGTACTTTGAGGCAGACTCTGCTTCCAATTCTTCATACAGCAGAACTGTACAAGTGTCAGTCAGAATTTCCTTGGAGCAGGTATACTGTTTAACACTGATAAATGGCCCCGTGATACTGCCCTTAAAAGAATAATCTATTTTTAATAAAAATACAACCTCCCTGCACCCCCAGATTTACAATAGTTAATAGCAAGGGGAGATTTGGGACAGAAAGGAAACATCCTTAGAGTCTGAAGTAACTCCCAACAAAAGAACAACTTCCATGAGGATGAATTATCCTCATCTGTCTTCCCTATATTTTTTTCCACTTCCTCTGAAGAGCTACATGCTAAAAAAAGAATAAAGGATGAGATGAATTATAATTTTGATCTGATGTAGCAAATTATACACTTTTAAACCTTGCCACAAGGCTGAATATGCATGAAAGAGAGGTGAGAAAATATTCACAGTGTACACCTTTACAGAGGGTTGAAGGAGCTTCATGTAGCCTTCTTTCAGGAAGCTGGTCTGGACTAGGGCAAAAGCTCATTTCAGAGCACCTTAGTTAACTTTAAAAAATGTTTAGTTGAGCATCATTTCTACCTTTGGATGAGCCCCGATGCTGACATAAAGCTGCCTCTGCCCTTTTCTTCAGTCTAGAACATGCTGGAGAGCAGAGCACTGTTTCTCGGTTCCTGTGCTGAGGACTGGCAAGACACTGGCATTCTGAAATTTCTTTTTTATTTTTACATGTCTTGCTGACTGTGGCCAGGGCTGACTCAAATCTTCTTAGCAGTCTGAGTACAAAAACTGAATTGTATTCAGAGCCCATCTGCTGTGGTCATAGTGCACCAGCGTCTAAGCCAGTCCTGTGCTTTAGCCTCCATCTCCGTTTCAGTACCAACAAGGCAGAAATGGGATGGTTCCTGAGGGAGCCCAAAAGTGCTTTTCTCTGTGGATGACTGGCTGCAATGCTGCTGAATCCATTTTCTGCAGCCCTGTACTATTTTCTGGTTTGCCCATGGCTAAAGCTGGTTCTTCTTTGGGGCTTTGGTCCATGAGTTATGTGGCGCTGAATGGCTGTGTCTGCCTCATGCTTCGCTGAGTTTGACAAGACTTTGCTGCAGGGAGTTTTGCAAAAATGCAAGAGTATGTGTATCTTTGTGTATCTCAGAGCAGCACAGGGACCTGTATTTAGCATTCTTATACTAGTTGGCCATTACTATACATATAAAGAAGATACATCTGGGCTAGGCTATTAAATATTAACCATTATGGCTGAACCGTTTAGCCATGGGACTCCTTTGTGTCTTTTCCTTATGCTCTATGTCTGATGTCATGTGCTAAATGCTTATTTACCAGTCATTACCTTCTGAATCACCTACAATGAGCTCCTTCCTCGCTTTCCACTTTAGTAAAAGCTGAAAACATTTATTTAGCCATATTTTAGCCATTGGATGTTATGCAATGATTGGGATTTATGTGGTCCTTTGAAAACATAATCTATCTGTTATACTGATAGGGATACAGGGAACACCAGATCTTGCTTTTTATTCAGTCATATCTTTCAGTTTAAGCAGAGTGTACAGCATCGATATTCTGACTCTCTAGAATTATAAGGAAGAAGTCCTTTACTGTGAGGGTGCTGAGGCGCTGGCGCAGGCTGCCCAGAGAAGCTGTGGCTCCCCCATCCCTTGCAGTGTTCAAGGCCAAGTTGGACGGGGCTTGGAGCAACCTGGGCTAGTGGAAGGTGTCCCTGCCCGTGGCAGGGGGTTAGAACTAGATGAGCTTTAAGGTCTCTTCCAACCCAAACCATTCTGTGATTCTGTAGTTTTATAAAAGCGCATATTTGTTTCAAGGTATCTTCAAAGCCAATGAGGTTCCCCAGAATAACTGATTATTTTCTCCTGTGGTGGAATTTGTTGAACAAAACTTTTGAAAATGAAAGATTAGCATTTTAAATGCTTTGTGATTGAACTTAATGGAATATCTGAATTTCCTGATTGCTTTTGAGAGAAGAAGACTTGTGACATTCACAGATCGAGAAAATATTCACTGTTAATGTCAGTAGCTGCTATCATTTTATTTTCCAAGAGAGATCATTGTAGGGAGCCTGGTATGTAGGTTTATAACATACAATAAGAATGATACAGTTTGTCGCTTCTGGAGGTGCTTTTTATTTTTTCAAACACACACACAAAAAAAAAAAAAGGAATAATGATGAACTCTTTTCCTAGTAGTGCTGCAGTGAGCATTTCACTTGAACTTTTTTGCCACTGTGGTAGTCTTAAAATTACTATGTTACTTCCAAATAAAGAAACCTAAACCCGGAACTTTCAAAACTTCTCCCTAGAGCACAAATAATAAAGGAACTGACTCTTTTTTTTTTTTTTTTTTTACCAAGTTATGGTTTCATGCACATTTGAGTGGCACACGTAGTGCAATAGTTGTACATTCCCCTTTAGCCAAATAGTTTGCTCCCAAACACGCCAGATGAGTCAACTTTTCATGCTTTTAATACTCTATTGCATTTTTCACAACAACTTCTTGCACAATAATACCTGTAAAAATTGACTGGAAACATACAGCCTCCAGCACTAAGGAGTTAAACAGTCTTGGCTGTAAAATTTCACCTTTTGTTTTCAGTAGCACTTCCTACTAGGTAACATCATAACATTGCAAAAAAAGAAAAGACAAGTTTGCGTTTCGGAAGTTAAAATATTATTTAGATGAGAAAACTCCCTCTGCTGGTTTGAGGAAGCAGCAGATATATTTCCTTTTAAAAGAAACACAAACTGTGGGGAAATATTCATTTAGCACACACAGTGTTTTTCCCTTCACTTGCGTACTTGGTGGAGAGTGAATCTGCTTATTCCACAGAATGAGGTAGAGAGAAAATATAGAAAGAGCAGTTGTTTTGTAAGTAAAAACTGTATCAAAATGTAGATTTTCAAGGAGGGGGCAAGTTGAGCTTGCACACTAACATTTAATCCTATTATTTCTTTTAACTATTTGGGAGGGGGGAGGTTGCATTATTTTAGGAAGCAAAACCAACTTTGTCTTTCTTCCTGCCCCCCTACAGACACTACATTGTGCAGCACCTTAACAGCTATGCAGGGCCAGAACCTTCGCAACTACAGCACAGCTCCCTCCATCCAGGTCAAGAGCAGCAATCGTAGTCTTTCTTGCAGCTTATTGCTAGAGGAGGATGAGATACTGTGTCACTACAGACAGCTGGTGATACTTGGGGTGCCACTTATCAGGCTATCGAAGGGATCATGCACTAGTGCCCTATTTCTCAAACTGGGGAGTGTGGGTCAGTGATGATTTGTGAGAATTTAGGAGCTAGTCTGCAAAATAATTGAAAGTGGCTTTGTAAACTAACTACACTTGCATTCTCACCAATCAAGAAAGCAAGCAGCCGAAATGAGGGAAATAATGTGGGCACTGGAAGTTTATCCTAATTTCATTTGCCTTTACCTGGAAATTGTTGTGGCAACACCACAAAAATGGTTTGTTGTTTATTGGTTAAGTTCTTGGTTGAAAAGATTGAGGAACGTGAGCTAGTGGAAACAAATTCCTCTGTCCTTTGTTTCAAGTTTAACCACTCTCAATC
Source organism: Strigops habroptila (assembly GCF_004027225.2). Taxonomy (NCBI): domain Eukaryota; kingdom Metazoa; phylum Chordata; class Aves; order Psittaciformes; family Psittacidae; genus Strigops; species Strigops habroptila. The sequence goes on from NC_044282.2 coordinate 56,958,464, forward strand.
TCTTTTCTCCATTAGTATCAATGTCTAGTCAATCTCATTCTCTTCTCATAATCAATTCTAGCCTTGACTAGCAAGTACTGTTTTTTCCCTTGCCTTATTCCTTTGCCTAATGCCAAAATCTCTTATGCCTTTTTGCTGGGCTGAGCACAATATAGGGAGGCAGGACACATTTCAGTTCTGTGTCCCCATTTTATTGTGTAAAACCATGTCCTTCAAATGGGACCCAATGGTGATTAAAACATTATTGTAGATGACAGCTTGTCTAGTACTAAATACTTTTAAAGTCCTGATTGAAGTATTAAAAATGTCACTTCTGTTGCACAGGGATGAAATAAAGTATTTGTAACTGTTGAATCTCAAAATAAAAGAATTGGGGAAGAGGGAGAGGTGTCTGAAATTAAGGCTAAGTATAGGCAACAATTAATAATGCTTCTGCCATGAGGCCGTTATAACTGTAGCCTGAAAGCGTAGTTACCTACCCTGATGGCAGCTATTATGTTTTTTCTTTGACATCTCTTCTGAGGATTCAATTTGTTTATACTGGGCTATTACAACTAATTAATTCAAAGCTGCAAACAGCAGGGAGTTTGTGGAGAAGCTCCGTCCACATCGTGCTGATAAAAACCATGTCGTCAGTAACGGTATAACCATCTGTGTAACCATATGTGTAGTTTCAAAGATACTCTGTTTGATTTAAACACAGGGGAGTTTTCATCTCCACAGTTTGGCTGTAGTACATCACACTACTTAAGAAGAAGCAGAAGAAAAAGCAAACTGTGTTTTTCACTAACATAATTATTTTTTTTCTGTCATAAGCAATCACCTTCCTGCTTCCCTTTTAGGTACATTTGGTATTTTGCATTTGTATGAAGTCCCTTTGGCAGCCACTGTTTGGGATTTCCTTATATTAACATCTAGCACAAAGAAATCTCATCTTCAGGGTCCAATGGGCTAATGGTTTCCTTCGGCATCTGAATAAATCAACAGCTGTGGCCTTCAGCCATTTTGTCTTACCAAAATAAGAGTAACGGAAAAACGGGTTGTTCTTGTAACAGTTCTCACACATGCTCTGGGAGGTGGATAAGAAGCCTTTTCTTTGCACAGATGACTTCACACAAAATGTACAGTATTAGCAATGTAATTTTTCCCTCACTCCATCAGTAACATCAATGTAGTCAAAAATGTAACCATCTAAAGATACAAATTTTGCTGAAAAGATAGTAACTTTTATTAAAGCATTCGATACATCATCATGAATACTTGTATCACTGTAAATGCACGTGCATTATATATTAGGGTGCATTTCTGTGCCACAGGTAAGCCCATGGTGTTGACTGAAAGTGCTCTTATATTCAATGGCAGTCACCAATACCTGTACAGCCCCTTTGTGCTGTAAGTGCGTGTGGTGCCAAAAGCAGCTGAGTCACTGCCACGGCAGTTGGGAAGTGTCACGCTTTGACACTGAACTTCTGTTTCTGGCTTTCGCTAGTTTTAGTGCTCATCTGATGGTTTTGCTCAGTCAGTTCACCTGCCAGATCCAGCAGGAAACTTTTGAAGCAGGGAATTGTCAAGTCTTCAGAGCAGCTTGGACTTGCAATTAAACTCCGTTCAACTGTAATTTTAAGAATTTCAAATAAAAGCAGTCTAGCACCAGAAAGACTTCCCAGGTGCAGAAACTATGCACATGTTACTTACACTCAGGGAGCAAATTTGTTTATGATTGCCCTGGGTTTTGGTGGTTTGTTTTTCGTTTGGGTTTTTTTTTTTTTGGTGGTTTTGCTGTTTGTTTTTTGTTTTGTTTTTGTGGGTTGTTTTTTTTTGTTGTTGTTGTTGTTGTTGGTTTTGGTTTTTTGGGGTTTTTTTGGGTGTTTTTTTTTTTTGTTTTTTTCTTTTTGTGGGTTTATTGTGGTGTTGGGTTTGGTTTTTTTAATGAAAGTACAGCAAAGTCACACCCTGCAAGCCCCAGGACATGAAGACACAATATTCTCTGCAGTGACCTACGACAGGGAACTCTCTGAGTCTTTTGGAGAAAGGGATGTGGAGTTACCTGTATGTTTACATTTTCCTCTATTGATTTTTCTAAGCTGACATGCAGTGAGTAGTGCATTTTCATCAATATCACAACCTTAGAGAGGTCAAGACAAAGGAGTGCAAACATACTTGTCTAATGCTTCATGCTTTAAGCTTAGCACAATGCCTCTTGTCTCTTCATTCCCAAACAATGTGAGATTGTCATTAATTTTCTTGAAACTGGCAGCCTTTTTGTGAGAGCTGCTCAGCAGCTTTTGATTTTATAAATAGCAGTCCCAAGGGGCAGTCTGTACATCTGTGGAATCGGCAGAGTTGACCAAATACCCACTGTTTAGAAAATTCTATAATGAAATATTACTTCTCCTGACAATTACACACCCTACCCTTCAGTTATACTAACCGAACAATAGGATGTGTTGCCATTATCTGCAGATATTCCTGTAAGGTATATAACTATTCCCAGCAAGCTACTAAACTTTACAAAAAAGCTGGTTTCCTGCATTTTCAGTTCTAAAAGTAAAGTATCAAGTAAATTACAACTGACAAAACCATTAGGCATTACTGCAGAGAAAATATTGCCCAGATCAAGAAAGGACACATATTTCTCCCTCCCCACCCGCAGACAAACCAAACTCTGTTAATTCTGGTTGTTAAAAAAGTCAGAATTTTGATTAGATCTAAAAAATATGAAATATTTTCAGTTAGAAGTGTTAGCTCTCGTCTTAGTAAGGTACTCGTGACTGTGAAGAAGGGCCCCTTGGCAGAGCTTTGAGGTTTTCACTGATTATTTTTTTGTTGTTGTCATACAGAGTAAGAACTTAGATATTTATCTACATTCCTGCAGGCTTGTATATCCTCTCCCTCGGGGCATTGATGCCTGCTGCCAACAATGCACATGAGGTTTTCTAGACAGACAGCAAACCCAGCCTAACAGACTGAGCACTTCAGAAGCACCTGATAGCTTTATGTTTTCCCTCCTAAGAAGTTAAAGTATTGAGGATTATTCATTTTACCAGAACATATTCCCACAAAAACTGCGGAAGATGAGTTTTCTGTTTCACTCACAGGCTATAAGTGGAAATTTTGACTCTATTTCCACTTTTTACAGTTACCATTACAGTTACCATTTTACAGTTACCAGTTAACATTTCAACCACAAGGACAAAAAGCAGCTTTTATTCTACTTGTGGAGAAAATGAAGTTACAGAGACAAACAGAAGGTTGGATTTATGTCTTGACAAGTACAATGTTTTTCAGTTCCCATTTTAGTTGGTACAGTGAGCTGAGATTATTTCTACTTTTCCTTATTAAGGTGAAAAGAATTGTAGGCTTTTTGTGTGCGGTCAGAGGAAAGCACCACAAACAAATTCATTACCCAGAATAGTTTGTTGCATAGTTTGGACTTGCATTTGCCCACTTGAAAGTGCACAGGGGGATGTGTGACAGAAAAGGGAAGTGTGCTCCAACAATGGTATCTGTGTTGCCAAACAGATATCACCAAACACACTCACAAACCTGAGTGTTTTTCTGAGGAAGCAACATTTAGCTAACTAATCAGCTGCTTTGTGAGTTGATTAACCATAGACACGAGCATGGATAATTCATACTTTTCCTACCAAAAGTAGGCACCCTCCCCAAAACACCCACTCAGAGAACAGTGCAGACACGATGTTTTCTATTCTTTTTCACTTCTCCATCTGTGTTATTTCTAGCCCAGCCTACTTGAAATGTCAGTATCCCTTCTTGAATCTAATTAATCCTTATGACTTGGCTCTTCACATCAAATTCTTTCCTTTTTAGAAATTCCAGTTTATAATTGTTCCAGAGTTCCTGCTGTACTCAGGAACTCCCAATCTCTCTTCATGACCTTTTGTCACAAACAAGAGCAAAACCAATAGTTTTGTTTAGAGACATCAATCTGCTAAAAGACCATATTTTTTTTCCGAGTGAGCACTTGAAAAACAGGATCAGTCTGATATAAGAACAGATGGTAACATCGGATTGGTCAGAGGCAATTTCCCATCTCAGCCGTTTTCTACACCAATTTATCACAGATCTCTCATGGGAAATCAGAATTCCAAAGCTTATTCTTGTTCCAATTTGAAATTACAGTAATTCTTGCAATGAATGTTCCAGAAAACACTTGCTTCTGGGGGGAAAAAAAAAAAAAAAGTGTTTTAAACATCCTGTGTTTTTCTTTCAGTGTTTATATTTGTCTCATGACATGTTGGTAATGACCAGATTCAGTGAGTTTAGTTCTTTTAAACAGTTCTCTGACACCCCAGGTGACTGATCCATTTTCTTCTCAGTGCATGAAAAATCCAAGTGCCAAAGCTTCAGCGTTTTTCGTTCTTGCTGATTAGCTCTACTCCTGTGTTGTACTGGAACATTTTGTTAGTCTAGAGCTAGTGGCCAAAAGGGACACAGGAATACCTGTGCATGAAATCCACCCTTGTGATAATATTGAGAAAAGTGCTAATGTAATTTTAGAAAAGTGCAGCATGATATACCTCATGTACCCAGACATTTCAGCCACTGACTGGAATATTCATTTGAATTTTAAGATAAACAGTGAAGCTCATTTCACCCAATTTTAGCTGCATGCTTTGGCTACTATGCTGATGCAGATTCGTTTGATAATCTGTGGAAAGGAAGAAGCAGGCACTGATAGGAAACAGTTCATCAGATCCTAAAAGAAGTGCCTAAGATATGAGTGATAAAAACCCTGGAGATGTGACAGCATCTTTCTGGTGGCTGTAGAGGGAAACCACGCAACTAGCACAGACTTTGGTGACTAAAGTGATGAATGGATTAGATGGATACATATTCCTCTTGCAGCATCTCTGTATTTTGTTTTCCCTTTACATTCTACTAGTAAGATGTTTTCCTTGCAAACAAAATTAACATTGCATTTTGGACAATCTAGAATTAGATTTAGTTTGTGTTTCTGGAGTTTGCTTCATATACCCAAATAAGTGAGACAAGACTTAGACACAGTTGCTGAAAGAGAAAGTCTAAAAGTGAAAAATAATAAAATACTGGTATAATCCAACTATGCTCTTACTATTTTTGAACCTCTTGGGGTGAAAGATAATTTTCAAATTTTCAAATTGGTCCTGCATTTAAGCCAATGGTGAGAAGTTAACTTGTTCAAAAGGACAGGTGTTGAAGAGAAAAATCAGAGTATACTCACTAACATCATGCAGCCATAAAAATGATTAATATAGTTCTTCATCTTATCAGGAGAGGTGTTTCCTTTATATAAGGAAATGCTGATGCCATCATTTAACTAGTAAGACCTACTCTTGAAAAATGAATGCAAAGCCATTCAAGAAAATTAAGTTCAGCTTGGAATAGGTACAGAAAAGGTCCATTTGAACCATATTGGAGTGTGGGCAGTCTAAAAGAGGTTGTTTAGTCTCACAAAACAAAGACTGAGAAGGGAGGTATTTTCTCTCTGTAAATACATCCGTGGGCAGATCTGAGGGAGAGGAAATGACTACAGCTTACAAGCAGCACTGCTCAGAATCGGTGGATGCAATATGGTGGTAGTTGTGCTTAGACTGGAATTTAGAAAGGAAGTATTACTGCAGAGCACAGCCATGATATTCTGAAACAACATTCACACAGGAGTTTGGAAAGAAGTTACATTAACAGTTCCCAGGATTAACCTTGCTCATTTTATGTAATGGATTATTATTATGTGATTTGCTTTAGTAGCAGGAAAAAGGACTTTATCACATTATTTCCTAAGGTCATGTGTATAGAAGCATAGAATCATAGAATAGTAAGGGTTGGAAAGGAACTTAAGAGCATCTAGTTCCAACCCCCCTGCCATGGGCAGGGACACCTCGCACTAAACCATGTCGCCCAAGGCTCTGTCCAACCTGGCTTTGAACACTGCCAGGGATGGAGCATCCACAACCTCCCTGGGCAACCCATTCCAGTGCTTCACCACCCTCACTGTAAAGAACTTCTTCCTTATATCTAATCTAAACTTCCCCTGTTTAAGTTTGAAGCCATTACCCCTTGTCCTACCACTACAGTCCCTAAGGAAGAGTCCCTCCCCAGCATCCTTATAGGCCCCCTTCAGATACTGGAAGGTTGCTATGAGGTCTCCACGCAGCCTTCTCTTCTCCAGGCTGAACAGCCCCAACTCTCTCAGCCTGTCTTCATACGGGAGGTGCTCCAGCCCTCTTACCATCCTCGTGGCCCTCCTCTGGACTCGCTCCAACAGCTCCATGTCCTTTTTATGTTGAGGACACCAGAACTGTACGCAGTACTCCAAGTGAGGTCTCACGAAAGCAACACATATATATAATATATCTTTGTGTGTATGCATACATGTGCTGTATGTATATATATATATCATAGAATCATAGAGTGGTTTGGGTTGGAAGGAACCTTAAAGCTCATCTAGTTCCAACCCTCCTGTCATGGGCAGGGTCACTTTCCACTGGACCAGGTTACTCAAAGCCCTGCCCAACCTGGCCTTGAACACTGCCAGGGATGGGGCAGCCACAGCTTCTTCTGGCAACCTGTGTCAGCACCTCACCACCCTCAACAGGGAAGAACTTCTTCTTGATATCTCATCTAAATCTACCCTCTTTCAGCTTGAAGACATTCCCCCTTGTCCTGTCACTATATTCCTTTGTTAAAAGTCCCTCTTTAGCACCGGAAGGCTGCTATAAAGTCTCCTCAGAGCCTTGTCTTCTCCAGGCTGAAAACCCCCAACTCTCTCAGCCTACATATTTATTTTTCAAAAATTCTGTACAAGAGAGTCAAGTTCCTACTATTCCATGAGAAGCAAAGGGCAAAGGCACCTATATACATTTATAGGCTGGTACAGTGCTTTGTACGGCATGGACTTCACTATTACCATTTTGCTTTTGACATCAAAATATTCAGGAGTAACTGCAAAATAGCACACAGGTGCCAGAGCAGTCTTAGCATCACCAAGTCTGAGTATTGGTGATAGCAGTCAATATAAAGATCACAATGAGCTAGGTAGCTCTGCTTTCTCCAGTGGTCCCATTTGCACTCTGTGTCTAAATTTTTCAGGATGGACAGTCTTCTGACTATCAGAAGGGCATCCCTAAAGGGGCAGGCAGAGGTGCAGACTTGCAGTAATGAGGAGTCAATTACCTCTCCTTCCCTGAAAAAAAAAAAAAAAGACGACGACTGAAATAAAGAACTGAAATCTTTTATCACCTTTGGCTGTGCTCCCATACATGAACTAGGTGAGTTACCACTCCAGCCCAGAAGTGCTTGAACAGTTCTATCTGACAGCTGCTGATTAACCTGCATGGTCTAGCAGGAAAGTGATAGGTGCCATACAGAAGCCAGACACTTGAACTGTCACCACTTGTGCAAGCTGCTGGCCTGGAGTATCTGTTTCTATGGGGCTGCCAATCCAGCATCTGTCACAAGCATCTAGTTCAGTGAGCAAACAAAGGGAAGCCCCAGTGACACATCTTCCAGCTGCAATCCCAAAGAAGTGTCATAGGAGGGCAATAGAATGCCTCTTCTGCAATGAATGAGTGAGTATTATTACAAGGCACATAAAGTATGCACAGGGTTGAATTTCACCTCTTCCAAAGACAGCAGACACCAAATGTGTCTAACTGGAGGAAGCTCTGCAGTTTTGCTCTTGAAAGTCCTTGAAGAAAGCTGCGGTAGTATGTCATGGCTGCATTGTGATAACAGCATTGCAATGACAAACTTCCATTAGAAATTATAATGCATGTGATGAATGAGTAATCTCATTCTTCTGTGCTCCCATCCTGCATTTGCAGAGAGGGAGATAGAAAAAAACAAGAGCCATGACATAATCTTTACATGGTAACTTCTTGCCTTAGAACAGAAGATACTTTTTCTTTCCATTTACTTATTTTTGTAAGTACAACAGCACTGCCCCATGCAGTTCTCCATCTCCTATTCCTCTACTTTCTCTCATTTCATGTGTATTTGTTGGTTGTTTTTTTAACAGAGCTTATTCTCCCTTGATCTGCACCACTTCTTCTCCTCCTCCTCACCTCCACGCACGCTATTTATTCTTGTTTAAACTGTGTATTGATTTTATTTAATTCTGCAAAGCCATTTGCAAAAGAGATGATGTTTAATCCACAAGTTTGTTCTGTATATCTTGCCTGTTTGTAGAGGATGCTGATGATCTTCTTCGTAATAGTCTTTAAGCTGAGGTTTATAACTAGATGATCTTTAAGGTCCCTTCCAAACTATTCTATGATTCTATGGTACTTGTTTTTGGAGCACTAGCTATATACCTGTTGCCTTAAAAATCCGCTCAAGTAATTTCCTTAAAGCAGTTATAACAGTCACAAATATATTTTAGTTGCCTCTGGTTTTGCCTGCCTAACTTGTTATTTTATAAATCACCTGGGTTTCATTTAGTAACTTCCATAGCCGATTTAAGATAGTCCAGACATCGGAGCCCAGTCTGATCAAAGCAGCAGAAGGGCAGTACCAGAGCAGAAAAGTAGAAAGTCCATGGCCTGGGAAGGCAAAGTCGCACCAGGCACAGACGTAAACCTGAGAGAAGATGAAAAGACAGGAGCCTGAGGTCAGAGGGAGGAGAAGGCTGATAAGGAGTTGTAGCCGATACAGCACGCACAGGCCAGGCAAACAAATGCCTTTTCCAGGAAATGAGCACAAGTGTTCAAGAGGAAACTTACCTCATACATAGTCTTTGTATCAGATAGATCTGACCTAAGCCTCTGAGCTATAAGCTTAATGGTTGAGTTCTAAGGGAGAAGGGGAACCCCATCCAGAAAGCATTAAGAGGATGGCATCTTGGAAGGAGGGAGCAAACAGCTGAAATCTGGCAGCAGGGAAGGAACCTAGGGAATGATTAACAGTCATGTTTGAGGCAAGCATCTGAAAGATACTGGATTTTCATTTTTCATATATGGAACATTTCTGTTAAAAAAACCCCACAAACCCAAAACAAAAAAAATCCCGGGCCTGTGAAAGCAGAGAAATTACACAGTTACTATAACATAAAAAAACCCTGAGCAAATCACCCAAGCCAGAACAAGCCTGAAGTGACTGATCTGTCTGACCTCTCACATAGCTTGTAGCTTTAGTCCATGAAAGTACATATTAAAACCAGTGAAAGAAGGAACCATAGTTAAGAGGATCCTTTGGGAAAATTGGGTCTTGTGGAGGAAATCACTGAAGAAGAGGAATAATGGTCAAAAGGGGACAGCTTGCTAGAGAAGCCAGAAGAGAGAAACAGCTCAAGATGGTTCAAAGATAGTTCAGACTTGAGGCACCAGCTTTTTTATCCTGGGAGGATAGACAGGGCTCACAGGCTGCCAGTGGGATGTTAGTCCTGGAGACACAAACTAGCCTGCAGTCTGCTTGCCATGAAATTATAGAGGAAGACTTCAAATTGATTTACTTTGTTTATTGTTTGACATTGTGGAAGGTGCACCCTTCCACATGTCATTACATGCTATAGTGTTTATATTTTCTTCATCTTTAATAAGCTACTATCATTTTAAACACTGACTCATTATTGTGATGGGAGAGGAAATTTTCCCAGGTGTCTGGGCTGGGGCTTAAACCAATCTTCACAACAGACCTTCAGAGATCATCAAAGCCAACCCTTATGGCTGCCAACCAGGATCTTCCAGAGGTATTGCAGCAAAGCTCCCAGTACTTTAGTGATTGATTTGGCTGTTGGCAAAAGGCTGCAGCTGTGCTAAGTGCTGTGAGAACAACACCTGTCCAAGTTTTTGAGTCCAAGTTTTGGGAAATGACCTGGGGCCACAGTTCTGCCCAGGATCAAAAATGTTCCAAGGAGTACAAGGGAACAGTGCTAATTCAGCCCAAGTAGAGAACCGAAAGGACTTAATGAAACAAGAGGGATCCAGCCACAAGCAGATTTTAGAAAAGCAAAGTTTAGCCCAGTAGGATCTGGAGGCTGTAGGCTTCTCCTTCAACATGTAGACCAACAGCCTCAGAGTGTAGTTCTTGCAAAGTCTAGTAACATTATTTCCCTATGACGGTGTATCATTTTTCTGACAAAGCTTCTTTTGTGTCCCTGTGTTTTTTTCTGCCACAGATATTTATAGAAACTGTAGTCACAAAGCTGCCAAAAGCACTTCCTGTAAATTACATAAAGCATCTGTCTCCCTTCCAGTATCACGAGGACCTACTCACAAACTTCCCATTACTTTTGAAACCTTTATTTTACAAGATAGAAGAGCTCTGACTGTTACCATATGCTATACATGTGCTCAAAGAAAACACTGCTGATAGGAGAGGACTGAGGCAGACAGTAACAGGCAGAGAGTAACTGGAATAGTGGCAGCGGTTCATGTTGTTACAGGTGTTTTTGTTGGTGGGTTTTTTCAGATCTATAAAATGTTTTCTTGAGCAGATTTTTCCTGTGAAGATGCTTAATCAGATTCACCAGCATGCCCTGCGTTGTGCTGCTGATGTGTCCCAGGGCAGAAGTGCCTGTGACTGTAACCTCTCTTTAGTATCTATCAAAATGGCATACGCTCCCTCCTCACCCAGTATCTTCACAGTAAAGTAGATGTGCATTTTTCCTGGTTAGATACGAGCTATGTTCACCTTTATGGGTGAGAAGACTCTGGTGTATTCTCAGCAATATGAGATAGTTTAAAATACCCAACATTCTGAAATAAAGCTAATTTGCCTGGGTTAATTTTATATCCAAGTGAGCATAAAATGATTGATTATAGTGTTCAAGAGGAAAACATGAGATTAAAGAATTGATCTAATCTGCACTGTAGTTAGTAAGAAAACATCCACTTATTTTAGTGGGAATGAGTTTGGGCCTAAATGTGCACGTTTCTTGGAGTTCAAAGGAAAATGAGATCCAAGCAAAAGGTATGAAAAATGTGGAGAGCATGTTACATAGTAAACAATCCCATGAGCTCACGCTGTGTCCTTTCTTTGCCTGCCTTTGATGCTGGAGCTCCCATTTTATTCGTACAGACTTGATACTGCTGCCTTTGAATTTAGTGGAAAAATCTCATACTGACTTTGTGCAAAAACTGGCTTTATATACTCACATGGCTTTTAGAAGGAACGAAGCAGTTTTGTATTTTTATTGTGTGATAGGATCCTAAGCTCACCCAGTGGAGGAAGGAAACAACTAGGACTGTATTACTTGCACCAGCTTTCAGCTCCAGGCAGGCCCAGGGACTGCAGATGACCTGCACCCCCATTTTCCATTTGCTGTTCTTTTTCCTCTCTTCACTAAAATGCCAAAGCAGGCAAGAGCAATGGTGCAAAAAGGGATTAGTGGGGGTCCAAACAGGGGAAGGAGTAAAGGAAAGATGGAAGGAGAGGGCTGTACTGGATGGGTATAGAAATATAGGATCATAGATTAATGGTTTGGGTTGAAAGGAACCTTAAAAATCACCTAGTTCCTGCCACGGGCAGAGACACCTTCCACTAGACTAGGTTGCTCAAAGCCCTGTCCAGCCTGGCCTTGAACAGGTTGGGCCATCCACAGCTTCTCTGAGCACCCTGTGCCAGGGCCTCACCACCCTCACAGTGAAGAACTTCTTTCTAATATCTGAACTAAATCTCCTCTCTGTCGGTTTAAAGCCATTTACCCCTTCTACTGTCACTACAGACCTTTGTAAAAAGCCCCTCCCCAGATTTCTTGTCTGCCCCTTTATTCAGTGGAAGTTGCTCTAAGATCTCCCTGGAACCTTCTCTTCTCCAGACTGAACAAGCCCAGCTCTCTCAGCCTGTCTCCATAGCAGAGGTGCTCCAGCCCTCTGAGCATCTTCATGGCCTCGTCTGCCTTGCTCCAACTGCTCCATGTCCCTCTTACGTTGGAGGCCCCAGACTGGATGCAGTACTGCAGCTGGGGTCTCATGAGAGCAGAGTAGAGGGGCAGGATCACCTCTCTCGACCTGCTGGTCACACTTCTTGTGATGCAGCCCAGCATGCAATTGGCTTCTGGGCTGCAAATGCACATTGCTGGGTTATGTTGAGTTTCTACTCAACCAACACACTCAAGGCTCTGCTGCTCTCAATCCAGTCTCTGCCCAGCTTATATTTGTGCTTGTGACCCAGGCTCCTGCCAACAGCCACCTGTAATGGTAGCCTCCACCAAATGAGCAAATGTTATAAGAGCCTGGGGCAACGATTAACAAAGGATAAAATCCTGCTGAGGCCACACACAAAAGCAGACTAAGTGAGATTGGCCCTAGTCATTACAGTTCATTTTTGTTTAAGATTTACAGTGCTATAGCAACGATTAGAAAGTGCCAGTGGAGGCTGTAATGTCCCAGCCCTGGCGCTGGCTGCTGCCATCGTTGTCCCACAGGAGATGGAAAGGTCCTGGCTGTGGAGTGAGCAGGAGGCTGCAAGCTCCAGGGAATGGAGACCGACAGTGGAGGGCACTCAGTGGGAGGGGAGCAGAGGGGCTGTGAGCATTACGCAGCTCATTATGGCTTTGGAATTTCCTGCAAAAATCACACTCTTCTAATTTAATTTGGAATTGAGGTGATTTCCCAACATGATGTTTTGCTCTTAAAACCTCTCCCTTGGCTACCGTTGTGTTAATTTATTAACAAATTAGGGTGTTTTCTGTAGCAGATGAAGCAACTTGCATTCACAACTGCAAAACACTGGTTTAAAAATAGTAGCAAGTAATTTAATAGCTCAAATACAGGGTGTCTACTTGGAGAATAAACATGTCTCCAATGTTAGCTCAGCTCTTCAAACAAACTAACAATTGCTTCCAGAGATAAAATATTTGCAAGCTATTACTACAGCGCTTTTTTACTAAAGGGAAGGAAACACAGTTGTCTCTTTGGAGCTGGCAAATGGCAACAGAGAAAGTTGTGCTCCATAATTAGGCTTCAAGACCTGTCGGGTACCTGTACCTCTGGCAGCTCAACATTAAAACCATATAGGTGGAGCATTCATCTATGCTGCTGTTTCCCAAGCCACCCTAAAGGGCTTGTGCATTTGTTAATTAATTTCTGAGAAACACCATGTTTCTGCCTCTGAAAGCAAATAGCCCAGGGAGATTTAAAATGTCTTGAACAGAGAACACAAGCCTGCAAGTGATTTAATGGTCTGAATATTGCATATTCTTCAAAAGCAGTGGAAGAGGAGGGAAATGGAAGCATCAGTAGAGCTGTTTCTTCATGCCAGGGCAAGTTGGTTTGGAGACTGTCTGAAGATAATAGAGAGAGCACATTGCTTTCTAGAGATTTCTTGAGGGTTATGCAGTACAACATATCACTGGCTCTTGTTTACAGAAACATCCCTCATACACAGCAGCATTTCCGATCATGGTTTTAGTTCAGCTTCTCCCATTCTCGACATAATTTGGAAAAATTTTGTGCTAAAAATAACCTGGCAGGAAAAAAATAACTGAAACAAAGAGCTCAAGTCATAAATCTGCATTGTTTCCCTCTCAAGAGATAATAATACTGTGATATGGCAATAGGCCACAGCAGTAAATTGCCCCATATCTACACTGCACACCTGTTGCATCAGAACGGCACATTTCTGTTCATAGTGGCACAATCTAAAATTAACCTGCCCTAGCAAGGTCAGTTAAAATTATGATGGTTAAAAAATGGAGACCCTCACTAGCATTGAGGAGGACACCTGAAGTACACAGCCTGCTTCTGAGCTTTTAGCAGCTTCAGTGGGAACCTGGTACGTGTAAATCCCAGGATTGCTCACATGTTTTACAGTAAACACTTGTCTGGATTAAACCTCTCTGGACCTAATTTTTGGCCAAGGGGCTACTTAGTATTTAGAAATTAGGCAACTCTTGGCAGGGCGGATTCTCTACAGCCATGACACATACACTAGTGTTGTGTTCCCCCATATACAGCCAAAGGCAATGCCTGCCTTTTGTGAGAACCTTGCTGCTCAGATCTCTTGCCCAGGAGGAAGACTTCATATTTTAGTTGCAGGTTTTTCCTGAACTGCTTTGAACTCCCACCTTACTGTACTCTAATTAACTAGATAATCTCAGCAGAGATTCCTCCTCCACTCCTCCTGAGGTAAGTCCCTTATGGGCCCATAAACACACACTGCATGCAACCAAAACACTTCTTGTGACTGGAGGGGTGTGTGTCTTTATTTGGGGCTGGGGAGCCCTAGGGAACTGCCCACTGGCTTCTTACATGAATCTATAAAGCCACCATTTGGTAAAGAACACAGACCTTCAGGCAGCTCTTACTGTCGTTGTGAGCATCCTGCTTGTGGTTACCACCCCAACATTTACATGTAAACCTCAAGCAGAGAATTTGGGCATTGTGAATTCTGCTCCTGAAGCATGAGTTGCTACCACCTGCCTTTGCAGATCTGTCTTAGGAACATTCCACAGATGGTAGAGTGCTCGTAGTATGGTTATCCTGGTTCTGTACCTCTCTTTATTATTCAGGAGGAGCCTCTGTACATAGGAAGGAAGTTTTAAAATGATTGTCTGCGAGGATTTCCAACAATCAGAACTCATGATCTGTGGGGATTATTCGTAGTTTATTGTGAACTGTGTCTCATTTGTCCTCCTGAAGAGGAAGCTCAATGACTCACTGTTTGAGGTATAACATAATGATTTTTGCGAGATCAACTTCCAACAAAGGAGAGCATTTAGTGTAAACAAATCAGTTAGTGTAGAGCAGGTCTTTGACTAGTTTTCAGTGAGACAGAGGGCAGAATTTAATATGCTAAACACAAGCTGGAATGGTTCAGTCACTTCATTCTGCAGTAATTCAGAAATTACTGTAAGTGTAATTTCTGTAATTTAAGCTGATTATTTTATGTCCCTTTGCAATATACAGAAAAAACCAGTTATTTTCCTCTTTTCAGAAGTGTTTTTGCATATATAAAGGCTGTTACAAACATCACCATCCGTCCTCTTTTCTAGAATTGTCTAGAAGTTTCTAGATATGGAGTCATTGTCTGCACCTTTTCTGAAGTGTTTTTCCCAAACCAAGCACACTTATTCCATCTGCAGCCTTAGCAATGCTATGTAGACTGGAAAGATTATTTCAACATTTTACATGCCATAAAGTGGTTAAACAAATCAGTTCTTTACAAGTCTGCCTTGTCTGTTATTAATTAGATGTTTCCTGCATTTTACAAACACTGTTTTGAGATATTCTCATAAATGCAGTCAGACTGATTAGTGACAGTTCCTGTGTACCTCTCTTCCTTCTTTTTAACCATACTCACCATGCTTGCTCTTCTGCAGTGCCTTGGAACCTCATCTGTCCTCACCACCTTCTCAAAGATGATCACTAACATCTCATCCTGCTTACACCAGCTACTTCAGCATTTTAAATAAACTTCCTTTCTCTTAAGCGATTACTGAAGGAAAAAAGGCATTAAACCTAACAACCATTATTATTTCTCCCTTCCCATCACATGTCTCTTTTGTATTTCTTAACTTTGGATAATGTTCTCATGTTATTCCTCATTCAATTTCCTTGCTGTATCTTATTCTGATTTTCATTTTTCCCCCCTATGATTATACTGGTCATAGAAATTCAGCCAGTATCTACATTACGTCAAAATCCATTTGATACAGGACTTAAGTGCAGTAGCTTAGCTTTTGTCTGTTAGGTAATAGTAAGCAAATATCATTTAAGAAAAATACCACAGCATTTTTACAATGGTATGACTTCTATATTCAAGGGGACAACTAGTCCTGTTCCCCTTGAGCTCCTAATGAAACTCCTCCTTACACCCAGGAAGGTGAAGGTGTTATCCTGAGCCTCAGTAAAATTATGTGAGCATTTCTCTCTCGCATAGTGAAATCACCAACTATTTTCAATATGTGTGCAAAGTCAGCTAAGTGCAGTAAAAGAAGAGGGAATACTGCATCTACTGTGATGTAACAGCAACTTAGTTGTTGAAAGAAAATAAAAGACTCAAGGTTAATCACCAATGGTGAAAGTAGTACTTTGCCCAAAGATTATTAATAAACATGCAAAAGAGAAACATTTTGACCATTTAAAGTATAGTTTTAGTCTTTTTGAATACCTGAAACTTAATAGGGTGGTTAAAGAGCTGCTCTGGCTAAGGCTGGATAAACCCAAACCCAAGTATTTTCTGAATGTTTGCCTGTTTCCCACACTAACCAGGAAACAGTATTTTGACAGTTCTGAATTCTGAAGTTTTTCTTAATATTGTTTTTCTCTGGGTTTGGTTTTGTTGGTTTTTTTTGGTTGGTTTTGGCTTTAGGTTTTTTGGTTTTTTTTTTCATTTTTGATGTTTAAAATATTTTTGTTTAAGCAGAATTGAGAGGTCTGACAGTATTTTTCTAACATTTCTCTAATCATTATTCACAACGCAAAGTGAGCCTGCTCTAACATATTTTACTAGTGAGCAAAAACATGAAAAGCCCAGATGCCTGGCCGCCTATGTGAGCTGAGGGCAAAGTTTGAGCCACCTGGTATTTACTCACAACCAACTTTCATACTGTACACTTTCCATCTTTAAAATCCCCTTCAATCATTAACTGATCTCTCACAGTTCAGCAATGCAGGTAGATTTATTTCTTCCTGTCTTGCAGACAAAGCGATACAGTGAGTTGAAAAGCCGCAGAGGGAGCCGCCGTCACTGCCCCCATTCAGAACATGATTTAATTAATCTTTACATGACGGTAAAAATGGCTGCGTCTTCCCTTTCACTCAGTGTGTCATCCACCTCGCTCACATTTTCTCATCTATATTACACACCTTTCTCCCCCTGCTTTTTACAAAAGAAATTCTGTTTCTTTTTTTCCATCTGCTTGGTCTCTTCTTTCCCCATGAAAGCTCTGGCCCGGGGGAAAGGATCCTGTGTCTTGCTTTTGGATAATGTCTTCATTTCTTGGCAGACAGTCAGGTAAAAAGCAAAGCAGAGAGCTTTGGCACAAACCAGAGGCCGAGTGTTTGGTTGTTTGGGAAATTTTTTTATTGTTTCTAGGGGATTTTTTTTCCCCATCTCATCTTGGGAATGTTTCACTTAAGCTGCCCTTTAGTCCAGGGAGAAAATAAGAACCCATTATATTAAAGGCTGAAGTTTGATGTTACAGCTATTCACAGGAAAGTGGGACTTTCCTTTTATTGTTCACAACAAACATTTTCCTTTATGAGAAGCATAATAGAAAGGCAGGTCTGAAGTTAGGGAAAAAGATGTTTTGCTCAACTTTAATCAGATATGGATTGCTTGTGAAGTTTTAAGAGAAGCATATTGTTTGAGCTAATGAACACCGCCTGATACTTCCTTTTCTTCTTGGATGCACCATTACATAATAAATATGAGAAAAGATAAAGTGTCACTATTCTAATGTTTCACAAAAAAAAAAAAAAAAATCCTGTTAAAAGATAACTAGTGGTAAGCTGCTGGGTCCCTGCACATGGTCTGACTGCTCTGAGTGAGCTGGTCTGTTCCTGAGTCTGTAGCCCCTCTGCGCGGGCTGAGCCAAGAAAAATTATTCCTCCTCTCTGGTTGCAGGATTCACTGCCAGCCAGCAAACATTTCCCACCTGGCCTGAAACATCTTAAAGGTGTCCATGCTAACTCTCTAACTGCCAGATTTTCATCATTTGCTAGAAATAAATCCCTGTGCTTTTTGGAATTAAACATGACCTGGAACATTCCAATTTTAACACTTTCCAAGCCTTAAGTGCTATTAATCACAGACAAAGCTTCCCTCATGAGTCCCCACCCACTGCCACCATGCAGCCCATCCTTGAATTCACCACAGAGAAGAACAGCTGTTTTCTCATCCTGACATAATTAGCTTTGGCTGACACTGAGAATCTTCTGAGATGGAGAAATTATGAAGAAGGAGCAGGAAAATCTTGGGCTCCCCATGCCCCTACTCTGTTCTCTGGCTCCTTCTCCATCCATGCTGTGGGGCAGCTAATGAGAGTAGCTGAGCTTTATTTTCTACCTACAGCTACTTACTGTGGATCAGCATCACAAAGCCAATGTCTCCAGTCAGATGTAGTCCAGTCTTTGAGTAAAGTGATGGGATGCTCACCCATGTGGCTTTTTCTGTACCATGGCTAGCTGATGGCATTAGCGGTTGTATCTGTATGGGAAAAGGACTGTTCAGTCATGCTAGAATTATTCTTACATGTACAGGTACTTAAGCACACACACACTACAGATGTCATATGGAACTGTTCCTCCTTTCTGGTAGAATCCATATGCCTGCACAATGCTCATACAGGGTGTGCAACAGTTGGAGTTTACAGGATTGTTGAGCTTCAGCTGACAAATGCTGAGTCCCTTGGCAACGGCTCTAATCTAAATAGTCTTTAGATGCCTAACTAACTCGGTGATCGTCAATCACGATCTCTGTAAAATAGGTATTTTCTAAGTTATACAAAGTAGGTGTGTTCTCTTTTTGTGCACTCTCCATATCTGTATAATATGTCCATGAAGCACAGGGCACAGTCTTTTCAGCAAATCTTGGGGTTTGCCTTCATGCAAACTTACTCTGAAACAATTACATCAGTGTTCTTACAAGTTCCTTATTACTTCAGGGAAAGTCCATGAATGAGCATGCTTCTTTCAGAGTACACGGAATTGTCAGCCATCAAAAGAAATAGCCTGTATGGCCAGCTTGCTAGAGGGGAAAAATAAAGCTGATCTAATTTAGGCAGATTCAGAAAGGTAAAGTCTGGAGGCGTGAAGTGCTAAAGCCTACTACATTCCTGGAAAACCTCTATTGGAGCAAAGTTCATGGGGAATTATACGACTAATGAATGATGTGCTGAAGAGGGCAGAACTAAAAAGATGAATTGACTCTGTGTTTCCATCAGGAAAAAAAAAATAGTCGGTGTTCAGATTAAACCATGAATCTGAACACCGACTAAACCATAAACCATAAACCAAAATAGATTTGAACTATGCTCACTGCAGCCCCCTGTGTTTCAGCAGATGTTGGCAGGTTGAATTCTGATTCATTTCAGCAGCACTGTTGAAATAATGAGTTTATTGCATAAATGCAAAAAGGCAGAAAATAATTTCACAAAAATAAATTGTATCAAACCTTGGCCTTGTTTTTCCTCACCAAATGCCAAAGTGAAATTTCAGAAGACTCATTTTTCAATTGAAATTTCATGGCTTGTTCACCAGCCATATATTGGACATTTCTGTCATAAGGGATAAAACACTAGGAAAATTCTTGGTTTAGGGATTAGATGATATAAAAAAAAGCATCTGTTATTCATACAATCTACATATGCCAGTGGTGCAGAAGGATTTAGGCTGTGCTGACAGCTGATGGTAATGTTTGCATCATATATGTTTTTAGTGTAAATGTTTGCATGTACGAATGCACTCACAGAAATTCAATTTTATAAGATCATGTGATTTTAAAATCTTCTTTCTAATATATATATTATATTCTGCTATAATTCAGTCAAGTAAAACTGGAAGAAAGTGACTCTCAAAAGAACATGAAAAACGGGTTTTAATTTTTATGATCAAAATGATTTTCCTATTCAGAATGGTTTAATAAACTCATACCACAGATTAAATTGCTTGAAGAACATTACTTGTGAAATGAAACCTTTTTAACTATCATATAATTAATGCTGACATGCACAACCCTTAATTAACCACAAGGTTTTTACAGAACCTGGTATTTTCAGTGGGAAATTTCTAGCAGGTCTATTAAAATTTCTCTAATATACAAAGGACCACATTTGAAGGAAATGTGTGAATAATTTGCAGCATGAAAATCCAGCATGGCTCGCTCTCTAGAGAGATATGTTTCTCTCTGTGCATTCTTTCTTTTGTGTAAATATTGGGGAAACTCTCCAAGCAAAACTGGATGCACAGTTAGCCTTATGCCAGAATTTCTTTCCATGTGATCACAACCCCTTTTACAAAGACACTTGGACATTTTTGCACATCCATCAGACCAAGCAGGAGGGTTGGTCCACAAAGCCCAGTCTCGTCATTGTCCAAGGTGCTGTAACATTAATCCAAAAAACACATCCCAAACCAGTCAAACTTAAGATCTCACAAGGAGTCCCCTGGGGAAGGAAGCATTTGGCAAAAAATCCCCCATATTTTTCCTTGGTTTCTTGGTCATGGCATTCATTCATAAAGGATTTTAGATGGAGAATCTGCCTGGAATAAGATCTTTGAAAAATCAAAAAAGTTGTATTTATTACACTGAGGTTCATCCTAGCTCTTGAGTGTGAAGGAAAGGGAGTCACAAGAAGCATTCACCTTTTCATATTCCCCACAGGCCTGCCAATATGATAAACCAAGCAGGAGAGCATCCCCACAGTTGATTTCCCATTGAGCTCTGCACACTGCCTGTCCCACAGCCTCTATCCAAGCACATGAAACCAAATGCCAAGCTCTTTGATTGGATCAACATTGTTACCTACCCACATTCTGTCTGGGCAAGATATCCCCAGAGATAAGGAGGATCTTCTCTAGCTGCTACCTAACCCCATAGTGCTTTTGCTGAAGCATGGCAAAAGGCACCACGTACATCCCTCGGCCCCTGGTTTAACAGCTGGACTTGATGATCTCAAATATCTTTTCCAAACAATTCAGTGATTATATACTTACAATATACTTGTGTGTGGCACTGCACGTTATCACCCCCTCCGTGCTTCAAGGCTGGAATGGAAAATCTGATGCATCCCACCATGCAGAACTGTCAAGTTCTGCACAGCTCTCTGTAGATTATAACCAGCTGATTTGTGTGGGGTAGTGGGTTGGGGCCAAAAGGAATCTGATATTGCTGATGGTTGTTTTGAAGTGCTGAATGAAGTTCACCAGGAAAACTGAGGGCTTGCTGTCCAAGTAGATCTAAAATGAAAGCTGAATGGGGCTGGCTGCGAACAAATATGTAGGAGAGTGCTTGAAAAGATGTCCTGTGCTTCCCACACTGACTAACGCTTCTTGTAAGCTTGGTGTTCTCCATTGCATTCTGGCAGCGAGACAAAGAAGAGGCAGGAGGCTCAAGCTGATTGACAGCAAATATCACTGAAGCCTGTGGTGACCCAGTTTGCAACGCTCTTTGCTTTTCTGTGAATGCAGGAAGGTCTCCACAGTGATGAAGGGAAGCTGGTGGTCCTACCAAGTGTTTGTCATCTCCTGCCCCTGGCATGCATAGCTTCTGTGGCAATGGGGCCAAGAGAAAATTGAAAACAAGTCTGTATTCACAGTTCAGACCAAGCTGATGCAGAGCAGGTTAAGATTGGCCCAGCTCAGACTGATGCACAGGCTTCTCAGGAAAGGGGTTGCGCCACCATCGCTGGAGGTATTTAAAAGACATGTAGGTGTGGCACACGGTTTAGTGGTGGGCTTGGCAGTGCTAACAGTTGAAGTCAATAATCTTAAAGGTCTTTTCCAACCTAAATAATTCTTTGATTCTGTGATCTGCTGACTTGCTACAGTATTTTTCTGATAATAGTTCTTAACCACCTCCACCTTCTCCTTTGCCATACAGGCCCTTCCAGAAGGGGATTATGGGCTGTTCTCATCCTTCAGCAAAGGAGAGTACTTTCTCACCTGCAGCTTCGTGTTCCTTTGGGTGTCTCCCACCGGCAGCACACTGAGAACAGCACTGTCACAGTGCACCTGTTCTTAAATGGTACATGACTCTGACTTGTCTTCAATGTAACACCAAGACAAGAAAACCTTAGAGGGAATGTGGTGCAAAAGAGATGTGTCACAAGCCACAGTCAGGCAGGTAAGGCACTCAAGTGACAGTTGCCTTAGCCAAGATGCTGCAGAGATACGTTTCAGCCCAGGCTTGATAAGGGACCATAAACCCACAAACTAAACCCAAACAAATAAAAAGTTATAAGTAAGTAAACATTACACATTAGTCTTGAAATGCAAAGTAAGCACACATAATGAGGTGCATTTCAATATGACAGGCAGAGTTAAGGCTCTTTTTTGGAGTATGTAGCATGCCACATTTCGCATGTGGTTGGGTTTTTTTAGAGAGAGTTTATGTTTATTGTCTATGTACTATATAGCACCTGGCCGTTCATATCAGGGATCTCATGTTTGCACTGGACAAATACAGAACTGAAATATTTTATTTGTGTTTTACATACAGCCCTGACCATGGAATTGTGGATATGTCAGTCTCAGGGTCAGATGTCTGCTCTGTGCTGTGGGGACAGCTTTTGTGTCGGGAGCGTCATGATCGCATTTCACCTTTTCTGCATATTCTAATGAGCAAACAACGCTCTTCCCCCTCGCACCGCTCTGGGCAAAACATTCTTGTGTTGAGTTGGGTGCAGGAGCCAGGCTACACCGGCCGTACCGCACACGGGGTGTTCTTCAAGTAACCCCTCAATCGCATGGACTAAGCTGGAAAAAACCTACACAGGGGGAAACAATTCCTTGTCCTGCATCGTTTTGTCAGTAGGTGGCTCTGCAAGCCTTGGAGTTGCGTTGTGGAGATGAGGGGGAGCCTGGCTGTGTGCTCTTCTGCAGTTCCTGCTTTCTGCCTGCGGAAACTTGAGGTGCCTCAAAACCTGCAAACCACCACGGGTTTTGTCTAACCCTTGTTCTTTCCGACATCTTTCCCACCCTGACCTTGTTCTTTTCTGACAGACGTCCATCCGCCCCACCCTGTTCTCTCTGGAGGTCCAGCCCATGACAAGCACACAGTCATTCAATCACACCCCATCGCACCTGCACTATGATGTCTTTAGCTGAATGCCGATGTCACTAGCTGGGTGAGCATATCAGTGTGACAGCTCCTGCAGCTGCAGTGGGCCTGTGCAGGCAGCACTGCAGCACTGTTCTCCTTCCTGCAGCATTGAGACACTTCACATACCTTTACTATGCTGCATCATGTCTCTGCCAACACTGGAGGTAGAATCATAGAATCATGCAATGGTTTGGGTTGGAAAGGACCTTAAGACCATCTAGTTCCACACGCCTTTAATGGGTATGGATGCCTCATGCTAGATCAGGTTGTCCAAAGCCCTGTCCAACCTGGCCTTGAATGCTGCCAGGGATGGAGCATTTACAGCTTCTTTGGGCAACGTGTTCCAGCGCCTCACCACCCTCACAGGGAAGAACTTCTTCCTTATATCTAACCTGAACTTCCCCTGTTTAAACCCATTCCCCCTTGTCCTATCACTACAGTCCCTAATGAACAGTCCCTCTCAGCATCCTTGTAGGCCCCCTTCAGATACTGGAAGGCTGCTATGAGGTCTCCACGCAGCTTCTCTTCTCCAGGCTGAAAAGCCCCAACTCTCTCAGCCTGTCTTCATACGGGAGGTGCTCCAGCCCCCTTATTATCCCCATGGCCCTCCTCTGGACCTGCTCCAATGAAGATACATCTCTTAGCTGTGGTGCACTGTCTGCACGGAATAGGTTACATCAGCAGCTGCCATCTAACATACTGCAGAAGATACAACTCGTAGCAGTATTTTGTCACATTTTTCCATGCCTGATGCTGGAAGCCCCCAGAGGCCCAATCTGCTTGACATTTTTTCCTACCTGGCAACTCAATTTTACTGGCCGTGCACAGTCAAGAGTTGCATTTTATAGATAATACATTTAGGCTGGGGATGCAAGCCAATTTAAAGAGCACTTATGCAAATCTGAACAGCACAGGCTTAGAACAGTCATGAAAAAGGTGCATCCTTTCCAGCTAGAGCCCTTTGCAGCAGATTGCTATGGAGATATCAGGAAGATTTGTCATGGGTGGCAAAAGCCTGGGGAGTTTTTCATGTAAACAGATCATTACCTACACAGTAACATCCAGGATGGGCAAAAGGGGTTACAGCTTTACCTGATACCTAAAAAGATGGGCTTGTTCTCTAAAATTATAATCATAGAACCATTAAGATTGGAAAAGACCTATAAGGTCATCAAGTCCAACTGTTAACCCAGCTCTGTCAGGTCCACCACCAAACCATGTCCCCAAGTGCCACAGCTATACATCTTTTAAATACCTCCAGGGATGGTGACTCCACCATTTCCCTGGGCAGCCTGTTCCAAAGCTTGACAATGCTTTCAGTGAAGACATTTTTCATAATATCCAATCTAAACCTCCCCTGGTGCAACTTGAGGGCATCTCATCCTACCACTTGCTACTTGGGAGAAGAAACTGTCACCCACCTCGCTACAACCTCCTTTCAGGAGCAGCAATGCTGGGTTTTGGCTGCCTTGTCAAATTCCAGGCAAATCAAGGCAAGAGCATGCTCATTTGGCCAGTCAGTGATTTCCTGGCTGAAAGCCATTCCTCCAGAGAAACTGGCAGAGCCCGCCCAGCACACAGAATAAACTGCACTGCCTATTCCCACCTGTCCAATGCAGCCCAGCATTCAGCAGGGTCAGCTTCCCCTGGGGATGTCTCATAGGCATTGCGTAGCACAATATGGAAGGGAAATGTAAAAAGCTTCAGTTCACATGCATTGAAAAAAATGGCTGCATCCATCTACAGAGTCCTATCCCTGCTTTCAACTCAGTCCCATGCCCGCACTCAGCTACAGCTCCCCAAAAGGATCTGACCATATGGAACGTCTGTCCACACTGTCACTGGGCCAGGCTGCAGTACAGGCTTCCTAGTGCAAACACACCTTCACGGACCACTTTGGTGGAAATGCTGTGAACTAGAGCAAAAAAGGCACCAGGTGCCTTCCCTTCTGTCCCACGTGCTCTGCTCTTTCAGGAGGCATGGTCACAGTGGGGTGTCACAAGAGCGGTGCCAGGCATCACAGCTGGATATGGCAGAGCTTGTGTGTTGCAAGAGCCCAGATTGCAGGATATGTCCCTGGAGGCCTGACCCCTAACTGCAGTCGTCACTTGGGCAAGCCGCCTACGTCAGCAATAACCAGGGGACTTCAGTGGCTGCTCAGGTTTCTAGCTTTTACCAAGCAATTTGCAAAAGGCCCCAGCATCCTCTCTGGAGCAGCCCCATAGCTCTGAAAGGGCCACCCAAGCCACGTGCAGCCTGCTGCTGCAGGGGCTGCTCAGGGTTGTCAGCACCCTGCAGTCCTCAACCTTTCCATTCCTCACTACTTCATCTCTGAGCACAGAGTAGGAGACACCCTTGCACCATTCAGTCAGGCTGTGTAGGAGGAATAAGGCAGGGCTCAGCAATCCTGTAACTCCAACCAGGACAGCACTGCAGAGCACTAGGGCAGTGCTTTAGTGGATAGCAGCCTTAGGAAAAAACAGTTACTCCCTCCCTGTCCATGTCCTCCGCTGCCTTTTCACATGTCCTCAGGTCACTCCTTTTCTCTGGTCCCTGTCTCCTTCCCACTGAGCTGAGCTGCAAACCACTGGTTTGCCTTTGCAGGCTCCAGACTGACACCATGGACAAAACCTGCACTGGGGCCCTTCTCTGCTGGCTCAGTCTTGTTAACTGAAAATAACAGCAAACAGAAACTGGGCTGCTTGAGGGGTTTCATCATTACTCATCAGTTTGGGCAGGATGAGGCAGGGTGAAGGTTGCTCAAGGAAGATGCTTGATGCCATAACAGCTTCAAGCTGCACTAGGGGGGGTTTAGATTGGATATGAAGAAAAGTTTCTTCACAGAGAGGGTGATCAGGCATTGTGACAGGCTTCCCAGGAAACTGGTGGAGTCACAATTTCTGGAAGTATTCAAAAAACATGTGGATGAGGCCCTTAGTGACATGGTTTAGTGGCGGACTTGGCAGTGATGAGGTAAAGGTTGGACCTGATGGTCTTAAAGGTCTTTTCCAATCTAGTTGATTCTATGATTCTATGTAAAGGGCCAGCCTGGGGGGGTCTAAAAGCTTTGGAAGATCCATTGCCTAAGGATGCCTTCATGACTCATGGCAGCACAAAGGAGTCTTGCTCTCAGTATTGGGGTCTGAGGTGGCATCCAAAGTCATCCCCAAAGGCTGGGCTGACTTGTAAATGGCAAAGCTTCTCAGTCATTTTTGAATGAAAAATGTGTTTATGATGAAGCTTTAACCTATTAATGTCTGCTTTACCCTGCTGTGCAATGGGTTCCACCACTTTAGAATTATAATCTTTATTAGACCCCAAGAGGTGTTTCAAAGCAGCCCTAAAGGATAATGGTCTGTGTCTAAAAACCTTGACATGGTGATTTGTCTCAAGACCCTGACTGCATTATCACTCAAGGGCTGAAATTTGTAATCAGAATCTCAGCTGAGCCTCCACTTTCCTTAAAACATCTCCCTCCTTGAGCATCACCAACACATCAGCCTGATGGTACAGAGCAGCAGTGAATACAGCAGCTCCTTCATCATTGGGCAGCACCAGCACAGCTATTCATGGCTGCAATTTTAATTTCCGATATGGAGAAGTTAAGGGACTTTCGCAGCAGTAAAACTCCTGTCCCTATTTAGCCAGTGACATTTACTCCTGGCAGTAGCCCCCAGCCCCACATTACCATTGGGATACCTTAAACTTGTGCACAACAAGGAGCAGAGGCAGGGCTGGTGGCATGCAGCGCGGAGCTGGATTTCAGGTTTGTGCTCATGTAACTCCTGCACACATGTTGGATGGTCGCAACAAGGCACATCTCAGCGAGACCCTCAGCAGCAAGCTGAGTGGTGTGGGTGGGGGGTTTCTGGCTGCCCATGAGTGCAGGAATGGAAGGAAAATGCCATTTGTTTGTTTATCCATTCATGTCTCATTCCCAGCCTTGTCTGCACCTAAGTGCTTTGCCAGCCTCACAACAATTTGAGGTGGGTCTAGGTAAGTCCCCCTGAAAGGTATGAAATTGGTTATTTTCTTTCCTACTAGCCCTCCTTCCCCTCTCAATGACCTCCACCAAAATCTGATGTCAAATTCAGAGGATCTCTTTAATAAGATAACAAACTCCAACAATCAGTAACAAGTTCCACATACCTATTGTATTGAATGTAGGCATCTGCCATGACCTGTCCTGGCAACTCCCCCTCCCTGAGCAGCACTGAAGTCACTGGGTCTGCTTACTTTTACCCAAATGCTGCCAGGTATCTTGGAAGCCAGATTTGTCTTCAAAAATTTCCATGTTTCCAAAACAAAACTGCAGTATTTTGGTTCCATTAATGTTGTTTGAGGTTTCCTTCCAATTCCTCATAAAAATAATTCTGCAAATTAAGGAAATTGGGCTTCCTGATCTGCTCCGGCATTGTCAGCTCTCTTACCTCCCCACTGTCATATCTCTAGTTGCAGAGACATGTAGGGACAACCGTTCCGGTTTTATGGAACACTGTGCCCATTTTCTGGAACACCAAGAAGCAAGGTTGTAGGAGAGAACAACAGGGTCTTACACTAAGCCAAAGTTGAAGACTTTCCATATTCTTCTATTGTATTGCTCCCAGAAGCTTTCTTCCCTTCAAGAAAAGAAGGGCATTTCTTGAGGTCTTCCCATGGAGCGGCTGCTATAGGGCAGTAGCCCATATGTCAGAGCCTCTCAGTGTGTAGGGTAATCCAGGCTTACCAAAAAGGAATGACCTGTGCAACACCAAGTTAGCCCGAAATGGTACAGATAGCTCCAAGCACAACAAAATATTTGGTTTCCTTAACTGGGAACTGGAGGGAGAGCTGCTAATTCCTGCACCGTTCAACTCTGTCACTAGTATGAGGGCAAAATCAAACATCATTGCTGGTAAAAGCTGGGGATTGCAGAAAGATCGGTGGGATAATCAGTAACTACAGTGACAGATCAGTTGTACTGTGGCCTGATTCTCTTCCAACAGAGTAGGATGAGTATCACTCTATGCAGTGGGATATACTGGGGAAAGAACATAGGCAGTGCCTGTAGCATAGGTACTCAATGTATCTAGAAAAGAATTTGAGGGATTTAGGGGGATCATCTGTACCAGTTCACAGTGTGATGTTGCAGCAAAAAGGACTGAGGCTGAAGAACAGATGGGAAATCTGTGCTTTAGTCAAACACAAGCTGTCGAACTGAACAGAAGGAGCTGGTTACATGTTATAATTCAGTGTCAAACAAGAAATCAAACTAGATGTGCCAACAGAATATAAGTTTATGATCTGTCAAGGGTCACACATGGTGTTTATCATAAAGAAGAAACTTGAGGACATGCCTTTGAAGCCCCATGGCCGATGCCCATCCTCTGAATCTCTCTGCCTTACAAGAGAAATATCAGTTTTCATTCCTTTTCCCTTCCTTCCACTCCACTTTGATAAGGAGTGGGCTGGCTGGCAAAGCTATGGTTGTGTAAGGCTGCACGCGGTGCTGTTAGCAGGAAAGCTGCTTTTGAACAGAAATTCTGATTACAGCACAACCTTGTTGTCCTACTGCACCTCGTGCTCAATCCTGCTTGGATTCTATACTCGCAATCTTCTGTAGATCCTGCTGCTGTGGGCAGCCAATGCCATGTGAAACGCGGGTCCAAGGATTTGCTCCAAAGTTTCTCCTGTTCCCAACTATAATTGCTTTGGGTCTCATGTAGTTTGCTCCATAGTAATGGTGGGTCACCACTTCAGAGGGGCTCAGAGCTAGGATTCGGTTTGGAATGGCATGCTCCTGGCATGCTGGCAGTACTTGTTAGCTTCATGTCAGAGCTGCTACTCCGGAGACATGGGAAGTGACATGCGGTTCATCTGGGAAGCTTGGCAGTACTTTCACTGCAAGCGGTTCAGCTGTGCTCCTCAGGGAGAGAGTAGGAAGTGTCCTCATTTCCCCAGGAGCACGAGGCACAGAGTACTTTTAGCATGTGTCCATGAGAGATATACCTCCACCTGTGTACTGCGACCAAAGGACATTTCCTTCCCTCACACAGAACCACATCACAAGGGACACATAGTAGTAATACACAAGAGATCAAAGATGTTTTTTGCTGGAGGGCTGGGAAGAGAAGGGTTGTAAGGTCCTTTCCCATCCAAGCCTTTGGGAAATCTGCTGGAGTTGCAGAGAGAGCCTCTGTGTCCCTGCTGGCCAAGAGCTGAGCTGCCTCAGAGGGACAGGAGGAGTGCTCTGGACAGGGTTGCCAGCAGGTTCCCTGTGGTGTGAGATGCAGCTTGAAGAGCAGCAGGGAAACCAGGTGAGTCACCAGGTTTTCCGCCTCAGTCATGGCTGCCTTCAGGTTCTCAGCTGTAGGAAACATCCTTCTTTCCATGTCTTTTCACATCCATCTCTTGATGGCAAAGCCTAATGTCACCACAAACACAAGGAAAGCTCAGAGCTGTGGCTCCCTATGGTAAGATCTCCATGCTGGCCTGCTCTGGTAGTCAAAGAAGATATTTGCTTCCTACTCCCCAGGAGAATGCTGAGAGATTTCCACTGCTTTATGTGCCAGGGCAAGGTGGGAGAAGCCAGATGGGTGCTGGTCCCCAAAGGACGCTGTGTTATGCCAGTGCTACAGCCATGCCCCCAGCCTGGGCACTAGCAAAGCTGTTGCTCTGTCTGGGCCAGCTCTTTGCTCCCTGAGCATTTTTTCCTCCAATACTGTCTTTCTGTCCCTCTCTATCACGCACATTTTTGGCATTACTGATGCTCATTCATTTTTAACGCGGAATACACTTTTCCTGCTGAAAGCTTTTCCTAAACATCAACTAATGAAGCCTCCACACTCCCCTTGGAGGCTGGCATCAGGCACGATTATCCCCATGGCAGGGATTTGGCCATGAGCATGAAACAGGCCAGCTCCAGAGCTGGACTTGAGCCTGGAGCCAGAGACCCCCAGGGCTGAGTTCAGGACAAACATACACTTCTGGAGGATCCCACCCAGTTCCTCCTGGGAAGGGCACCCACAAGTGGTGTGTAAGGCCTTCTGCCAGGGTACAAAGTGCCATGTATGCTTTTGGGCTGATTGCCTCTACAACCTAAGCTTCACACCCAAAGTGCTATAGCAGTACAGGGGATAAGAAGGGTTGTCCTGCCTGTCTGTACCAAACTTGTCAGCTACCATTGCAGAGACATTTTGTTCGCAGCAGAGACCATCCATCATCCAGTTTAAGGCTATAAACAGCAGTTCCTTGGTGAAGGAGGTGCGATATTAGCCCCAAAGCCTCTGTGTCTGAAGGGTAAAATCATTCACCAGCCTGTCCAGGTTCCTGTTACCTTGGTGTGCCTGGCCCAGGGTGCTTCCCAGACCCAGGAGCTATCTGCATCCCAGTGCTAACTGCCTTCAGCAGTAGTAGTATTATTATTGTTGTTGTTGTTGTTGTTTTTATTATGGTCTCCTCTGTCTGCCTACAGTTCCCTAGAAATGTCAAGTCATTAAAGCAGAACTGGAGGGAGTGGGGGAGCACCTCCATGCAAAACTGTTTCCTGCTTTCCAGACATCAGCTTTGCTTGCAAGTGGCAGTCAGATCACATAAGACAAAACCAAAGCGCAGGAGCCACTTTGATCTGCAGCACAGAGCTGGTGCATCTCACCACCACAGCCCAGAAGGTACCGGGGATGGCGTGGCACAGAGGGATGGGTGCCTGTGCCGGCAGGCTGCCGTGCACATTCCCAGCCAGCCCCGCTGAATGATGCCTCACTCTTTATGTCAAGCTATTTCTTAATGTGTCTTCTTTACTGGATGGCATTTCAAGAAATATGTAAATGTCACCAGTGTATTAAATGAAGGACAGATGAAATACGGTGAAAGGCCCATAAAAATGAAATGTGTGCATGCCTCACCCTTCCTCTTTTCTAACTCACATTTTTCTTTCTTTGCATTTACAGCAGAGCAGCCACAGTAGAAGCAAAACTAGCAAGGAAGGAACTGGGCAGAGAGTGGGCTGGGAACAGGGCATGTCAAGTCATTTGCCTAAGCCTAAAAAGCCTAAAAATTAGAGTGGCAAAATGCTTATTTCAGTGCCAGCATGACCCTGTTATAAGGTATGTTTTATTATCAGCAGCAGATCCAAACTGTTCTCTCTCCTTCACTGTAGGGTATGCAGGGGCTGGCCATTTCTGCAGCTCCTCACTTGAGCCCCATACATCCCCCTGATGATCCCCCCAGTGCCGTCAAGGGACTGCATCCCCCAGTCCCATGTATAATGAGGAGCAGGAGGGATGCTGCACGTGTTTGTCATAGTCCTCCAGGAGCCATTGCTGCTAGTGCTGTCCTGCTGTTTTGCTTTCCAGGTCAGGAGAAGCAAACCTACCCTGCACCTGAGGCTACAGGGTTGTGCGCCAGGGCTTGGATTGCTTAAAATCCTTCTGAATAGGATACTATAGGGCAATGACAGCTCTGATGCTGGTGCTCTTAATTACTCCACGAGTCCTACCAATGCCTTGAGTCACACCGTTTATTTGGAGTGTCAATGAGGAGAAATAATACACATAGAGCTTTCTTTGGTAAGGCCTATATAGGCACTGCAGTACTGGGAGATGCTGTAATGGGGACATGCAGATCTGAACTTTAGCTGGCTTTTATTTGAAAACCAAACACACAAACAAAAAGGTGCAGCAGATATTTAGTGTTTAGATGATGTGTAATGATGCAGAACTATGTGTGCGCCTGGGGAAGCTAGAGGGGGGTCTGTAGCATTGCTTTCCTAGACCATATGTTACCCCAGATTTGCCAGAGAAACACAGCAGCATGCAGGAATGGACACACTTGGAAGGCAACGTTTATTCCCTGAGACCTCATTTTACCCTGCAGGATTATGCCTGATAATCCCAGGGTGATAATGGCAGTGAGTTTTGCTTCATCACCGTCTTCACTTCAGCGTTGCTAGAGAGGAGTGGTTGTGTCACAGCCTGACCTCAGCAAAGCAGGAACACTTCTGTTCTCAGTCACAGACACAGAAATGGTTTTCTAGGGGGGGAGGTTTGGCTTTTATTTTCATCTCTTTGGCCTGAGATTGACCTTACTGCAACGAGCCACTGAGTGCACGTATAAGAGATAATACTTGACTAAATGTACAGAGGAGCACAAAGAAACATTAAAATATGACAGAAACCAATAGATTTATACCTGTTTGCACTTCTGGTGATTTCAGCCTGTTCGTCAATCCAAAGCTGAGTTTAGTTTCTCCACTTTGTACATGAACATCTATAAAACCAACATGTACAACCTACAAACAAGTATATGCGAGCATATTCCTGCGCCTCCGCAATTTACTACCTTCCTGAAATTGTCCCTCTGTGAGTATGGAACAGATGTCGACATTACACATCTAATAAATTCATCAACCATTAAGTTTCGCACACAGACATGCTGTAATCTTTTAAAAATGGGACAGAATACAAAAAGAGAAAAGAATTAGTTATCAACAACACTCTCCAAAATGAGAGAGTGTGTGAATAGCCAGAAGGCAAAGCGGAGGTGGAAATCTGGTGTCTTGGAAAGTCTGCAAGCAGTTTTATGTGTAAATCATATTTTACTGTCTTGTCCACTGTGTCATGAATCTCTCCCCAAATCTGCATGTAAAAATGCAACCACCAAATTATTAGCTATTAATTATATGCTGAATTCAAGTGAGAATTACCATAACGTGCCACAGCATCCATAAATATGAGATCCAACAGGGGCATAATGGCCTTTTGTTTCCCTCTGCAAAATTATATGCATGACCCAGTTTTTTCTAATACTGCAGTGGCAGGAGAGACATAGCATTGTTAGTTCAACACAAAATGGGGAAGGAGAAAGGGCTCTATTTTGCAATGTACAGTAAATAAAATCTTGCACTGCAGAATAAAACCAGAGAAAAGGTGCTCAAATCTCTTGTTTCAGCCAGCAATATTTGCAGCGGCATCTCACAGTTAATTATAACACTTTCTGGAACTGTTTGGGGACAATCTCAGAACCCAATTTTCATTTTAAATACTCCTCTTCTACATCCTGGATCTCTTGCTTGCATTGCAGGTTGGCTTGACCTGCTGGTTTGGGTGGAAGATGAAATCCGTGAGCCCCAGACCCTGGTGCTGTTGGGGTTTGGAGGTGCTCAGGGCTCTCCAAGTGGCAATGGAAATGAAGAGGGCTCAGTGCTTAGGCTTGGATGCCAGTGGGACATCAAAGCTGGGAGGTGTGTGGTCCTCACCCCTGGCAAAGAACACTCAGCCTTCAGCCTCCATGGTCATTGGGATGAGCCGTCATCTACGAATGTCTCTACAACATCCCCTAAGAACTAGGGAATAAATAAGTACAACATAAATTCCTAAGACACAGACACAATGGTGAAATGATGCACAACGAACTCACAGCACAGAAACCTACTTATGTTCTTACAGAGGTAATCTGGGAAGAGCAGAGGAAAAGAAGCCCATGCTGGGAGGGCATGTGGCTGTGCCTGCTATGTGTCCATGGAAGGAGATGCAAAGAGGAGGTAGAGGATGCTCTTCCAATTATCATGAACAGTCAAAGCGAAAGATGTTGTTTTAATTACCCACAACTGGAAATGGGACAGGCAGGTACACAGTCTACCAGGTCCCTAGGCTGCTGGGGATAAAGTTTCAGCTCAGATGGACAAACAACTACGTGGATTGGACTGTGACCATGAGGAGCTGCTGGGAACTGGAGGGGAGAGTGATTTTGGGGACAGTGATCACAAAGCAGCAGAATTCATTCTTCCCACAAACACGAAGAGGCAATAGCGAGGGCAGAGGGACACTGAACCCAAACTGGTTGATTTCAACACACGTGGGGAAGCCATGTGTAGCTCCTGGGGAAGCAGGAGGGTTGGCACAGCAGGGGAGAGCCCTAAAGGAGCTGGGAGGTTTATCCTGCCAGGAGGAAGGCAGAAAACACAACCACAGACCCTGATACCAGTGATCCTGCTGCAAACCCAGGGCAGAGGGAGTCTGAAACCATGGGAGTTCATTACGTGTTTGCAGCCAAAACTGCCCTATTGCAAAACCATGTGAGAAGGCATGAATGAGTTTCGGCTAACAAGGGTGGGAAGGCAATAGAAGGATCTATAAATACGTCAGAAGGAAAAGAAAGAGTAAAGAGTAACCAAGGGATGACTCAGAAAAGGCCAGTGCTGTGTTCACAGAAAAGGGTCCTTGTCATTAGCTGAATCACTTTAACTACATTTTAATCAAACAGGTGGAGGTGAGCAGAGGAAACAACTGAGACATTTTTCCCAGACACCCTGAGCTAGGAAAAATCCTGTGGGGCAGAAACGGGCAAGAACAATATCTCTCTTTAAGGAGTGGAAATTACACACCTTAAAAAGCTTAACTTTGAGCCTTGGAAAACTTCCAGAACAAATGATTAAACAAACAGTTGATACAAAGCCAGAGGAGAATATGGGGATAAGAAGAGAAGGTGAATTTGTCAGAAATAAAATGTTTAACCCAAAGTAATGTTCGGCTCAGGTTCTCTCTTGGGCAGCTGAAAAGTGCTGCAATTAAGGTTAAGCTTTTGAAATAATCCCACCTGACACCTCACAAATTCTCTTAAATTAAGGAACAATTGAATAAAAGACACTTGGGGTCACTGCTGATGGTTTTCAGCCAGGCAAGGAGGAGATTTTGAGCAGTGTCCTCCTGGATAGGGCATAAAGGAGCTTCTATTCAATATTTTAAACTTACTGACTTGAATGATAGCCCAGGGAATACATGTCTAAAATATGCAGGTCGTGCTGGACCACAGGCACCCAGGGGGACAGCATGAGAATTCAAAATGACCTCAAAAAATTGAAGACAAAGCCTGAATTGAACAAGATGAAATCCAATAAATAACAGCACAAACTGTGGCT
This sequence comes from Strigops habroptila, assembly GCF_004027225.2. NCBI lineage: Eukaryota > Metazoa > Chordata > Aves > Psittaciformes > Psittacidae > Strigops > Strigops habroptila. The sequence goes on from NC_044282.2 coordinate 56,993,067, forward strand.
CTTAGAGGAGCGATATCAAATGTGCAGCTCCCACTGGGGAGCTCTTACCAGGTGACAGTACAGCAGAAAGAGAGGAGGTATGGCAAGTCACAAAGGATGGGGATGAGAAATCTGTTGTTGGGAAAACACCAGCAGAAGCAGCAAATCTCTTTCTAGCATGCAATAACAAGGCTGTTGTGTGTAAGCCAGAGGAGGTAATTATTTCATTTTCCTCTGTGCTGATAAGGTCTCAGTTTCACTAAGTCTCCTATTTAGAGTACACTTTGAAAAAGATGTTAATTAATTAAAAAAGATTAAGATATGAAAAAGTAGAAAGGTCAAAGGATTTAACTTTGTTTTGCCAGGAAGGACAAGCTGTGATAAAAGCTTTAGAATACAGTCAACTCTTACAAAGAGCAGATATTCAAGTGTTGCAAAAGAAAATCACATTAAATTGCAGCAGGGCAGCTGCTCCATCCCTGTTAACCATCCAGTTGCCTTTTCCTGTTCCTTTTTCCCCCCAGCCCACCCACTTTGGGGTGCAGAGTCCGGAGCAGCCCACAGTGCTACTGTGTGGGTTTTAACATTGCTGAGCACAGGAGCAGGGGAGAACGGCCATGGCTCTTGCAGCGAATGAAGCAGGACAGGGGTCTGGAGCTGGATGGTCCAATTTAAGCGCCAGATTATGGGTGTGTGGCTACCCTTGAAGTGGGTCTTCTAGCCCGCTGCCTCAGCCTCTTTGGACTCTAATCTGTGTTCAAGCTGTCGGATACGCATCAGTTGAAAATAAGCCCAGCGATAATTCAAACACTGCAATGCCTTTTGTTTTGGGGTAGGTAAGAAAGAAAAAGAAATCTGATTGGTTTTTTTGTCTGGTTTTCCCCATTTTTTTGCCACAAAAAACAATTCTTCTTGATTATGCCTGTCCTATGTTCCCGCTCATGTTCCTCGCTCATGTTAATGTGAAAATTTAAATGCACCTTTTAGTACTGACATGGGCCAATGAACTCACGGTTATGCTCACACTCCCAGACTGCAAGGAGGATGCATGATTCTATGACAGGCAATTAAAAATCCTATTATGGGACTGTGGAATAAGAAGTAGATGATATATAAAACCAAGGAGCATATTTAATTTATAAATCCAAGTTATTGCATGCTGTGAAGTGCTAGAGAGAGAAATGAATAAAGAAAGGGCTTTGTACTGTTGCTCACTATTAAGTATTTTAAACAGCAATATATGTCTGGATGTCAGAGCCTCCCAGCAGCTTTGCATCTCAGGCAGCCTTCTGCCCCCCCTTCCCCTGGGGCAAATTGTTTCCTGCTTTTCCAAATCCAATCAGAATTTTTGTTTCATTAGCCACCCTCACCTTATTATTAGGGACTCTTATGCTGGCGACCTGGCCTTGGGGCTGGGATGTAAAGTGGAATTATACAGTTTCTCTATTAAAATTCAGCCCTGGTGATTAAAGTTTAATAATAAAGACCAGCTCAGCATGCAGATGCTGCAGGGATGAATTTCTTGGGTGTGCTGCTGTCCCTCGTGTGCCCGGTGCCATGGCCCGAGGCATCACTCTCCTGGCAGATGACCACTCCCCATTTAATTTTTGGAGGGAAAGCGAGAGGTATATTGCACAAAACACACGTAATTGCATGGATGGCCATTGTATGGATGGCTCTGTTCTTCTGAGAAGGACTGATGATGTGGGGTGCAGCCCTGGTGTGAAAACCCCTCCAAGGAGGGCTGTCAGGTCAAACTGAGGGCCTGGAGAAGTGCCTGAGCTCACCTCTCTCTCTGGATGGGAAGGCTGACGCTCCTCTGTGGGGCTATGCTCCACACACAGGTGTTGCAGCAGTAGATTATTATCCTCTGAAGAGCAGTGCCTCTGGCCAGAGCAGCTCTGGTGGCAGACGGATGCTACGAAGAATGCTAGCCTGGGATGACTGGAGCCCGGCAGCTTGCTGAAGAGGGTCAGAGGAAATCCCAGAGAGAAGAAGTCAGAGTGAGAGATAACACAAAAGCAAGACATCTCCGACCTGCAGGGAGGGCTGGGAGAGGAAATGGTCCATTAGCAGCTCTCAGTCTGGGGGAATCAAAGAGCCATTGTGCACTGGTCTCCGCATCCAGCTTTCTCAGCATGTTTCCACCTCCCTGGGGACAGTGCTTCAGCCTCTCACCTACTTCTTACGTTAATGCATTTCCCAGCAGATTTCCCCATCTGTTTATCATCTCTGGTGGTGAAGGATCTCATGGGGAACTCTGCCTGCTCTGCATCTGCTCTTGTGACAGGCTCCGCTCTGTCTGCGGGAGATGAATGAGCAGCCCTGGGGTGGGGAAGTCCTGGGAATAAATATTCTGGTCTGAGGGGGACCTTTCTATGGTGAGGGTGAAACCCTGCACTGCTGCTGTGGTAAACTGGGGAAGAATGGGAGCTCCCTATCAAAGGAGCCAAGGGGGTCTTTGTCTTCATCCACAGCAAACAAATGGTATCTTCCTACATGTCTCACTTCATATGGCCTTTAAAGACACTGTCATTCCTTGGGTAATTAGCAGAGAAGAACGTTATTCCGCCTTGCCTCAACCAAAGGCGATGACCATCTCCCAGCACACTTGTACATGGCAAAGGAAGATGACTAACAGATCCTGGGTCAAACATACCCCACACCAAGCCATCTCTGAGGGTCAGCTCAGCCCAGGGTGACATGCATAACAAGGGGAATCAACCAGCGAGCAAGGGCTAAGAAGTCCAAACCACCAGAAGCCCAGCTCTTTGCCACACATAGGCATCTGCCACCAGCCTCCTCAAAATGCCTGCGCAAACAAGATGTGTGCATCTTGAGGGATATCTCACCCAGGCAGCCAAATGGACCCCCAAGGCCTGAAAGGACACAATTTCTTTTCCCTCCTGACAGTACTGTGGCCACCAGATGACACAGAAGCCCCTGACTCCCCAGGGTTTTGCAATGAAGCACTGTCAGGAAAAGTCCTGTCTGGTGTCCCCCAGTGCTCCCACGAGTTCTCTCCCTGGCACTGGGTGGTGCAGAAGGTTTTCTTGTGAGATGCAGCTCTGCTGTTGGTTATTTCACTGGCCTACGCTACACCAAGTGCCTGAGCTTCCAACCATTACAACATCCCGAATAAGCAGACCCCCTAAGACGCAGGTAGGTCCTGGAAGGAATTTTCTGAACCATTTCAGAGCAAAAATCCATATGACTAGGGCAAGCCGATGAGGCACCTGCTGGCTGATCATACTCTCTTTGACTTGATACTTCAAGGGTATTTATGAACTTCACCAGGGACAAATGCCAAGTCCAGCATCAGGGAAGGAATAATTCACATGCTACAACACAGGGTGGAGATGTCAGGAGGGCAACACTGCAGAGAGAGCCAAAGGTCTTGGTGGACACCAGGTTGACTATGAGCCAGCAAAGGCCAAAGCCCCTTGGACTGCATTAGACAGAGCATTGCCAGCAGGTCGAGGGAGAGGATTCTTCCCTTCTGCTCAGCCCTGCTGACACCACGCCTGGATATTGCATCCAGGTTTCAGCCCCCAATACAAGAGAGACAGGGACACATGGGAGTGAGTCCAGTGAAGGGCCACCAAGATGGTCATAGCACTGGAGCACATGGCCTGGGAGGGGAGGGTGAGGGTCCAGGGTTGGAGAAGGGAGAGCTTTGGTGGGGATCTGATAGTGACATCCACTACTTGCAAGGAGGATACGAAGATGATGAAGGCAGGCTCTACACAGTGGCGCATGAGGGGAGGACAACAGACTTAAGCTGAAAAAAGGGAGGTTCAGACTGGATATGGGGAAACACGTTCCCAGTATGAGGACAGTTCAGCACTGCTCCAGGATGCCGGAGAGGCTGGGCTGCCTCCAGCCTCAGAGGTTTCCAAGACCTGACTGGGTAAAGCCCTGAGTAGCCTGGTCTGACCCCAGAGCTGGCCCTGCATAAGCAAGAGTTTGGGCTGGAGACCTCCTGTAGTCCCTTCCCACATGAGCTATCCTGTGATCCTACAGTGCCCAAAGGCACCCTGTGCCCAAGACACACAGTGCATCTGGGGCTGAGTCACTGCCAAACGCTGTCCTTCCTGACTAGGAACAGGAGTGGTGAGTGATCCTTCTCCCTTGCTGTGGGACCTCCACCAAACCCACATGGCTGTGGGTTTACCAAATGACTGAAAGCTGCCTCCCCCCCAGCACTAGCAGAGACAGGGGGAGCAGAGAGCCTCCAGCGCTCTCCCAGGCATCCCTAACCACAACATATTGTTCTGGGCATCGCACAATAACCCCAGGCAGAGCAGGGCGTCGTGGGGGGGTGGGATCCACGGTCATATCCGGGATGCTGCATGTCACCCCTAGGAACAAAGCCTTGCAGGAGAGGGCAGGGGGCTGTGCCCGCCACCCCTCCCTGCCTAGCGCGGGCCGCAGGAGGGGCGAGGAGCACAGCCCTCCTCCCTCTGGTGCAATCAGCATTTGATTATCCCAAACCAGCAGTTGTAAAAGTCCCTCACTCATCTGGTAACAATAATGAGCAGGGGAACAGCTCGTCCCTTGCCTGACACCACGTCACTCATCAGGCAATGCAGCCAGAAGTGAACATCCCCATGCTCCTGCTCCGAGTCTCTCCTCTGCCACTCTCTGCCACAAAGTGAACCCGGTAATGGAAACTGGAGGTCCACAAGCACTCCTGTTCCTGGATCACATTCCTCTCACTCCATGACCTTAAGACCTTAGCTCAACACAACTGTTATCAGAAACCGCTATCAGAAACCAGAAATTATTTAGGAAGTCTTCTTCTAGGAGAGGACAATATGGGGTTCCTGCTAAGGGCATCACTGAATAGATGATGATGAGTAGTGGATGGATGGATGGATGGATGGATGGATGGATATAGAATCACAGACTCATAGAATGGTTAGGGTTGGAAAGGACCTTAAGATCATCTAGTTCCACACCCCTGCCATGGGCAGGGACGCCTCACACTACACCATGTCACTCAAGGCTCTGTCCAACCTGGCCTTGACACCGCCAGGGATGGAGCATTTACAGCTTCTTTGGGCAACCCATTCCAGTGCCTCACCACCCTCACAGGGAAGAATTTCTTCCTTACATCTAACCTAAGCTTCCCCTGCTTAAACCCATTCCCCCATGTCCTATCACTATAGTCCCTAATGAACAGTCCCTCTCGGCATCCTTGTAGGTCCCCTTCAGATACTGGAAGACTGCTGTGTGGTCTCCACACAGCTTCTCTTCTCCAGGCTGAACAGCCCCAACTCTCTCAGCCTGTCTTCATACAGGAAGTGCTCCAGCCCCCTGATCATCCTCGTGGCCCTCCTCTGGACTTGCTCCAACAGCTCCATGTCCTTTTTATGTTGAGGATACCAGAACTGCACACAGTACGCCAAGTGGGGTCTCACAAGAGCAGAGTAGAGGGGGTGCTGCTGGGAAAGCATAGCCTGAGGCTTGAGACGAGTGAACTGCACCCAGTGTGACGCTGCAGGACAGAGGTAATAGCCAGCTTTCCTAGGAGGCCCCAGAAAAGCAAAGAGAAGGGGAGAGCTGAACATTTCTCTGTGTACTTTGGATGGATGGTTGTTTATTGTTGTATTATCTGCTTTCCTGTTTCCCTTGCCTCTCTTCCTTTCTGGGAAGCACTGCTCTGTTAAGTTTCTTTGTTCACAAGTGGGGAAGAATAGCTGGGAAGAGAAGCAGGGGAAGGATAGCTGGAGCATGGCAGTGGGGGAAGGAGACCAGAGGCAGAACAGTGGGGAAAGGCTTGCAGGGCAGGATAGTCCCTTGACTGCCCAGGCTGGTTTGACTAAATTTTCCCAGGTTTCTAGCCAGAAACTAGTGATGTGTTTGTAAGGACCCTTAGAAATAAGGAGTTTCTTAATTGCTCTCTTGCTGCTGCCAGAAAGATTGCATTTATTACAGTACTACCCCTAGACAGGTCAACAGCTAGAGCTTTTAGAGCTATGACCTGTCATTTTCATGGACAACTTGCTCCATAGACACTTCAGAACTTAAAGAAGTGGTTCCCAGAGGTGAAATGGAAAGAACTGGGCTAAGAGTGGAAATGTGGTAGCTACTTGTCTATCCCTGTGCTACCTCTAACCAGGCTTATCCCATAGGGATGGCACTGGGCATCCCACCATCCTGCTGCTACCCAAACAGCAAGTGCCGAGCAGTGATGGGTCAGAGCTCAGGCTGAGATGAGCTGTGTCTGGCAAGCTCTTAGGTCGGTTCAAGATGTTTAAGCCACATTTGAAGGTGATTTAAGCTCAGGGAGTGGGACTTGTCCTCTCTTCTTCTTCTTATCCAGCCTGAGTTCAACTGCAGTGGCAAACAGACCAGAAACCATCACAGGAGAGGGTCTGAAAGCTGCCAAGGGAATAAAGAACTGCCGAGTCTCTAGTAAGGATCTGGAGGCTGGTGAGATGGGAGGGACATGTTCTTCACGTGAGCTGGCCTGTGACCCGTGTGCTGCTTTACACACCAAGCCCTGAGAAGGGGCGTTATTCTCTCCAGCAATAATCTGCACTAAAGATGCTCTCTTCCAAAGTAATTTAGCACCAGCGCTAATTCTAAATTTCCCGGAGGAGGATTTGCACACAGTAGAAATGTGTGAAGGCAGGAGAGTGCCAGACTGCACGGAGTTTCCTGCCGGCTCTTCTTGCATCCTAAACTAGTGCTTAATGCAAGGCTTGGGCTCCCTTGCGCTCGAGGTCTTGCTGCCTGGGCTTTTGTCTCCATTGAAAGCTTATCATGGCATAACCAGCTCCTTATACAACCCACCGAGTTACTCTAGCCGACATTAAGTCTACAAATTAGTCTTTAAGCTATGTCTGCTTATGCAATGATTAAATAGCCTGAAGTGATTAAAATCATTCAAACTTGGGCGAGGCTTTTAAATGGTTGTGCAGGACTGCAGGAGCTCACGGAAGACGTGAACATCTCATTACCTCCAAGCCACGTTGCCCTGCTCCCCATGGTGCTGAGGACATCCCCATGGTGCTGAGGACGTCCAGCCGTCACTTGGACCCTGGGCAGCTGCCTACAGTCACAGCAGGCTGCTCCATGCATGCTTCCCACCCCTGCCCGCTCTGGGGGAAGGGCTGCCTCAGCACTCAGCTGATGCGGCCGGGAACACCCAGCACTGCCAGAGCTGAGGTTGCACAAATCCTGGTGATTCAGAGACCTGGCATGTTCCCAGACTCCGTCACTTACGTAGGCTGTGAGTGATACGTTGCTAATTTCCCCATTGGTTTTCTCTGTACCATCCGTGACTTCATGTCATAGCCTCATGTCCTCATGCTACAGCACCTGCTGAGCTCTCCCCACCCAGGGGCTCCTCCATACCCAATGGATGCAGGGGAGGCTGTTTGCCTTCCTCACCCGCCACTGTGGTGTGATCAAATATCCAGGGGAGCCTCTGAAAAGCTCTGGGATCTCATTCCTGGGTGGCAGTAGCCCACAGGGAGGGAGTCCTTGCCCCTCTTCAAGGACACTAAGTTTTACATGTGCTTGTACTGCCTGCTTAGCTGTTATTTCAAGTCTTTGCATCTCTTTGCTATCACCCTTAATGATCACCCTGGGTTAGTCTGTATCCTGCACAAACACACCAAATACGATGCATAGCGCAGGGCCAGAAGAGCCCTTGTGAGTTATTTCTCACTCTGACCATCACCCCTCCATGAGCACCACTACCTGGTGACTGTAACCTCCTTGGCACAGACATGTGCAGAGCCCTGTACACCCTCAGCTCCAGGGCACCAGAGCAGGGGGGTGCCCCTTATATGAGATGGGGTGGAAGAGACCTTAAGCTGTGACTAAGATTATCCATGATCACTCAGCAATGAGGTCTGCTCTGCTGGTGACAGCTGGGATGTCTGAGCAAGGTCACTTGGGAAGTGACATTCTCCTGAGGCCCCAGGTACAACCCCAAGGCTGTACATCTGGCTTTGAGCTCTCACTCAAGCAAAAAGTGCTGTGCTGAGCTGAGCAAAATGGTCTGCTGGGTTAGAGGTGGTGAGAGCCAGTTGCTGGTTCATCTCTATACCAGGAGGGTTTAGGCTGGATTAAGCAGTGGCTACCCATGCCACTCTGAAGGTCCTTCTGCAGGCAACACGAAGCGTAAAGCCAGCATCATCATGAGTGCCAGGTAGTCAGACACAACAGGGATCTTGCATCCCCAACAGGGTTCTTGCATCCACAGCTGACATGAATTGTAGATTTGCAAGGAGGGTTGTTGGGTGTCTTTTTGTGATGTTGAACCTACAAGAGTGCAAAACCCTCCCAGGAAAGCAGCTGGCTTTGGAAAACTCCTACTGAGTTTTTCAGTGCTCTCCCAAAGCTCTGCAAACCAGTCCATCACCCTTGCCACCTCCCCGTCCCACCTCAGGCTGGGCTCAAAGGAGCAAGACAACATGTTGTCTCTACTTAGTGTGAAGCTCTTGGCTTTGCTGCCAACTCTCTGATCATGGCTATGATGCTTAATTTGCTGCTTTGATTTCTCCAGTGTGAGCGTAGAGACATTGCAAGACTTTCAGATACATGCACAAAAATGATTTTCATAATTTTCATTTCCAACTTCATGACCATCAATATGCCTCAGCTGAGAGCGAGGCTCAGCTTTGTGCAGCACCATTCAAGCCTCAGCTCCAGAACATAAGCATCCAAGAAGCAGGAAGTATATGATGTGCTCAGAGTCAGAGTGGTTGTGGTGAGGTTGAGATGAGACTCCAGGCTTCAAAATCTGGGCCTTGCTCCAAAGCTGAGCAGAAGGACCTCCTGCAAAACAAGGCTTTGTATAATCAAAGGGATAACTCTCCCCCCAAAGAAGCATTAACTTTACATAGGTTCATTATTTTTCCTCTGAAAGGTGCAGATGTGACTGCTGGGCTTGCTCCACCTGCACTGAACTTGGCGAGCATTCAGATGGAGATAAACTGTTCTGTTTTATAGCACTTGCGTTGCTGTACTGCTCTGGGGGCAGAGAGGAAACTTCCTTACAACGAGTCACTGACCTGGAAAGGACTTGCTGTGCCAGCCCCATGTGCCCATCTCCCCTTTCACGCCGGGGGCGAAGATACAGCGCCAGCTGTGCTGCGTGTGCAGCCTCATCTCCCCATCTTACCTGCTGGTTACCTCACAGCCGTTACCCTGGCCGCTGGGTTAAAGTGGTGCTTATGCACCCACCCTTGCCATCAGCTGCTGAGCTTCTCCTTTCTTGAGGTCCTCTGGGAAAACAGGCTCTCCAGCTGTGCACTGGCCTTTCCCAGAAAAGAGATAAGCTCAGGAACAATGGGGACCAAACCTGCATCAAACTGCCACATTGCATTTCCCAGCTGCCACCCCCAGCTCCTTGCCCAAGGGCTACCTAGGCAGAACATCCATCAGTGGTAACACACCTCTCTCCTTCAAGATGCTTCTCAGCCAGTGGAATCAATATAATACATAAAAGCAACTTGCTGCTGGCAAAAGAAATTAAGGTAGGAACTAGATTCCACGGAGACCTGAACTCATCTTAGCTCTGTATTGGAGAACACGATTTTGTTTTCCCACAGTGTAAGGTGAGAAAAGCTCATTTAATAAGGGGACGGCAAGAAGAACACTCTGTCCCAGTCTGGACAAATGGCCACCAGGGAGGTGCTCTGTCTGCTGATCTGGAGGACATTCTCATGCTCTTTTTTAGTTGCCGTCTCACACTAGAAGACCAATGTTTTCTCATCTCGCCTCAACCACCCAAAAGACCTTCCTGCAGACAACCCTGCATTTGCCATGGATCCTGCTAGAAACCACTGTGTTTATATATGTGTGTGTATATATATCGCTATATGTCCCTGCTGGGACCATCTGCTCTTGGTAGACGTTTCCCTTCCCAGTTTCCTGGAGATCATAAGGAGGGCCAGAAGGGCAAGAACTCCCACCCAAATTCTCCTTTTGCTCACCCAGGGAAGTCTACGGGCTGTGTTGGTTTAACTTCCCAATTTATGTTAATGCAAGTGATAATTGTGGTTTCTGTACAAATTGGAGCTGCAAATTTTCCCATGCAGTGGCTGCTTTCCTATAACAGCAACAGAACACAGAAATGGTCTGTTTCTACAGGATATGTGGAAACAATGGTCCCTATACAGAGAATGAGAAAGTCCAAAAGTAAATTACGTCTGCCCAATTAGCCTGGCTTCTTCTATTGCAAATAAGTGGTGAGAAATCACTTCCCAGAATGCTTCTGGTTTCTAAAAATTAAGCAAGTGATGCTGCTGCAGCAAACTCTTTAATATCTCCCCCAAAACTTCTTTTGGTGAAACAATTCCTCCTATCTCATGAACATGCTTTAAACAGCCTCGGATAATGAAGCAGAACCACTGGGTTTTCCTTGCGAGAGAGAAGGGTTTGACACAGAAGAGAAGATGGTTTCTAGTGGCAAACCATGTCAGTGGATATCCCTTCATTGCTCACTCAGACTCCTGCCACCATCTTAGTGAAAACCAAGGAGTCTCTGGTCAACATGAGCAGCAAGGTTCACCAACCCTGACTAAAAATACCCTCCTTCTTTATTTTAACAGTTATCAGTTCACTGACCTGGCTGATCCCCGAGGCCTGTGTGTGCATTACTCATGGGGTGGCACAAGGGGAAAAAAAGGAACCAAATGCAGGGAGGAGAGGAGGAACTTCTCGAGCTGCTGTTGCCAGCAAAAACAGAACATGAAACTCCAACCTCAGTCACTTGCTTCCCTATTTTCCTTTCGAAGAGTGAGAAAAGTGGAGATGCAGCAAGTTGGACGTTAATAAGCAATCTATGTCGCAGCCAGTATGAACCAGTCTAGGCAGCGTGACTGGTGTTTGTCATTACAAGGGCTGTGACAGGGGGGAGCGAGGGGGGATTTACAGATCAGCCCACACATTTTGGGATAATCTGTGGACTGCCTTTAGGTTCTGTATAAATAATAATAATTGAAAGCGGATGTAACTAATTGGAATCCATTCCATGGCAGTAACATGATCCATCTTATTGCCAGTCCCCTGAGTCACTCCATCCTCCAGATGATTATTTTTCTGCTTTTCCCTAACACAATCTGAACGCTGCCTTTCACATCGCTGGTGGATCCAGCGCGCATTGGCGCTACCAGGGCATTTCAAACCCTCTTCCAGCCCAGACACAACCATCCCAGTTAGCTCTGCACAAGTGGAGCAAGATTTGTGCTATATTTAATCAGGAAGCTGTACATTTTCCAACTTAAAATCCCCTTCAGCATCCCAAAGTCTGGTGTTACCCGCTGTGTTATCGCCTATTATTTGCCCAAATTATTTTGAATTAAAAGCAGCAATGGGCATCCCTGGTTTCCTTCTGGACAACCTTACTGGCTCTTGATTTGCATCATGATCTCTATTTGGGATGAGGCTCTCCTTCCCTGACCTCCTGGGAAGAGCATGCTGTTCCCGGGTTTGGTGGCCCCAGGGGAAGGAAAAGGTCGAAGCAGGCCTCTGCAGCACTGGAACAGCAGCACAGCCAGCTGTGGAGGAAGGTCCTCTCCCTGTAAACGTGACATGGTCTGTCTTATCACCTCCTGGGAACAGCAGTCCTGCCACTGCAACCCCAGCTCTGGGAGGAAAGCTCTTCTCCAGGCTCATTCCCAGGCTCCCAAGGGTCGTTGCTCCCTTCCAGGATTAGATATGGAGAAAGTACAGAGAGCAAAAGTCCACCTTGGCTGGGAGACGAGCCTTCTAGCTTGATTCAAACCTGCTGAAATCCGGAGGAGGCTTCTGGAGAGCTCCAGGCAGGTTTCGATGAAACCTGCCCTCCTGTAGAGCAAGAACACCATTTTTTCTTTTCTTCCTCTTTTTTGGGGGGGGGGAGATTTTCTATCATTCATGGGGGTTCTGTGCTGCTCACTTTGGCGTGACACTGAAATCCTCCCTTACTTCATCTGCCTTCAGGATGCCTCCAGAAGGTCACTGTTGGTCAATAGGACTTCTGCAGGCTCTGGAAATCAGGCATTTGAATGTTTTCCTCAATAGGCAACCAGCAATGTAGAGTCATATAATGCCTTGATTTGGGGCACTCATAAACCTTGAAGGCCCTGATCAGCCTTATCCCAGACCTCACCTATCCCTGGTCTTCTGGTCGACCTTGGACCCACCCTGAAGCCTCATCTCTGTTGCTGTCTCCTGGAAGGACCTTGGACTTTCATTGCAGCCTTTCCAGTCCTGTCTCTGGCCCCATCTCCTGCTCCTCCTGACTCTGTGGATAGACCTGGACCTGTTTCCATCACTTGCCATCGACAGACGCTGTGACCAGTACCCCACTCTGCCCACCCTGTTCAGGTACTGCAGGATGGTCCATGAGGGCACTGCCTTTGATGTAGCCATCCTCAATTTCCAGCTAAGCCTCACTCATGCAGGGATGCACCTGCCCCCTGTCATTTTCCTCTATCACAGGGAATGTGCTACATGTTTATAGAGTCATAGAATGGTTTGGGTTGGAAGGGACCTTAAAGCTCATCTTGTTCCAACCCCCCCCGGCCATGGGCAGGGACAGCTTCCACTAGAACAGATTGCTCAAAACCCCATCCAACCTTGAACACTTCCAGGGATGAGGCATCTACGGCTTCTCTGGGCAACCTGTTCTAGTGTTTCATGACCCCCATCATAAGAAATTTCTTCCTTATATCTAGTCTGATGTTAGAGTACAAGGAAAAAAAATACCAAAAATCATGACCCAAAATGTGGTGGTGTTGAACACTCACCACCCTGCAGTTTCTACATGCTCGCAGCCTTAAGATGGCTGAGCATTACCCAAGCAAAACTTCACTGGGGAAAAGAAACTATGTCTACCCCATTTATAGAGAGGACAATGGAGAGAGATGCTAAAGCCACACAGAGCAGAGCTGAAGCAAACCCATTTCCTAGACAGTACTTCCATCCTTCGGGTCCCTGGTGGGTGGGAGGTGGTCATCCTCCTGTGGAAGTCCAGGCAGTGCAGGCAGCAACACTGCGTAGGGCCCCATTTTTATTAAGAGAAAGTAGGAATAGGGGAATGGCTTTGAACTGAAAGAGGGTAGATTTAGATGAGATATTAGGAAGAAGTTCTTCCCTGTGGGGGTGCTGAGGCGCTGGCACAGGTTGCCCAGAGAAGCTGTGGCTGCCCCATCCCTGGCAGTGTTCAAGTTTGAATGGTGCTTTGAGCAACCTGGTCTTGTGGAAGGTGTCCCTGCCTATGGCAGGTGGGTTGGAACTATTTGATCTTTAAGGTCCCTTCCAACCCAAACCGTTCTGTGATTCCATGACTTTCCATATGCTCAATGTGTGGATGCTTGGCACAAGGAGAGATTTGGGCTGCCAGGGCTGGGAGTTTGCTCCAGTGGAGCTCTGTGCGCATCACCCCCAGCCCCGCGGGACGGCGGGTCACGGGGGTGAAGCCATCTGGTGAGCCCCGGCGCGATGCAGCGCGGCGTTAACCCCCGCGGCGGAGCCGGGCGCGGGGTTCCGCCGGCGCGGAGAGCCGCGCAGGTCGCATGGAGAAAGCGGCGGGGGGACGAGGTTCCGCACCGCGTGGCGGCGCCTGCAGGCAGCGCGGGGGTCCTCCGCGGCCGCGGATGGAACCCTGAAGGGTGGGGCGCGGTGCGCGGCGCTGCGCGGGGGGGCGCCCTTACGCGCTGTCTTGCGCGGGCGGGTGACGCCACAAAGCGCCCCGCCCCGCCGCGCCGCCCCACGTGCGCGCCGCCCTGCCGCGGCAGTGCGCAGCCGGCGGCCCCGGAGGCAGGTGGGAGCGCGGCGGGCGGCAGGGCCCCCGCCCCGCCCGGCCCCGCCATGGGCGCCTGCCCGCGCCGGCCGCCGCCGGCACCGCGACCCGCCGCCTGAGGCAGCCCCGCTGCGCGGCGGATCCGGCCCCGGCCGCCACCATGGGGGCCGCCGCGGCGTGCCCGAGCGCCGCCGCGTTCGCCGGCTTCCTCACGGTGAGTGGAGCGGGGGGTGCCGTGCCCATCCGTCCCTGCGCGCTCCGCGGATGCAGCGGCGCCGCCCGCGCAAGATCCGCGTGTCCGCGGGGTGGGGACGTGCTGCAGTGCGGGGCTGCCGCCCGCCTCCTGCCTGGGAGGTGTGTGTGTGTGGGGAGTGCTGCCTGTGCTGCCTGGCTGGGGGGGCAGGTAGGCAGGGGCGTGTTTTGGGGGTTTGCAGGTATTTGTGTGTCCCTCTGTCCTCTCCTCCGCGGCCCGTGGGGTGTGGGTGCTCTCCTCTGCCTTCTCTGGGCGATGCTGCCAGCCCCAGCCCTGCGGTGGGCACCGGCTGGGCGCGACATCCCCTGCTCCATCCTCGCTGTCCCCTGCAGGCGGGCGAAGGGCAGCATCCTCCCGCATCCTTCACCCAGGGCTGTGCCCCACCTTGAGGTCTGAGCAGCTCCGTGCTTTGCCCCCCTGTCCCGCTCCTACTGGTTGGCACCGGGCTGGAATCCATCCATCTCCTCCTAGCTGCTTTTCCCTACCTTTTGGGCAGAGACAGCAAAACTCACCGCCGCTAACTGCAGGCATCTGTCCTCACTTAACACGGGAATGTTTTCCGGCAGGTTCATCTCCGGGTTTACCTGCCCAGGTAGGGCACTTCCCAATCAGTGCTTTATGGCTACGTCGCATCTCTTTGGGAAGAGACGGTAATTCGGTGTGTCAGGCACACGCCGCAGCTGCTGCGGCTGGGTTGTGTAACCAAGGAGTGCACTTGCTCTTGAACTCAAGGTGGATCTTAGCAAGCTGGTGCTGGCTTGACAGGAATCTGTGTAAACAAAAAATAATCTAAAGCTGGGAGAGCATTAGCCGGGAAACAGCCTCCTTGCTTTGAAGGTGAAGGGTTCAGTCGTGGGGCAGCCAGGGTCTGTGCATGGTGCTGGCTGGGTGCTCCCGAGTGCTGGTTTCCCGCTGGGAGAGACGAGTGCTGCTGTGCGTCTGGAAGATGAGATGCTGATGGGGAGCCTGAGATACAGAGCTCCAGCTGGGGTCCTGGAGGTCAGGTGGGAATGGCTGGTATAGAGGGAAGGCTGGGGGAGTGGGGAAGCGTGCCATAAAGGTGTAGGGAAATACAACAACAAGTTTACAGAATGAATGTGAGAGTGAGCAGGCAAGCATGAATGTTGTTTGTACACGGGTGTACTCAAGCCTCTGTGTGTGCTGATGGGATGAGCAAGCGAGCTGAAAGACAAAATTCCCGTTTGCTCGTTAGCTGGCAGGATGCTCCCATAGCCACCAGCCAGGGTTTCTTCACCCAACATCTTCATCTTCAAAATGTTGGGCAATTCCCTTTGTCCTTACAAGGAATTAATGTCTTTCCAGCCTGATGGAAGTGTGCAGATCAGTAGCTGGTAGGTCTCGTACTGGTGTAGCAGACCTGAATCCACTTGGCCGCTTGTTTTTTGAGCAATAGCGGCTCAGCAGAAATTGCATAAGGCTGGTGTTGGTCATGGTTTCCCTTGCTTGGTGAGCACTTTGGGCTCCCACCGGCTGCTGCAAGGTGGTTTTTACCATCTCCCTCTATGTCCTTGCCTCAAACGGGTGCGATGTCACCTTGGTTTGACTTGGGGCTTTCAGGAGCCTGAGGGATTTCATCTGCTTGGAGCACAGCCATGGCTGCCAGGGACGCTTGTGAGCCCTGGTCTGCGCTGGCTGCAGGGAATAGTTGCTGGGTTTTCCTTCATGGGGACCAGATGTGCTGGTGCTGCTGTTCTGGCAGGCTCGGCTGCCTGTTTTTTAAGATATAGTAAAGGGACTGCTGAGCAGGGTAAGCCCCAGACTTTTGGTTTCACAAACCCCAAACCAGCTGAAATAGCTGGTTTGCATTGCAAGAAGTAGAAACTTGCCTTGCTCTTCGATACTCTCCTTGCAGGCAACTTTTTTTGGAGTAACTTGATCCTTTTTACAGTGAGTGAGGCAGGAGATGGGCTCCTTCTGTCTGCAAAGTTACCATAAAACTTCCAGAACAGTTTATTTGTCTTTCTGGGTTTCTTTTTCAATTTTTGTCTCTTCTTTTAATGTCACAAGCGACTTCCTGGTGCTGGTTGGCAGGGTGTGCAGGAGACCTTTGAGAAGGGTGGCAGGCTGTGCGGCCCATCCCCGACCTGTGCCAAGGCATTCCCATGGAGCCCGCTGCCATTTCTACCAAATTCTGCTGGTTTAGCTTGGAAACGGTTCCCAGAGCAGAAGTTTAGCACTGTTGGTGCTTACAGCTCTCTGCTCCTGCTCTGATCTACCAGGGCAAGTGCCCTGCGTTTAGCTGTTTGGGGTTTTTTCTCTTTCTTTCTTTTATTTTTCAGGTTTATCACTGCTTCCCCACAGGTCTGGCAGCAGGGTGGCACCGTACACAACCCAAACTTAGGACTGTCTCGGGGCATCAGCCCATTTCAGGACACAAATACCTGTTGATCCACTAACTTTCTGCTGGTGTTTTGACTCACTGAGCCGCTGCACGGGTTCGTGTCCCAAATGAGCTGTTGCATTCCCAGCCGCATCCGCCATGTGCATGCCCAGGAAGCTTGTAGCCCCCTAAAAGCTATTTACTGTACGAATTGCCCACTGGGTCTCTCCTGCGGCATGCAGTTATTTAAGAAGGTGATGGAGGCATGGTGTCGATGTGACCATTGAGAGGGGGTCATCAAGCTGGGTGATGGTAAGGTGGGTTGTGCCCACATCAGCTGTGGGGTGCTGCTGGCTTGACAGTTTGTTTGCAGTGTTTAAGCATGAAGATGTCCTTGTCTGAGCCGTTTCCCTGACCCAGCCTGATCTGCTTTCCTCATACCATAAAACTTCCATGTGTTGGAATAGGTGGAGATGGGTGGGAAGTGCCTTTGCCAGTGTGGTGCAGGGTGTTGATGCTGAGTCGGGGATGTTCTGTGGGATCATAACCGTCCTGTCCCACTTGATCTTTTTGGCTTCAGTATTGAGAGCTGCTCCTGCATTGGGCACAGAGAGCAGCACCGAAACTGCTTGAAACCAAATCTGCTCATTAGTGTTGTCTTGCACCCATTCCTTTTTTCTGTGGTTTTTTTTTGTTACCCTATACACTTTTTTTGGTATTTGAGTAATGAACTGAAATGCAGTGGCTAAGCAGAGCTTGACTCATTGCTCTGTTGCTTTCACTGATGAAACTGGGTGTATCAGCCAGAAGGGTTTAGTTTTGCATAGTGCTGGGCAGTCCTGAGGATGAGAGACCAAACCAGCAGGCACCCCTTTTTGTTGAAGATGTCCTCCTGCTCCTGGCCCTCTCTTTGGGAGATCTGAGGGGTGCCAGCCACAAAACCAGAGCAGCTGGTTGGTTTTTTTTTAAGGGACTAGAAGCGCTGATCTGAATAAATAGCGGATGCTCAGTGCTGCTTAGCCTTCCCCTGCAGGGAGTTGCTGTTGTCCCTAAGCTAGGAAGTGTATGTGCAGCTGAAGAACTGCAGATGTTTGAAAGCACCAGTGCTGCTTTGCTTGAGATAGGGTTAAAAAACCCCAGCAACCCAAAACTGAACAAAACCCAAACCTGGTGCAGGTTTGTACAGTACCGGTACAATAGCGCAGGTCCCACTGGCTTTAGTTACCCAGATGAATGATGGAATGATGGTGGAGATGGGAAGAAAAGGGAGAACAGAGGGGACTTATGGCACATGCTTGTAGTGGAGTTGTCTGTGGGTTTCCTGAGGTCTGGCTTGATGCAGAGGGAGAAATCAGGATCTGAGACAGCAGCATGCAGGTCATCCCCAGCGCAAGGCAGGAGAGCTGCTGCCTATCCTGCCTCTCCAGACACCCTGTCCCACTCGGTGCTGTCTTGGGGACAAGGATGAGTAACACAGGTGACCCTCCATACAACCTCGAGGGGCTGCATCCTGCTGAATCTGGTTTGCTAATGCAGGGTTGTGTCATGAAGATTATGGGGGGGGCAGTGGGCAGGTTTCCTTAGAGCCATCTAAGTGCTTCGTTAAATCGTGTCTTAGGGGAGGGGAGAAATAAAATACCTCCTGTAAGCCTTTGGTGCCTGCCAGGGCAGCCCCGCTTCTTAATTTGATGTGCTGTAATTAGCCTGGCTGCTGCAGGATCCCCGTCAGCTCCTGCGGGCTTGCCTGCTTCTACCTGCTCTGTAATTGCTGCTGCTTCAGGAGAAAAGCAAATAAAACACTAAAACTCAAAGTGTTTTGTACAAATCCCGAGCTGTAAATTATTGAGCAGGTGAAACAGAAATGTGCTGTGTGTATCCAGGAAGCAAGAGACTGCACCAAAAATGACGCGGCGAGGCTTGTGGCTCTGCTGCGATGTGTCTTCTGCAGAGTCATGTCGTTGGGAGCCTTTTTTTTTCCCTTTTTTTTTCTTCTGAATATATTTTTGTTGGCTGGTGGCCCAGAATAGGTAGCAGAGCAAGAGGCGAGAGCTTATATAACACAGCCAAACGATTTATGTGCCTGGCTGTGCAGTTGGAAAGTGTTAGGGTCTGTGGTCTTTTTACCTTCAGTGTAGAAAGCACCTTTGGAAATTCAGGGTAATGTTGGCTCATTCCTCTCTCCCTCTCCTAACTCAGCCTGCGGCTGTTTGAAAATGTGTTTTCTATTGCTGCGTGCTGTATGAGGTTGTGTCAGCCTTTCTTTTGATATGCCTTTTGTTCTTGGTGTCGTGTCTCTGCTGGCATAACTGACGTTAAATGCATGACAAGAGGTCTTCGTCAGGAAGCGGAGGTCCGAGTTGGTAGATGGAGTTTCTTTTAGGGATGGAACAGCCTCCCTGCAAAGGAAGTAAGGGAATAAAGCTCTGGAATTGTGCATAGGTAAACAGATTTGTAACCATCATCTAGCCAAGCCCAGCTGTGTGCAGTCCAGTGTCTAAAAACTGTTACCTATATCTAATGCAATGAGGAACTGAGCTCCACAAACAGCTTAAAAATAGCATCAGGTTTCTCTCCTGTTGGTAATGCATCCGGTTTAAAGTGGGTTCAGATGTGGTTGGAGGCTTGAAGCAGAGCATCCCTTGTGGTCTCACCAAACCCTACACAGGGTCTTAAAAATCATGGAAGGGCAGAGGTGCTGAGAAATAGTCTGGCAGTGGCTGCTAGCCTGGATTTCATCATGGTTTGTGTTATTTATAAAGGCAACTATTTGGACAAGTGCAGATTAACAAATACAGAGGAGGAAAGTTTTACAGGTCAGAGCTGCCACCTGCGTGTGTTTTCTGTGTTCTTGGCAAGTGCCTGGCTTGTGCTGGAGAGCCTCAGCCTTGAAATGCAAAGCTGGTGTGAATTCTCCTGGGGTGGCAGGTAGCACGTACTGCTGAAACACAATTAGCGGTATTTACCACCCTGTCAGGGTTGCAGTGTAAATGGTGCTTAGTGTCGCCTAGAACCGTGGTGTCAAATTTAAGGGATTATAATCGTAGCTGGTGATGTGTCTGGAGAGCATGGTGCTACCTCTACTGCTTCTCTTTCATTCTGACCTTGCTGAGGTTGCTTCCCTGGGTGTAGTAACACTTCCACGTTCCCATTGCTCTGGGACACCCCTTGTGACCCTGCACGGGACCGCTGTCAGAGAGGGCTCCATCTCATGCTGTTGTTAACTAATACCTCCTGTCTCTCTTCCAGCTGCTCATGCTCCTTGGCACCGCTGATGGTCAGTTGAAGCTGACCTCTGAGCAGAATGCCATCAGCCTCTCCCCTGGCAAGTACCGCCATCTTGACCGTGCCACCAACAAAGAGCTGATCTGCGACAAATGTCCTGCAGGAACCTATGTGTCTAAACATTGTACAAAGAGTACCTTAAGAGAGTGCAGCCCTTGTCCAGATGGGACCTTTACTAAGCATGAGAACGGCATAGAGCGGTGCCACCCCTGTAGAAAACCTTGTGAACTGCCAATGATTGAGAAAACTCATTGTACTGCCTTGACTGACCGCGAGTGCACTTGCCTGTCTGGTACGTTTCAGACTAACGATACCTGCGTCCCTTACACAGTGTGCCCGGTCGGCTGGGGCGTCCGCAAGAAAGGAACCGAGACGGAAGACGTTAGGTGCAAGCCGTGCCCTCGTGGTACCTTTTCTGATGTGCCTTCTAGTGTGATGAAGTGCAAAACATACACTGACTGCTTTGGGAAAAACATGGTGGTCATCAAGCCAGGGACAAAGGAGAGTGACAATGTCTGTGGTTCTCCAGCGTCTCTTCCGAACACATCTTTGACTTCGTCAAGCACCGAAGTGGGTGAAGAGCCCTATGAAGCTCCACCCACTGCTCAGCTTCCCAAAGGTAATGTCCACCACTGAACCACAGATGTGGTTTTGGTCGTGGCATTGCATTTGTGCCTTGGTCATGATTGGGTGTAGGCTGTTAAAGGGCAACCTGGTTTAAATTGTGGGTCGTGCTTTTGCTTCTTGGCCAGAAGGCAGCTCCAGAGCGTATCAGATTGCCCTCGCTTGTGTTAAACTACATTTAATAATGTTTTCACTGAGACTGTAATCATGGTTGGACTTCTGGCTGTCCTACTGTTTGGACTGAAAGGACATCATGTTCTCCAGCCTCTTTTCCTGTCTCTGTGTTGTGCTGGCTCAAGTCTCTGTGCATTTGTGGCAAACCTGAGGTGGGATGCAGCAGGAAAACCCAGAGGGGAGAGGAGCTTTGCTCTACCAGACTCCTTCTCTTATGAATTCACTGCTTTCATGCCCATGCTTTCCTTGCTTCATTTCCCCCTGTACGGTGCCAGTGTATTGGCTTGAATGGGAACCATTGCTAAATCAGCTGTCCAGGAGCCTAGGCTGTCCCATAACATTTTTTCTTCAATCCCTAAGATTTCCATTAGTTTATCACTGGTGGGGAGACGCAAATTGAATTCCTTATGCTCTTATTTGGAAATGGTACATCATCACAGTCTTTATTGAGTTGCGTTAGCTGTGGCTAGTTGCGGTGGTGCTGTAGGACCCCATTTGAGGTGGTGCTCAGCACTCCCTGGGAAGTAGCTTCCTTACAGTGTCTTGGATAGGGCATTCTAATTAAAAAAATGCAACTTTCGATGGCCTGAACACCTGAGTTGGTAAATATGATAGGGAGGTGTTGACAGTGGTAGACTTCCAGTGCCTCTTCCTTGTTAGATCCCAAAGCTTGATAGGACATTGGTGTGTCATTGGGAAAGGACAGGAGGGTGTTCCCTGAACTTTGAAGTCAACTATAGACAATTAAGTAAAAGTTAAAGCATTTTCCCTGTTTGTATCCTGGTCAGAGTGTTTTGGGTAACCAACTCAGAGGCACAGTCTGGTTACAGATGGTTACACCCACTCTCTGGCTCAGCTGGGATGAGACGTGATCTTCAGTTTCCAAAGTAAGCTCTAGTTTTTGCCACAACAGCCCTTCCTTTTCTCACCAGGCTTTGGTCATACATCTGGCTGTGACCTGAGAGCTGTTGGTTGAAAAGAAAACTCAATAAAGATGGAAAGTAGCTCTTAGGGAGAAGTTTGGTTTCTTCTGTTGCTTCAGAAACCTGTTTTGTAGTTGATGCATCCACAGCTGCTTGCAGTGTTGATAAAGAAGCTTGTGCTCCCTTAACAAAACCCAGCAGAGAGATACTAAGCCTCCAAACTATCCTGTATTTTTAGCCCAAAAAACCAAATTCCACAACAGGAGTAAAACTAATGTTCATAAACCTAAGAAAGAAAAAACAACTCCCTCAGAAATACTGAACATGGGACAAACACAGATTGACAACATGCCTTTAATAACTCATTTTTTTAATTAGCTGCCACTAGTCTTAACCAGCAAGGGTCAATTTTACCTGGAACCTGTCTCTGTAACTGTACCCATCTGTTCCCAGAGTCAAACCTCAATTTCACCTTTTCCCTTTCTCGCTGTCTGGCGTTGGGTTTCTGTCTGCTGGCCAGGCAGATGCTCAGGCAGGTCTTAGACCGTGATGTGATGCCGTATCGCATCTCCGGTGCCGTGACACTGAACTCTCCTCTCTTTTTGCAGGTCTGAACTCTTCAGTTCCCGATTTTGTCCCCTCTCCTGTGCCACACATGTCCAGCGGCATGGCGGCCAGCTACTACAACGAAACCTCAGCCAATGAGACAGATAGCGCTGGTGGGACCCTTGCTGGCTCTGGTGCCACCAGCCAGGCACAGAGCTACCGGCACAAGCAGACCAGCCAAGGGTTGGAGAAGCAGCCATCACTAGAGATGGTGGGGGGTGAGAAATCCAGTGTCCCATACAGACCCCCTCGGCGAGGTCCACAGAACGTCCACCAGCACTTTGACATCAACGAACACTTGCCATGGATGATTGTCCTCTTCTTGCTGCTGGTCCTGGTGGTTATTGTTGTCTGCAGCGTAAGAAAGAGCTCACGGACTCTGAAGAAGGGGCCCAGGCAAGATCCCAGTGCCATTGTGGAAAAAGCTATTATGAAGAAGTCCACCACCCCTACGCAGAACAGGGAGAAGTGGATCTATTACTGCAATGGGCATGGTGAGCAGTGGCGACTGGGGGCTGCAGGGGGGGTAGTGTCCTCTTCACCGTCCTGTGTGGTGCTTCGGAGGGCTGTCTCCACATCCAGTGACTGGTCTTTTCTGACTTGCTGGGTCTTGTTGCAAGGACAAAGCCCATATACTGGTTTCTTGGATGTTTCTTCATCCTTGGCTTCTCCACCTTCCTGTTCCCATGGTATGTGCCTGCTCCTGAAGGAAGGGTTAGTGGAGGTGATGTCACCTGCTCACTAGAGCTCCTCTCCTTCTTCCCACCATCGTTGGAAGAAGGATGTTGAATGAAGGCTCATTTTCCCTCCCTTCCATACCTCTTTCCATTTTTCTTGTTTTGCATACTCCTTATTTTCTTGGTGACTCAGGCATGGGTCTGGTAGTCTTTTGTGTCTTCGTTCTTCCCTCACCCCATCTGTTTCTGGAAGGCTGAGTCATCCTGTGCCTCTTGGCAGCACCTCAGTTTCAGGTTCTTAGCCCTAAATCCTGACTGCTGGCTTGTGTCCTCAGTCCTTTGCCCATGCTGGAGCCAGGAAGGTTGTCCTTAAAGGCTGTGTCACAGCTCCACGAGTGTCGTGAAGTCTTCCTGGAAGCTCTGCTTTTGTAACGTTTTCTGTTCCTTTCGTGGATGACTTGCTGTCAGCTTTTTGATGAGACTTTAAAGATGCCTGGTTGTGGTCATGATATTGAAATTTGTGGAAATCAATGAGAAATTAATGGTGGCATGTACATGAGCACTGAGCAGCTGTGATCTCCCTAGTAGGATGCATGGTTCTTCCTCTGCAAAGCTATGGTGGCAGTTTTGGCACCCCCCTGCCCTCCTTGTCCTGTGTAGACAGCACTGATGAGTCTGTACTTCAGGTTGAGGTTGCTCAACCTTAAACATCCGTTCACAGTTAACCTTTAGAAAAGCACATTTAACAAGTGGGGAGGCAAATAAAGAATGGATTGAAAAAAAGATTGGAAGATTTATGAGATAAGTCTTTGAAAGTCATCCTTGAGTGCATAAGTACAAAGCAAAGAAGGCTTTGAGTAGGGCGTCTTCTGTCATGTACTCTCTTCTCCTTCCCGTTGATTAATAGACATGCCCTTTGTTTGCCTTCATTAATGCATTTATAGAACCAGTAAGGTCTTGTTGGAATTAGTTTTGTGCCTTCTCTTGTGTTTGTGCTACTTGCCAATTTCCTTTTAAATCTTTCAAACTCTTGAGGTGAGGTTTCTTGAGCTTTTTTCCATTTGTGACAACTTTTTCCAATAACACCTGTTGCCCCTAAAATCTGTGGTACTCAAAGCATGGTCCTTGAGGCTATGGTGAGTGATCTTCAGTGGAGTTTCAAGCATTATTAGACATCCTTATTTGTGGGCACCACTAGAAATACTGCATGGCTTTGGCCATGGTTCACTGGCCAAAAGCAGCTGCTTGTTAGTAACTTAGTGTAATTTTTCCCCCCCCCCAAGACCTAATTACATGTTGGTTGAATTTCTGACTCCTTCCTGATTTTTGAAGCATGTCAGAGCAGGGGATGAATTTGTATAACCCATTTAGGTATAGCCCATTTAGGTATAACCCCACCTCCCAGATCTTGTCATCCTTTGGGGGACAGCATAATTCATGGGTCATCCTATTCTTCCCATGGTGAGTTGTTCCAGTCTTCTGTGTCATCCTTTAACAGCTGAATTCAGCTAGTGCATCAAATTCACAAGATATTTGTTAAGTTTTCCCCGTGTCTTGGGAAATAAGGTGGATGTAACAAAGCAAAACCACAGTTTAGGTGATAAACTGGCCCAGTATCTGATCAAGTCTCTCAGGTCTGGAGGCAAATTGCTCCTTTATTCTGAGTTCCTGGACGGCAGTTTTGCACATCCCTCCAAGCCATTCTTGCAGCAGTCACACTGGTTCCATGTTGGCATGGGTGGCTTCATGACTTCCTCATGCCACAGAATGTCCTCAGTTGAACTTTGTGCAATGAAGGCAGACAGCCAAGCACAAACTAGTTAATGCTTTGTCTTGCTTTTAGTGCAGCTCTGGTGTTGCCCAAATTCTATTGCATTTGGCAGTCCTGGAGTTGCGGTTGGACTTGGTGATCTTAACGGTCTTTTCCAATCTAGTTTATTCTACGATTAGCTGAAAGGGCCTTGCTCATTAGTTCTTACTTGATGGTGGTGCTCTGTTGTGTCAGATATGGAAATTGTTCTGTTCCGTGATGGTGTATAAGTCCCTCTTT
Organism: Strigops habroptila; assembly: GCF_004027225.2. Lineage (NCBI taxonomy): Eukaryota > Metazoa > Chordata > Aves > Psittaciformes > Psittacidae > Strigops > Strigops habroptila. The sequence goes on from NC_044282.2 coordinate 57,017,726, forward strand.
AGTTTTCTTATTGAAATGTCTGGCTCTTAAGACTGTTTACTTGAAATGAGAGAAGATGTAGTGCCATGGAGGAATTGACCTTTTACTTAATAACTGGCTGTACAGCTAAGATGTACTGCAGAGTTGCAGCGTCATAGCTTAGCTTTCTGCTGCTCTAGCAGTGTTTGTACCCAAATCATGCTTCATCCTGAAGCAGTGTTTCAGACAAGGATGAATATAGCCAGGAATAAGCTTCAGGCTGTTGCAGGGAGGAAATCTTTCCCCTCCCATGCTGTCAGCATGGATCCCTCCATTGTAGGCAGCCAGAGCAAAGCCTCCATAATGTGAGGACCACAGCTGCTCCCCACATCTTCAGGTGTCAGCCTGGTTTGTGGTTGCACTAGGGGTGTGGAGGGCAAGCAATTCAGCTTAAATCTTCTGGGTGTGAAGGCCCAGGGTCTGGTGCTGGCAGTGCACTCACATCCGTATGACCTCCCTACCTGTACGTTGGCTGGCCATGCCAACAAGGGGTTGGGGTGTGCTTATCGCCAGGGCAAATCCTGTGTGCGTAGCTGTGGCACACAGTCTCCCCCCAGCTTCTTGCTAGTTTACCGTCTCCTCCCTCCTAATCCTTTCAGTAAACAGCTTTAACCTTTGAAAGGGAAGATGGGGTCTGACGTAGACACTGCAGCCTGTGCGTGGATGAGCTGTGCTTGGGTGGCTGCCCTCACACTGGCACCCCTCAAGCCTCCCATGGCACCAGATGGGCCTCCAAGGCTTTGCCTCTTTGGAGGATTGTATTACTGTTTGCTTCAAGCCCATCAGTTCTGGGTGAAGCATGGTCAAGGTGGCACTAGTACTGCTAGGTGCTGGAACAAAGACATCTCACTGTGGTTGGGCTGCTTCTCCAAAGAAGAGGATTTTAGGGTGGAAGCAGTGGCTCAAATTCTTGCCCAGTTCCTGAAGGCACTTGCTGTACTGAATTGCTTAAATAGTTGAGATAGGTGTGCAATCCTGAACAGCAGTTGTTGTCATGGGGCGTTTCGCTTGTCCTCATCTCCCTGTGAGCTGGTGTCTATGCCCTGTGCTCTCTCTGGTCATAGTACATGCCTTAAATAACAGCCCAAACCTAAAAATAGCAGTAGCTTGGGAGGCTGGTGTTAAAACTAGACCCATGTCCTTAATGTGGATATATTCCAGCCAGGGCAGCAAACGCTGACAATTGTCACTGGATTAAGTGATTCAGAGATCTGGGAAGAGCTTGCGATGACTAACAGCCTGAGTTAGCAGCCAGCCTACCTCCACATGTGTCCTCATGTCTGTCTGCACAACAGGGGGTCTCCCAAGAGCCCCAAGGTCTCATCTACACAGGATAGGGAAGGTAGAGCAACACCAACAGTGCAGCTGTGGTTGGAGAAATTAGACCTGTTTTGCTGCTTCAGCTGGCTCTTGCATTGTAGGCCTGCAGATGGGAATCCAAAGGGGAAAAGTAGTTTGCCAATGATTTCCAAAGAAATTATCAATGCGATGCCTGAATTACATGGTACTGGGCTGATAGTGCTCTGTGGTTTTAACCTTGTACAACTACTTTCTTTTAGAAGAACAAGAATAGCCTACACACTAGAAACACTTTGTTCTAAACAATTGCTTTATTTTAGCAAATACCCATTTCCTTTCTTCAGCTTTTTCCAAGGGTAAGGAATTGATCTTGCAGAAACCTTTCAATCAAAATTGAGGGTTGAAGCCTGCCTCTTGAACATTTTGGAAATGCCACATTTGGCATCAGTCTATGCCAAACATGAAGATGTGCTTGAAATGATCTTGCAGAAATTGCTGGTAGTTTTACCTTTGATTTTCACCCATTGAGTAGCAGAGGATGAAAGGCAAATGTGTAAAATGTTACAGGGGTTGGGTAAAACCTGTGTAGAAGGAGCTGCCTGAAGTGATGTGACAAGAGGCAAGAAGAGAGTTTGGTGATTTATTTTTTCCTGGAGTTGAAAGACTGAAGAACAGATCTTGGCAGCACTGGCCTGGCGTGAGATGCCACCTGCCTTTAATTTTTCTTCAAGTCCTGTAATTGCACATTATTGCAGTGGGTGGTAAAAGCGAAGCGAGGAAGCCTCTGGTTAAATAATCAGAGAAATAAACTGTTCTTCAAAAGCTGTTTGCAGCTGAGATGGAGCTGAGGCTTGACTGCAAGTAGAAGACCATATACTGAAAATTGCTCCGTGGGGAGTTGAAGGGTGGTGCTGCAAAGATGGGGAGTGTTAGGATTTGAGGGTCTTGGTTGCTCAGTTGTTGGGATGCCCAGTTGCCAGCATTGGTTGGCAGTTCATAGGGAATAGTCCTTGGTGTGTAGCTTGGTTGGTGTAGAACCAGGGCTAGGCTTGAGCTTGTTCTGCTCCCAAGGAAGTCATTGTTGAAGAGGGTGTTACCTCCTTGTACCTCAGAGAACCTGATGCTGTAGGTCCGAAGCTTCACCCTGTGAATATAACCAACGTGTGTGTTTTGGCAGTATGCATCAAGATGTCTGGGTCACTGCGGGCTTGTCCCCATGGAATTAGATGCTCATTTATTGTTAGTGTTGGAAAAGGCTTACTGCTTGATTCTTTTGCTTTTAAAGCGATGGCACCTTAACTAAAAAATCTGACACGTAACTAATCTTTTCTATAGATCACCTAATGAAGGGAAGCAAGCGCATGGAAACAACCCAGCAAGGGATATTCTTTCTCAAGCCTGGTGTCCCTCCCTATTCAACTGCTACCTTAAATAAGGAAACATGGCTGCAGGGATGGCACCTGCAGCTCTACAGGGTGACTGGATGCTACTTGAGGACCCCTCCTTAGTGCTTGTTTGGGTAAATGAGATGAAAGCCACTTAGTGTAGTGGTTTTGTTTTGTAGAGGTGGTTTTCCATTTGATCAGTTCCTGAACTGGTCACAGCTTGGTGTCAGGAGCATCACACTGGGAGGCAGGCTGAGGATGGAGGAGCTGCTGTTGAAACACACCCCTGGGGACTCTATCTCCTCAACACATCTGCAGAGCATAGGGATGAGCAATGGGGTTAAAAGCTTCACCAGTCTCAAACTGTGGTGGCCTCAAGGTTTTGTGCCCAGGTAGGTCAGAGATGGCCAGCAGCATCTCGTGAGGGCAGGTATGCCCATTGCTGCTAATGTAATTTGGTAATTGCTGTTACACCTGGAGAGGAGCAGCCCTGGGCTTGTGTGTGAACCCTGATGTTTGCACTAGCAGACAGAGCATGAGATGAGGGATTATTGTCTGTCTACCTGCCAAAACAGAGAGGCAGAAGGTGTTGGTGTTTTTCTAATGTCAGCCTGTCCACCTCTGCAAAGTGAGACCCAGGCAGAAAGGGAGCTTATTAAATTGGAAGGGCCAGGTATGTACTGGGCACCACGATGAATACAGATGCTGTGGTACTGCTGAGCCTTAAAACAGGACTGCTCCCTCACTGCAGCTTGTTCAGCTGCACGGGAGTTCTGCGTTTCATGCTGTGTTTGCTCCAACACAGGTGATGCTCTACTTCAGGGTGGGATGAAGCAACTCCTCATCTGCAGCACAAACCTCTGCCTTGGGAGCTTTGGGCTGACATCTGATGAGTTCAAAACATCACCTGCCTCAGACTATTCGGCTTTCCTCAGCTTTGCCCCAAACTCATCCTTGACCTGTTGGGAAGCTACGTGGTTTCCAGAGGGTGTGTGCAGGAGCTGACCAAGCTTCCTCGTGAAAGGGAACCTGAGAAAATGCAAATAAGGGAGGCTGCTATTCCTCTTAGAGAGGAGGAAGCCTAGTCATGTGCAGATTTATCATATCTTGCTCTTTAGCCTTGTTGCATTAATAGGCCTGAAGACTGGTGCTTGATCACTTTTAGGGTGTGTATCTCCATGAGCCATCTATCCACAGCGTGCACAGGGCTGTGTGAAGCTGCCATGAGAAGCTGATATATTTGCTCCCAAATCTGCTTCAAAAACAAAAAAAAAGAAATAAAAAGCAAAATTATCCCATGGTCAAATTTCCTGGGCGGTCCTTGGATTAATTTAATAAGGGATTGGGATTTGTGCCTGCCTGTGAGGTGTAGGGCTGAGTGTGGGAAGCAGGGCAGCTGTGCAGGGACAGGAGGGCTGTCCTTGTAGAAAAACACACTGAGCCCAGGGTTGTTTCGCCAAACCCCCAGCACTGGTTTCTGTGCTGGGAGGGCCATAATTCTCACTTCAGCAGGGCTTTCACACATAACTCCTCGAATAACAAGGCAGACTTTTTATTTTGATCCTTTCCCTTCACTGGCCAAGGCTTTGTCTGAGTCGGGGGGAAACGCAGGAGGCAAATTTAATCCTCGGGTTGGCATCTGTGGGTGTCTGGATATTTATATGGCTCTGGCTGTGGCAGTGTGCTTGCTAAGGGTTACCAGCTGTCTGAGAGGGTTATAATGAAGATTAACTCTGTGCAAGCCATTTAAAATTTAATAATTACATAAAATACTTATGCTGGCTGTTCCTTTTTAAACTAAAGGAGGAGCGAGTCCACTCTGCAGGTCCCCATTGCCAACACAGGGACACACACACAGGGGGAGCATCACGTGGTGGGGGGCAGGAGCACATGAGGGTCCCAGGAGGGCCGGACCAAGGGTGCTCTTATAGAGGCGACTTTCCATGGAGGGAAAGGGAAGTCTTGTCTCCTGCTGACCCTCAGGTTCCTGGGTCTGAAACATGTTCGTAACTGCATGTGGCTGATCACAGATGTTCCTCCATTGCCTGGTTTGGTTTGAGTTATTTTCCAGAGTGTGGGAAGGCTTTGTCAGGAGTCCCTTTCCTGCCCTGCAAGATTTTTGTTTTCTTAAAAACCCCCACAGACATCACCATGTAGTGGTTTGTTGCTCAAACAGCAGTTGCTGAGGATGTGACTCACTGGCTCCTGTGAGGGTCTGATACCAGCACTGTCCTCCATGGGGGAAATAGCAAATCTCTAACAAGTATTCTTAAGTGTGTCCTTTCCTTCAGTTTGGCCAAAGGCTCCTGCTGGAATTGTGGAAGGATTTGGGTTGGGAGGGACCTTAAAGATCATCTAGTTCCAACCCACTGCCATGGGCAGGGACACCTGCCACTAGACCAGCTTGCTCCAAGCCCCGTCCGACCTGGCCTTGAACACTGCCAGGGATGGGGCAGCCACAGCTTCTCTGGGCAACCTGTGCTAGCGCCTCACCACCCTCGTAGTGAAAAATGTGTTCCTAATATCAGATTTAAATCTCCTCTGTATCAGTTTACAGCCATTCCCTCTTGTGCTATCCTTACATGCCCTTGTAAAAAATCCCTCACCAGCTTTCCTGTAGGCCCTCTTTAGGTACTGGAAGCTGCTCTAAGGTCTTCCCAGGTCTCTTCTCCAGACTGAACAAGCCCAGCTTTCTCAGCCTGTCTCAAGAGCAGAGCTGCTCCAGCCCTCTGAGCATCTTTGTGGCCTCCTCTGGATTTGCTCCAATACATCCATGTCCTCCTTATGTTGGGGGCCCCAGAGCTGGATACAGGACTGCAGGTGGGGTCTCATGCAAGCAGGGAGTATCATCTCATTTGACCTGCTGGTCATGCTCCTTTTGATGCAGCCCAGAATATAGTTGGCTTCCTGAGTGGTGAGTGCACATTGTGGATGTCCAGTCTTTCATCCACCAGTATCCCAAGTCCTTCTTGGTACAACTGCTCTCAATCCCTTCATTCGTCAGCCTGTGCTGACCCAGGTGCAGGACCTTGCACATCTTTTAAATCTCCTCATTTAGGATCAGGAATATATCTGGGGAAGGTGGTAGCAGGGGGGGAGGGTGCTGAGTTTCCAGTAACTGCCCCTTTTTGGTGGAGGTTGGTGACATTTTCACAATTTGGAAAGGTATTTGTGTCGGGGATTTGGTATTTCTAAGTCCTGGTTTGTCCGAGCCATTGTGTTTCATCAGCTGGTGTTTGAATGTGCCACATTCTGACTTGCTTGTACATGCAGTCTCTTGGTGTGTGTTCAGAGGTAAAAATAGGCTGCTGTGGCTGTGTTTTGCATGAGTCAAGAGGATATTTGGAGGAGGTAGGTGGGCTGAGCTCAGGAACAGAGCTGAGTTTGCAGTGATTCGGAGCCCTTATCTGAATGTAAGGGAGGGTTGGGCTGCATTGCTGTGGTTCTCATGTCTGACTTGCATGTGCCCTTCAGCTGTGCTCTCCACCTGTGATGCTTCATGCTCAAGGTCTGTGCAAGTGTCGGAATCCAAAATCTGGATTTGTCAATGCATGTGGCATACTAATTAATATTGCCCGTCTCTGGAAAACCTGTGAGTATGTAGGTGGTGGAAGATCTTCGTGCTCTAGCTCAGATTGGTACCGGGATGGCGGAGGTCAGTTCCTGCAGGTTTTGTGGGTAGACTGGTGGGACTCAGCCCTGCTGATGAAGGGCTGAAGTGTGGAGTCTCCAGAAATCCAGCCTTTCTGAAAATTCAGGAAGCTGGCTCTGGAACCCCAGCAGATGAGCTGCTACTAGATGAGACCATGTGTGCCACAGATGCTGGAGAATCTCCTGAGTTTTGCTTCCCAGCTGGGTAAGACAGCCTGTAAGAATCATAGAATGGTTTGCATTAGAAAAGACCTTAAGATCACCTAGTTCCAACCCCCTGCCATAGGCAGGGACACCTCCCACTAGACCAGCTTGCTCAAGGCCCCATCCAACCGGGCCTTGACCACTGCCAGGGATGGGGCATTCACAACTTGTTCCTCACAGCATCACTTGAGCTGATGTGTTAATAGTTTTCTCTGTGCTATATCCCTTCATTATTTGTGGAATGGGAGGACACATGGCTTGGAAGGGCTTTGTAGCCTTGGGATTTCCCCTTAAAGGTGGCAGCACTCTTCTGGAAAGAACAAATGATGTTTGGCTTGAGCCTCAGAAGTGAAAATGATGATGGCTCTTTGTTTGTCAGAGGGTGGGGAGAGGAAGGAACCGAAGCTCCTCTGTGGCTAGGCTGTGGTTAGACTTTGCTGTATCTGTTGCCAGGTGCTTGGGCATAACATTCTGGCTTCCACTCCTCATGAGTTTGCTTGAAGATATGAAAAATGTAATGGCAGAGAAGAGAAATGGTCTCTTGCAGGTATTGTACGTAAGCGTGCCAGCACTGCTGGTCATGGCCCTGTGCCGCACTGGCCTCTTGCCCTGCTTGAGGCCAAGTGATCGCTGAAGAACTGGGTTTGTGTCCAACCTGTAAATAGCAGGGCTATGGGAAGTGAGTGAGGCTTGTCCAGGAGAAGCTCATGAGAGTCATTAAAGCTCAGCCAAGTCCCATGTGCTTGTGTGGTGACCACTTTGGTGATGTTCATGAGTGGAAGCAGTGACTGCTGTGCTTACACCAAACTGTGTACCACAATGAGGCAGGAGCCATCTGAAGGAGCTGGAAACGGGTGAGAAAAATCTTAAACCAGATTCAAGGAAGTCACTGAAATAAACTGAAATGTGTTTATGGGGAAGATTGGGGCAAAGCTGAGCAGTGGGCTTGGAGAGACCTTCCTGTAGATCATCCTATCTTTCCAGGAAGGTCCTCCCTTCAGCATACACTGCTGGATGTGTATTCAGCAGTGCTGTTTGCTTGTGCTGCTCTGCAGGCATCTGTCTGTTTCTGGACTTGTCTCCATTTGTCTCTGTTTGCTCTGTCTGTAGACATGCCTGGTTGTGCCCATGTTCCCATGTGTGTACATTCACCTTTGGGCTTTACATTTGCCTGTTCTCAACATGTTGGCTTTGTCCTGGCTTGAAGGGGAGTTCTTCATTGCTCCGGGGTTATCACCACCTTAAAATACTAGGTGGTTATGTGGAGTAGCCCATTCAAACAATTAGAGAATTGCAATGTTCAGATGATGGCAAGTGAAATGTCACCTGCCCAGGTACTGAAGATATGCATGGATGTCCTGGATCCTGGATATTGTTATTGCCTTCTATGGCATGGCCATGGCACACACAGCTCTGCTGGATGCAGCCATGGGGGTTTCACAGCAAGGGCTCCTCTTTAACTGCAGTACCGGAGGCAAGCAAAGCTGGGTGATAAATGGTGATGGTCCCTGGTGGTGGTGATGGAGAGGGTAGTGGTGCCTCCTGCATTAGCAGCACGGTGGAGGCAGCTCTGCCAGGCTGTTTCCATGGCCTGCAATTAAAAAAAGGAAGATGACTCGGGCTGTTCCCTGGCATTTGCAAGCTCAGAGTAGCTTCAGCATCACACCAATGTGGCTGTAACCAGCCTTGCAAGGGAAGTGTGAAATGTGTGAGTTAAAGCACCATCTCTGCTGAGCTCAGCCATTTTACTTGGGATGGCTGGGGTGTGGAGGGCTTTGAGCATCATTTCTAGCCTTGGCATGCAGATGAACGTGGTGAGAGAAGGTCCACATGGTTTGGTGGGTGGAGAGGACCCAGGACCAAAGGTGGAGCTGGGGTTTTTTTGCTCTATGCACCGTGGTGGGCACCTTCCCGTCCCAACGGGATGCTCCAGCAGCATTAGCGCTCTTCAGAGTAACTTGTGGGGCTTCTGGAAATATGGAAATAATAGGACTGTAAGCTTATTACAAGCATTAACATTTTCTTTAGTTCAAGCAGTAATACTTGGCAATGTGCAGCCACAACTTGTCATGTAATGGTTTTAATCTTATTTTTCAAGAACAGAGGGAGCAATGGTTTTCTAACTGACTGGAGCCAAATCTGTGCTCACGTCTGTGACTCTTCCATATCTCTCTGGGGTTTTATTTGCACAATATTGTAGTAGTTGTGGTGAACATATGGGGCTTAAATTCATTTAATAGTTGCAAGAAAATGAGTTTAAGATTCTTATAGTATTAAGGTAGACGTTTCCAAATTCGTTTTTAATGGAACATTTGTTCTCCAAAGATTATTACGCGCCATTAAGTCCTCTGCTGCCTGGTGTGTTCTCGTGCCCTGGGATATTATTGCCAGGGGATATAAACATGTTTATGGGGCCACTTTATTGAACAATGAGATTAAATATACTAAACTTGAAAATGTTGGTAGGAGCATGAGCGCTCTGTCATAAATCTTGTGCAAGAACATTAGGGCATAAACATCGTGCCACCGCACAAACTGGTACAAAGCAAGTTGCGACCAGCTGAAAACTCTTCTCACCAGTACAGCAGCTGTAAATACTGGGATTTATCAGCATGAAATACGCAGATGGCAGGAGGTAGTATATGGGCTTTTCCTTTCCTGAGAGGACTAGGTACGCCATGCAGGGGTCATAAACCAGCAAATTATGTTTTAATGCTTCTGTATGACTGAGAAGCATGGGCATGGGTAGAGCTCCCACCCAGCTGTTATGCTTCATCTCATTGCAGAGCAGCACAGGGGGACTCAACTCTGCTTATCTCGTGTGTGTGTGTATGTATATATATAATGGGCAGCATTATCTATATATCTGTATATATCACTCAAGCCAGGAAAACATAATCCCTGAGTATGAGAGAAGAAAAAGCTCTGCAAGATTTATGCACTAACTTACTCATTATATACAGATATATCTCAGTGTATTAATTGTTATCTATATACATAGATATATAATTAGTACCAGACTTGCTCATCCCTCTTTGCATTGCTGTCACTACCTTGGTGCACAAGCCTTGCAAAGCTTTTTCTATCCTTGTATTCAGGGTTTTATTTCTTTCCCTTGGGTTGAGTGATAAAATCAAGTGTCAGCTGCATAAACCTGGCATTTTGCTGCTTTTATGTCAACAGCAGTTGAATTTTCTGGTTTAAAGGATCTGACTCAAAACCTGAGCCGGCTTTTAGGCTTCTTGCTGACACGGATGTGTGATACCCAGTGGTGCAGGGCTTGGCTGCTGGTGTGATTTGAGCTGTCTGTCCGTCTTGAGCAGGACCGATGGCCAACACAGAGGCAAAGGCATTGAGTGGAGAGGAATTTGGAGCCTGGAAGCCCACAGCCTGTATCACCTTGAACTGAGGATTGATAGTCTTCATCTGAGTAATGGGAAGAGTTAAGAAGACCAGGCTTAATTCCTGTTACATATATATAAAAATATATATATCATATATGTGTGTATATGTATACACACATATGTATAAAAAAGGAGACATAAACTATACAGCCTGCTACATATTTTTATATATATATTAAGATATATCAATATATCTGTTTGTATAGCTTATATGTATGTATGTGTCCATCTATTTGGCCATATCAGGGCTGTGACCTGAAGGTGCAATTGGAAAGTTTGGTCTAAACTGCATTAGAAATTGTTAAATTTTAGGCCATTGGGAAAGACCCTGGCTCTGATATTCTTCGTAAGCAGCTGTTTTTGTTGCCACAACTGTTGTGCCTGAGGAGGGAAAGAGAAAGTGTCCCTGTAGCCATGAAAGCATGCTGGCTCGTGAAGAAACCCGAGGTGTGGTTACTTCTCTGGAAAGAGTGAGTTTCTCTCTGCAGCTCACCTACACCCAACCCTTCATGTGGTTGCTGGAAACAAGGTGTTGCTCAGTTTGATAAAACAGGGTTAATTCGCTAGTATGGAGGAGGTATGGCTTTATTTGAAAGTTTAACTCCTGACCTCTTAGTAGACTTAAGGAGAAGTGTGTTGTTTGCATTGCCCCTGAAGCTATGGGGAGGAAACCTCACTGTCCCAAGGGCTTTTCTGGGGGAAACCCTGCTTTTGCTCTTCAGATCCCCTTCCAGATCTTCCATTCACCCAATGCTTCTGTCCTGTAACTGAGTCATCCTGCCAGTCTGCACTGGAAACAGCTCTAAATGCGATCATAGCTGCTGTAGGTGCTCTGTTATGGAAATATTCATTTGTATAGAGATGCTTTGGTGACTCACCTGTTAATCCAGCTCCTATTCAAAGTGATGGCTGCAATGCGGGTGTATGGGCAAGCGTATTACCATGTCCCCTGTTCCTGCAGCCATGTGGTGGCTGAGTACAAGGGGTTTTCCTGTGCGAAAAAGAGCAGGAAATTAATGTGGTTAATTTTAGAGTGTGTTGGCCTTGATTAGAGTGACCTGTAGGTCTGTCACCCTTTACTGGCATAGCAGGTGTTGAGGACATTGCAGGTGCTTGTCTGCAGGCTCCTTGCAGCCTGGACTCATGAAATGTCTTAAACCAACCTAAAATCTCCAAAGACCAACCAAAGAAAAGCAAAGCATGGCTGTTTGGGGATGGAGAGAAGCTTTGCTAAAGCTTGGGTCTGCAATGCCAGGAGGCTGCAGACCCCCATGCCTCACCTGTAGCTCTTCTGCCCCACAGGCATCGACATCCTGAAGCTGGTGGCAGCCCAGGTAGGGAGCCAGTGGAAGGACATCTACCAGTTCCTGTGCAATGCCAGCGAGCGTGAGGTGGCGGCTTTCTCCAATGGCTACGCAGCTGACCACGAGCGCGCCTATGCCGCCTTGCAGCACTGGACCATCCGTGGCCCCGAGGCCAGCCTGGCCCAGCTCATCAGTGCGCTCCGCCAGCACCGGCGCAACGATGTGGTGGAGAAGATCAGAGGCCTGATGGAGGACACTACGCCGGTAACGATGGGCTGGGTTTTGCGTGCTCTTGTCTGATGCAGTGCATGTCTTGTCTGGCCATGGCGAGCATGTGGGTGCATGGGACCCTACTGCAGCATCAAGCTTAGCTCATAGCCAAACAGCTGGACACCATCTCTCCCTGGAGCTCCTTAGGGGTTATAATTAAGCTTTACATTACTTTTGAGCTTTGCCAAAGTTTGCTCAAAACCTTGTTAAAGTTTTGGCAAACTCTTGATTCTTACGTGTTGTGGTTTGCTTTTATCTTTGAAGGTCACCAGCAGGACCTGGTACTTGAGCCCTCATGTTGGGGGTGATCAACCTTAGGTGTTGACCATTGCCGTGTCTGAAAGGTCATGGACCGGCTGCTCTGCTAAAGCAGCACGTGGGATATAAAAGCTTGGAAGCACCCCAGGGTGCAGATTCAGCATGGCAGCACATTATGTTTCTGCAAGGTTTTACTTGCTGTAACCTGTTTGCCTCCTCTCCCTGAATTGGCTCCCACACGGATGCGGGTGGTGACAGAATGGCCCTGGGAGGGATACAGAAAGCTGTGGGAAGCAGCTTGTGCAAGGGAGGCTGAATCCCTGGAGCCTCATGCCAGTGGCTGAGCTGCATCCCAGCATCCAGATCATCAGCGGATGGGGCAGCCGACTGCTTAATGCCAGGAGCAGGCAGGGAGATTGATTTTGGGTTTTTTTCTAATCTGCTGGTTGGAAAGCCTTTAATTAGCGCTAATTCCGGTCTGACTCAGTGATTTGTCTGTCCAAATGCAGACAAATCAAGGCAGTTTCTCTCTGTACCAAACTGGTTTGATCCCAGTGAGCAGGTTGACCCGTTGGTGGCACTTTATGCTGTGGAGGGAGTGAGGACTCTCATAAGCAATGCAAACACATGCATGCTCCCTATGGCTAAGGGCATGATGCTCTTGGGGCAACCCGAGCCAGCAGTGAGCATCTAATGTGTGTCAGTGTGTCCTAGATGAGCTCAGGAAGGATGCACAGGTGGCTGTGCTGTCCATGATGCCTTTGGCCCTGCCTGGCATCCCTGGGAGCAAAAGGAGATTTCCCCGTCAGTCCCCATGTTCCTGTGTCCATAAGAAAGCAACGACACCCCCAACTCATAAGTAAAAATTGTGTTAAAATGATGCAGCTCTTGGACAGCAAATACATAAACCCAGCCAGCGTCTCTTCACCATCTCATCTGCTATCACATTCTTGCCCAAATCATTTATCTGGCGTCTGACTTAAGCCTGCGAAACCTGTGGAGGCAAAGCTGCTCTCTCCTGTCACGTCCCATTCCCTCAGGCAGCCCTTTGGGCTCTGAAATCCAAATATTTGCAACCCCTGATAGGAATAAGGGAATTAATGGGAGTCTCTGGAATGTTATGGTACGTTGCAGGAACATTTTCCCTCAAGTGGGGGAACAGCTCCACGGAAGACTCGCCAGCTTTTTTAGCTGTAGGAGATTATGCTGGTTTTGCATCGTGCTGAATGAATTTAGGTTAAAACGAGATTAGCCTTCTGAATCGCTTTGCTAGGGTTTGTGTTCTGCAGCGAGCACTGCAGCTGTGGGAAGGGTTTTGGGGGTGCATTTAACTTGGAGGGCTCCTGTTTAAGGTTTGCTCTGGCCATGAATGCTTCTCAGCCTTGAGGTTTGCAAAAATCTCTCCTCTTGCAGCCAGGCTTGCAGGGCAGCAGCATGCGAGCCTGGGCACTGTTCATCGAGCACAGGCACACCCCCAAATTAGTGCTGACAACAACAAAAATGGGGGATAGAAGGGGAAAAGGGAGAGGGTTTTCACTGCTATCCCTGGAAATTGCAATTCTCCATTTTGAAGTTAAAATCATAAAAATTCAGTGCAGCACAGGCACTGGGCTATGTTTTTTGGGGTTTTTTTTGGGGGTGCATAGCAGCATTGTGCAGATACCAAGGGGTGTCTGTGCTTGCCTGGGCTGGCCTGGAGCGTTGTTGGCACAGTTGGCTGCATTGGCTACTGTAAGTGTCCTACCGTGAGCAATGCTTTAAGAGCTTTTTATTTATGGCTCTGCTGGCCTCAGCTGAAATATTCCAGGGAATGGATGGAGGGGAAGCAAACAGCCTTGCTCAGGGTGTTCAGCAGCACAGCCTCAGCAAAGCAGATAAAAAAGAATAATAAATTAATAAGGGAGATGTTGAAAATAGAGAGGGGGAGGCTGCAGCCCTGAGCCCAGCAAGATTTACGTCTGTAGCTAATTGCATGCTGCAGATAATTCCATGAATCAGCAAATATGTCAGGGCTGGGTCTGGTGTGAGGTTAAGCCATGGGGGTTTTGGGGGTGCCAGAGGAGAAGAGGATGTGAAAGCAGCCCCGTGTCCAGGCACGCGGCTGTGGCAGTGCCTTTTGGCTCCTTCCCTTCCTCTTTTGCAGGTCAAAACCCTGCAGGTCAAGAGCCTGGAGCAGCATTCCCCAAATTCAGTCCCCAACAACTCCTGCCCATCCCCTTCGTTTCCTCTTTTGGCAAAGCTGAACTGGGCTGGACCCAGTAGTTAGCAGTTCATTTTGTGCTGTGTTAACCTCATGTGTCAGCAGTAGAGCAAGGGTTTTGCTGGAGTGGGCATCATTGTTTTACTCCAGGTTTGTGCTAAACCATGAGTTGATTTTCGGCTGACTGAGGCTGGGTTTGAACCAGGCTGGAGAGTGCACAATAAAAAGTTAATTATTTATAAAGTAATATAAACATAAATAATAGAAACACAAAAATATGAACTTTGCAGTTTGAGGTTTCCCTGCTGTGGTAGTCACATCTCCTTGGATTTGTGTTCTGTGTGTTTGTAATATAATGGGCTTGAGAGCCTAAGATGAAGCTAGAAGATGGTGAGGTCATAACAAGCTGAACTTGGTAGTGACTTAGCCTGTAATTGAGTTTAGAAACTGTTCATCATGGCTTCATTATCTCTTCATCATGGTTTGAAAAAGTGGGTGGGCAAATCCACAGAAAGGAGAAGCCTCTAGAAGCTCTCATTGAGATGCCATCTTCTGCTTGGAGAAGCACTTGGCCCACACATGGCCAGGGCTGATGGGGAAGAGCTGCTTCCTCTGTGTATGGCTTGGTGTCTAAACTGTCCCCAGACCCAGCATTGCCCATCCTGGGTTGCGTGAGGCTTGACTTGAGTAGCTCTTCTCCAGGGCTGCTTGTGTTGAGGGATGCTGGCTCTACCACTGAGGTGGTGTTGAATGCTCTTCTGAAACCTGGCCGCTGAGGTGAAGGACACAGAGAGGACATTTGGGCTTTTCCACCCCAGGGTGCTGAGCACCCCTGTGCCTTTCCCATCCCAGTGAAGGGTTTGCCTCCTGCTCTGCGGCACCTTCCCACCATCGCTGCATCTCTCTGCCACCTTGATGAGACCTTGTGGCCTGGCCAGTGGTGTTTCACCTTCCAAGGTCTGATCTGCCCTGAAGGTGAACACCCAAACACCACAAGCCCCATGAAGCTGCTCATCCAAGCAGATCCTCCCTGTGACTGTTGGGACTATAGCGAGAAGAGCATTGCAGGGCTGCCACCCAGCCCACCCTGGTTCATGTGCTGGCGTTCCTCCTCCTGCATCCTTTAGGGAGGCATAATAGATCTGGGAATAGGGCTGGTGTCAGCTGAGTGTCATCTTTTGGCAGGGAGTCTGGGAAACAGCTGCTTCAGTGCTAAATTTGTCCCCCCACATCCTAGGAGGGTGCTCAGCCACTCTCTGCAGCAGCAAACCTGCTACCGGCTTTCATTATTGCCTGGTTGCTGCAGGAAGCATTGCCCAGGGGAGGGTTTTTTTAATGCCTACGACTGCTCCTTCCTAACATTAGCACAGCAGCTGCATTTGCTGTTGACCGAGTTGATCTTTTATTGCCATACAGTAAAACGGAGCCAGAAAATAGGACCAACCAGTTCAAACAGAGCTGTTGGGACCTGCTGTGTAAAGAAAACAAAGCCAAGCCTATGTCGTCTTCTGCCCCCATCCCCTTCGGATCCTTTTTCAACCTTCAGACACCCTGAGCTGCTTAGAGCATCCTCCTAGATGCATTGGGATCCAAGAGGATGTCAATGCTTGAGCCCCATCTTAAAGCTGCATGGCAGCGTTTAGGATGTTGGGTTTTTTTGGCATTGCAAACCTCTTGCTGCAGTGCTCAGAAAAACCCAAAATCAAATTGGCAGGGTGCCCTGGCTGATCGCAGGGGGCTGCTGATGCGTCAAAGCCGCCGCAGCGCCTTCGGTTTTCATGCTGGACCATGCATTTAACAGTCTCCCATGTGTCTGTCTCTGCAGGTGCAAATGCAGCCTCAGTGGCAAGTGCAGGAACCCTGCAATGATGATGGAAAGGTGAGAAATTTGGTGGCTCTGGAAAGGCAAAGGGGCTGTGGAGGGTGGTTTTGATTGCTTTTCTTGTTTTTTCTTATTTTTTTTCCCCTGTCCAGAGCTGGGTTTCACTCGAGCACCACTGTTCTTAAAAATAGGAATGGCCAAGGTCGTGGCTTCAAGCAAACGAGTCACGGGCTATGAGTAGCATATTTTCACACCTATTCCACAGGCTTCACCTTGCAGCAACTTTTTGCTTTCCCTGGCTTCTCAAAACCCTCATTCCCACTTGCTTTGTTCCTGCGGTTTAAATATTAACACGCATCCAAGCATCCTGTTTGCTTTGCCTCAAGCTCGCTACCGTTCAGCTATTTGGAAAGCTTTGGGCTCCCAGGATGCTTACAGTCAAATAACCTCGGGTGATTTTTTTTCTCCTAGTGTGCTTTAGCAGCTGTTTAATTAAACTCCAAATGACTCACTTCTGGGAAGGGCTTTTCCCCTCTGCTGGGAAGGCAGAGCTGAGGCAGGTGGGTGCTCCCTGCCCTCCCTGTAATTGCTTCTCGGCCATCAGGCCCCTTTTTGGAAATGAGGTGGGTTTGTGGCTGGATCTTAAATAGATGAGTTTGCACGAGGAGAAACTCACCCCTAAAGCCTGTCTGTTATTTTTAAAGGGGAAATCAGAGCGTGTTGCAATTTGGAAAGTGGCCAGCCACTCTTCTGCTGCTTCCATTTCTTTTCCCCCGTTAATGGCAGTGGGCTGATTCTCATTGGTGAGCCCTATTGGAAAAGGAGTTTCAGGGGAGAAGGCAGATTCTTTTAATTAAAAATTAAAGCTGACTTTTATTTTTAATATGCATATTGCGTAATATGCTGAGCTAGAACAAATCCTCCCCTGTTTGTTTTCAATGGGGGCAGAGAAAAAAACCCCTTTTATTCTACCAGAAACAGGCTTCAATGTTAATTTAATGTGAACTAATGGGCGTCTCAGCCAACATGTGATTTGTGGGTGGCGAATTCCTCGACATGGATGAGGAATGTGCCGGCACATCCATGCCGACGCGGAGGTGGCTCAGTGGCTCCCTTTCCCCCAGCCTTTAATCCAAATTTTGCATTTTAATCCCTGGGTAGTAAGCAAAGCATGTTAGCAGGAATAGCCTGGTCTTCCCTCTGTAGAAGGAGAAAACGGGTTGGGAGAGTGGGTTGCACGTGGACAGGGCTTGCAAATCTGCGCTCTGGCAAGTCAAGCAGGGATGCAGGCTTTGGGAAGAAGTTATATATTAGGTGGTTATAGCAACCTGCTTGGGGAGACCTGGTGACATGCAGAGGTGCCCAAGCTGCCAGCCAGGGATGTGGGATGCTGCCCCAAGCCTCTCATCGCTGTAGGGAATGGGAACCAGAAAAGCTGTGCTTGAGATTTGCACCCCGAGGTGATGCAGAGAGACAGAGGAGGGTAGATAATGTTGGCTGCTGCCATGCAGGTGGGAAGGAGGTGCAAGAAGGAAGATGAAGAGCACAGTCAAATTAGGAAGCGGGTTCACGCCAGCACCCATGTGTGCAGCATGTCCCAGCAGCACTTGCTGCTCTCGGTGTCTTTGGGACTGTGGAGCCAGATGGTTACCTGTGGCTCACACCAGGGTATCATAAAGCAAAGGTACTTGGGTGACACTGGGGTCAGTGCCAGCCCTTGGTTGTCCTTCTGGCCCTGAACTTGGAGTCTGGTGGGATGGATTTGTCCCTCACACTTTAATGGGGTGCTCATGGGAGCAAGGGTGAGACGGGGCAAACAAATCATTAACTCTTAGCATGACCAGGGTAGCTGATCATGGGAGCGTGGTGCAGTGGAGATCCCGGAGGGGTCTCACAGCTCTCACCTCTCAACCTTGGCGCTGGTTGGAGGCATGCAGCCAGGCTATGCCTTGCTTTTAGCAAACAATAGCTGTGGAGCAGGATTTCTGGGGAGCGCTTACCTGCTTGGGCATCATCACCTGATTCCCCAAGAGCTGAGAGTGAGAAGGAAAGCCAAGTTAAAATGCTCTGCTGTGGTTCCATGTGCCACCCTGGTACTGCAGTTGCTCCTACCAAGAGCATGGGTTGTGTTGCCCTTCCTGCCTGTTGAGCACTGACGTGCCAAATGCCAGCACTGATGTCCCCGTGGGTCACCTGCAGTGCTTGTCTGGGTCAGCATGACCCCTGGGAGGAGGATGTCATGAGAACATGGGGACCTTTTGCCAAGGATGGGCTGGGGTGTGTTGGAAGCCAGGATGCAGACATTTTGAGTGCGAGCCCATTGCGTAGCATCCCCTGAGTTAATTTTCCGTCTCTTTCTTCCCCCCAAAGCTGGAAGCTGACAGACTGGCGCTGCCAGTGAGCCCCAGCCCAGTGAGCCCTGCGCCTAGCCCGAGCCCCAAGCCCCCTGAGGCGGCTGTCCTCACCGTGGAGCCCTCTCCTTCGGAGAAGAAATGCTTCTTCGTCGATGAAGCAGAGCCTCTCCTGCGGTGCGACTCGACCTCCAGCGGCTCCTCCGCGCTCAGCCGGACAGGCTCTTTTATTACCAAAGGTACCAAAATCAGCCCAGGGGGAAGTGGGAGGACTGAAGGGTGCCATGGTATGTCTCTTGTGTTCAGCACATGTGGTAGAGCTGCCCAGCGTGGTATCATTGAAGTAAATAACTGGGAAAACTGGCTCTCCAGGATACATTTATCCCATCCTTGTTCCAGACCAGAATATCCTGTTAGCAAAGACAATACAGATTTGAGAGGGTGAAAACACCTTTAAAGGCTTTTAAAAATTTGTGCTGCCAGAGAAGTTGTAGCATCCCTGAATATCTGGGGGGGTTTCTCATGACTTTTGGCTGTCGCATTGGCCTGTGCGTTATTGCATGAGATGAAACCAGGAAAATGTGATTTCAAAATTGATCTCAAGATTGAATTATTATTTTTTGCCCTTGGTCCTGCTTGCTGCAGTGTGTGACTTGAAATGTGAATCACCATTAGTCACCCCCCTTCTTGAGGGGGTTTAATTTACTGCATTTAACCTGCTGTGTTTAATCTTCTTTAACTTCTGGTGAAGGTGAAACACTGAGCTCAGTCAATCTACCGAATTTACACATGGGTGTGGAAATGAAGCTGACCCAACAAAAACAGCTTAAAAGAGCAGAATTCAGCTTTTTTGGCTCCCCTTCTGCCTTCACTTTTCTGTATTGGACATTCAGCATTTATAAGTGCTGTGTTTGCTCTAGTGGGATCCTGACTTAGGTGCAGCACTGGCTTCTCCATCTTCTCCCCTCCCTATCACTCCTTACCCTCCACTTTTTCCCTCTGTTCTCCTTGTGGCATGCCCCTCTCCAGAGGTGGCAACAGGAGATGGACCAAGGTCTCCAAGGAGAGCAAGCCCTGGTAAGCAGACGTTTCTTGAAGGGTTTCTTGACCACCCTCTCTTTTCCTCCTACAGAAAAGAAGGACACTGTCCTGCGCCAGGTGCGCTTGGACCCTTGCGACCTGCAGCCCATCTTCGACGACATGCTGCACATCCTCAACCCTGAGGAGCTCCACGTGATAGAGGAGATCCCGCAGGCTGAAGACAAGCTGGACAGGCTATTTGAGATCGCCGGAGTCAAGAGCCAGGAAGCCAGCCAGACCCTCCTGGACTCTGTCTATAGCCACCTTCCCGACTTACTGTAGACTTACTGGGTCACCATGCACTCTCCGAATATCTGCTAGAGCTAGCTTGGCACTCGTTAAGATGACCGACAATACACAGGCAGGTTTTGTTGTAGAATATATGGCCAGTATTTTCATTGAGGTGTCCTTGGTTTTTGGAGGGGGGACAGTTGGCCAGCGTTGCACCCCTCCACTGTAACTATCGCTCAGTCCAAGTCTTTGCACCCTCTGCCCCCTTCCCGAGTCTCTCTTCTCCCTTGTTCTCATTCCAATCAGATCAGTCGATGCACTTTAAAAAAGTAATAATATTGCAGTTAACAAACTAAAAGACCATGAATCTGGTGTAATTTAACACATTGAATCGGGGATTTCTCTATAACCCGCTTCTTCTGTCAAAGCTGTTGCTCGGAGTGACTGTCTCCCACCACCTCCCTTTGCCTTGGAGTGGTAAATGGCAAAAACACACAAAAAAAAAACCCCAGTCGTGGCTGGTTACTGTCTCTTAACGCAGCTAAGCTTCCCACCCGAGCTGACTTTTTTTAATGTACTATTGTATAGCTTGTATCCATTGCTGAGATTTTACTAGCACGGTTATTTATTGTATGGTTTTCACCCGGACAATGCATCGTGCTCCTATAAGCTAAAGCAGAAGCGCTTTAACCGCAAAGAAAAGGGTCAGCCCCACCAATCTTCAAGGCGATGAAAAGGTCCTTTGCCTTCAGTCGAATGTAAGGAGTTGTCTTGCCTTGCTGCTTGCGGGGATGGAGGGGCTCTGACGGGAGCCGGTGCTGGATGCGGGGAGGCAAAGGCGGCCGCCGGTGGTCCTGCTCTCCTCGTGGTGTAAGACTTAAACCAAGCTATGCTTTTACACTCGTGTCTCTTGTTTTTTATACAGACGTGGCCAATAGGTTCTCCGAAGACCTCACCTGGTCTTAATAGTCTCTTCAAATCACACTTCACTTTTTATTAAAAGAGATTGGGGGGTGGGAGGGGGGGAAAGCTGCATCGTAAGAAGTCTGTCTGATTATATTTGCAACTCTTATGCTCCCGTAACAAACAGTCTGTACTACCCTCAGTTTGAAGAAATCCCAGTATGAGGGTGGCATGTGCCACCCCATGGGAAAGGGTGGGAGTGGGGAAAGAGGGGAATGAATTGAAAAATTGCCTTCCAGTGTACTAATTTATTAATAAATACTAGGTGTTTGTTACTTGACATGATTCTGCGTTAACCTCCTTAACACCTGCCTCTGCTTAGGGACACCTGGGTTGGAGCAGGTGCTGCTCAGGGTGTCCGTGGAGGGGTGAAGAGGGAGATTTTGGGGTTTGAAGGTGGTGAGGGGGTTGTCTCCTGTAGTTTTGAGGTCAAATGTGGTTGCTTTCTGTTGGCAACACTGCCTTGAGTCCTCATGGTCTACACTGGAAATACTTCCCTCCGGGGCAGGTCCCTGCACTGAGCTGGGGTCGGGGACACGTGTTAATCCCCACGGTGGTGAGCAGATCAGATGGCTGGTGGGGCTTCCAGGGTTGTTTTTTGCGAGCTCTCAAAAGCTTTGCAGGCATTTGGGGAGGCTGGAGTATTAATTTTCCAGGTTGCAGCTGCTGTGCTGAGTCACTCCTAAGCGGAGGTCTTGCAATCACAGCGTTTCGGTTGTCCTGTTATATTACCAGTGTCCTTAACATCTCCACTTCCAAATAACTCATCCCTTGTTATTCTGTCTATGAATGGAAATGTTAATGGGACAAATGCTTCTGGTTTATAATACTGTCATTTTGTATACTTAGCTGCAGAGTGTTTTCTGTTAACTTGGGTAGCGTGTTTTGCTTCTGGCTGGTATTGAAAATTGCTGTTACAGGACTATATGTAGGAACAAGATTAAAACTTTTCAACATGTGGATATATCAAATACAGTGCAAAATAGCAAGAGCCTTTATTGGGAGTGCTGGGGTGGGCTTTGCCCTTGCTGACAATGAAGCATTGAGCTCTTCAGTGGCTGCAACATGCCTTCAAAGCATTGTGAAGAAATCCTGAACGTGGCTGATGTTCCTGGCATACACCACATTGCTAAAAGCAGTATCGAGGTGCAGCCCAGCACCACCCTGTTGGCAAGTGGATTTTTTTCATCCCCATATTGGGAGTGGTGGTGGTTGCTGTTGATGTGTCCAGGCAAGAATTGATAAGGTGTGTGATCTTGGGTTCAACCAATAGCTTAAGGCAAGCACAAACCGCTGGCTTTGAATTATCCTTAGCAGGCTCTTGGAGTGAGTCCAGCTGGAAACCGGGGATTTGTCCTTTAATGATGGTCCAGGTTCTTCCAGGTAAACCCATGGGTTGCAAGCACCAGAGCCATCGTGTCACCCTCCCAGGGCACCACTGTCTTCATCCCGCAGCTCCTCTTCCCATCCTGGCAGCTGCTTGTGTTTTCTGGTGGGCTTTAAAGGTAAAATGAAAAAAAACAGGCTGGAGAGGAGGATAGCAACCAGCTGAAAAGATCTTAGAATCGCACAATGGTTTGGGTTGGAATGGACCTTCAAAGGACATCTAGTCCAACTCCCCTGCAATGGCCAGGGACATGTTAAAGTAGATCAGGTTGCCCTTCAGAACCACATCCAGCCTGGCGCCTTGAGTGTCTCCAGGAATGGTGCATTCATCACCTCTCTGGGCAACCTGTGCCAGTGTTTTACCACCCTCATCATAAAGAATTTTTATTTTTTTTTATATAAATAAATAATAATTTATTTATTTATATAATAAATTATATAAAAAATTATATAAAAAATTATATAAAAAATTATATATAAAAAAAAAAGAATAAAATCTTTTATTCACATCCAGCCTCAATCTCCCCTCTTTTAGTTTAAAACCATCACCTCTCATCCTATCACAACAGGCCCGGCTAAAAAGTCTCTCCCCATCTTTTTTGTAAGCCCCTTTTTAATACTGGAAGGCCACAATAAGGTCTCCCTGGAGTCTTCTCTTCTCCAGGCTGAGCAGCCCCCACTCAGCCTTTCCTCATAGGAGAGGTGTGCTCCATCCCCCTGATCATTTCTGTGGCCCTCTTCTGGACTCTCTCCAACAGGTCCTTGCCTTTCCTGTACTGAGGACTCCAGAGCTAGACACAGTACTTCTGGTGAGGTCTCATGGGAGCAGAGCAGAGGGGCAGAATCACCTCCCTTGACCTGCTGGCCATGCAGCAGGCATGTTGTGGAGGTGCCTTGGCCAGGAGATGCTGAGGGGGCACAAGGAAGCTGTAAAAGCAGGTGATGGTGGGTCTCTGAGCTGTGTTTAACTCATCTCAGTGGCAGGTTGTGGGACAGGCCAAAATTTGGGCAGTCCTTGGCTCCATCCATGCTATGCACACTTCCAGTATCACTCCCTCCTCTGCTTGCACCTGGATGGTGGTCTTGTCCCTGGCATCATCATTTCCCATTTCCAAGCTGTGCCCTCTAAGCAGCCCTTTGCTGTTTGCATAAGTATATGTGTGCAATATGTATATTTATTAGATGCAAATATTGTATATGAATATATACTACATTTTTCTATATTATGTTATATATTTTAAAATTATTTTAGGTATTTATATATGTGTATAATATCTCAATATATAAATATTTTATGCATCTGGGGGTGTGCATGGGAAATGCCTGAGAGCAGCTGAGATGCGCTGAACCCCACATAGAGGTGGGGTGTTTCCTGGCAGTGTGGGAGGTGTGAGGAGCTACAAGCCTTATACCCCCACCCTTCCTCTGAGCCAGCTTTCAGGCCTTGAGAATGTAAACCAGGCAGGTAGGATCAATGGGTTTGTGACCTGGAGGCATTAACCCCACAGCGGGGAGAGACGGTCCTTGTCCTACATGGCTTATTTGAGGCATCATGGGCAATACCCAAACCTTGCACGCTGCAGCACTGGTTGCGGTGCACAGCTCAAATGGATGAGGTTTTTGGCTAAATGGGTTTAGCAAGGTAAAGCTGCGACTATAAACACCTTTATATGTATATATAACATGCATAAAAATGCATTTTGTATTTTATGCAAAATATGCATTAAAAATGTACTCCAGTGTGCAGTGTAGGCGAGATCTGGGGTGTGAAATGTGTGGCTTTGCTTTACTCCTTGTCTGGCCTTGCTTGCTCGGTTGTGGTGTTTGCTCTGTATGTGCTGTCTTCCACCTAGGGACAGCTGGGATAAGGAGGGATTTAGGTGCTGGGGGGGCAATTCTGGACGGGGGAGGGACAGAAAGCAAGAGTGCAGCCACGCTCCCCTCTTCTGCCTGCTGTGGGCATCTTGCGTCAGAGCAGAGACCATGTTTCTCCTGTAGGTCACACGAGAAAACATCAGCTGCTCCAGTCCTGCTTGCTGTGGGCTTGGACAAGAAGTGTGAAGATTGCATTTCCCACCAAGGTCACAATGTTTGCTGGGACAAAACTGTCTAGAGACGCCTCCAGCGTGGCCTAGCATCCTCAGGACTGGATGGTTCTGCTTTTCCAGGGTCTTTTAATTCCTTCAGTGCAAACGAGGTTTGAGATTATTGTTTTTATTCCTTTTCTATATTTTTTCCACGAATTGCAGGTGCTCGCTGCAGAAGAACAAGGCACCTGGTGCACTTTCCTCCTACCCCAGCCTAATTGGAGTTTATCCTAATTGTGAATTAATTGCAGCCCTCCAGGCGTGACTGCTCACATCCTTCCTTGGAAAAGCACCCAAGTCTTCTGGGAGGTTATTCACCCCTCTTACATCATCTATTGTCTGGCTGAATTGCAACACAGCCTGTGTGTAGGAGGAATCGTCTGTGCAGCCTTTGTGTGAATAACCTGCAGGCAGATGGGTGGCGATGCTGCCAAGGATGCCCACAGGCTCGGCGTGGGATGTGGGGTTACCTGGGGGGGGCCTGTGCCCATCCTGGGGCTGCAGGACCAAGCTGTGCAGGGTGTGGGAGGGCGGCAGGTTGGCACAAGGTTCGTTCACACCAAAATCCTCCTCTGGCATTGCTGGGCAATGAGTTTTAATTCATGAAAGATTTGCAGCTGATTTTTCTTCTCTTGGATTTTGCTCCTGTGAGTACTGCAATGGGAAAGCTTCCAGGGCAACTGGTAGGAAATGGGAAGCTGGAGGAGCAATAAGAGAAGCCATTGTTTATGTATTCGAGTACATGCCTAGTGGTGGCATTCCCCAAGGTGTTTATCAAACCAGCCTTTAGACACGGCTGCTTCTTCACCGTGTGAGCATTTACAAGTTTTACAGTTCCCTTTGGACTGGTGTAATTTAATTTTCCCTTCCAGCTTTCCTCCCTTGCTCAAGCATTTTCTTAACCAATATAATCCAGAAAAACAGAAAAAACAAACAAAAAAAATGACACCGGAAGCATCCGAATAACATTGGGTCAGCTGTTGACGAAGATGCTGTCCAGCAGCTCAAGCAGTGACTTTGTAGGGTTTCCTGACTTGCACCAACCTTTCTTCAGGTTTACATGCTGTTACGGCCAGGCCAGCTTTTGTCCTTTGTTCGTCAGGTGCCTAAATTGCTCTTGGAGTAGCTGGCTTCAAAGTCACTTCAGCGATGTTGGAGATGTTCCTCTCTGATTCTCAGATTGGCTACATGATTAAACTGTAATAATGATCAAATTAAAAATTAGAAGCTAGTCTTATGATATAAACTTTTTCCTCTGTAAAAATGAGTTTATAAAATGTTGTGATCCTGTGAAATTTTTTTTGTTTTATTCTTTAAATTTCTGTTTAATATTTCTTTTTTTTTTTTTTTAATTTCCCTAAGTCTAAAGAAGGGAATCTCGTGTTTTATGCATAACTGAAGTCTTGCTACCCCTCACCCCCAGTAAAATCACAATTGGTGATTTACAGACACAAGTGGACAAATTATGGCACTTTCCCACTGGGCTTTTCTTCTCTGAATGCACGTGAGCCCCTAACTTGGGGACCTCATCCTGGGAACAACACAAGGTGGAGGAGATTAACCCTATTTAGTCCTAACATTGGGAATAAGCTATCCTGCACAGGCAGGAGCTCCTTGGTGGTGGTGAACAGCTCCTTCTCAGACTGGAGACCTGTCACTAGTAGGGTCCACCAGGGATTGATATTGGGCTCAACACTGTTCAATGTCTTCATGAGTGATCTGGAAGATGGAATCAAGTGTACCCTGGTGAAGTTTTGAAGTGGACACTTTGCAAGGGAGAGGCACCCTGCAGGGTGACCTAGATAGGCCTGGGCTAAAAAGGACCTTACAAAGTTCAGCAAGGACAAGTGTTAAGGTGGGTAAACAGAATCCAGGAGTGCAGAATCTTGGATTCTGGGATCGACCCCGCTGGGGAGCAGCTTTGTGGAGAGGGACCTGGGGGTCGTCGTGGACATGAGCTCAATATGAGTGAACAGCGTGCTGCTGCAATAAAGCAAGCCAACAAGTTACATCAGCAAGGGCATCGCCAGCAGAGATAAAGATGTTATTAGATAAGAGCAAGATCGCATTTTATAAAAGCAAGTAGTGACAGGTCAAGGGGAAATGACTTTAACTGAAGAGGGGAGATTTAGATTAAACATTAGGAAGAAGTTCTTCCCTGTGAGGGTGGTGAGGCACTGGCACAGGTTGCCCAGAGAAGCTGTGGCTGCCCCATCCCTGGCAGTGTTCAAGGCCAGGTTGGACAGGGCTTGGAGCAACCTGGTCTAGTGGAAGGTGTCCCTGCCCATGGCAGGGGTTGGAACTGGCTGAGCTTTAAGGTCCCTTCCAATCCAAACCATTCTGTGACTCTATGATTTCTGGCAGCTCATGCTTCTTGCACTGAACCCCAAGCCCTTGTAGCTTTGCAGTGCTCAGCAGAGCTGAGCCAAGACACCCATGTATCTCTCTGCTCCTGCAACCCCATTTCTGCTCCAAGCCATGCAGGGACCCATTGGCTGCAACACCAGCTTCACGTGTTTACTGCCTTTCCACTATGGATGAGATTAATTTAGCTTTAATTTAATACAAAGGAAATGAGTTACTCTGCAAGCATGCTAATCTCAAAATACATTTCTGGACACAGGACATTTTGCCAGGACCTGTCAGGCTCAGTGGGAAACCAGGACTCTGGGCAAGACATTAATGGGCCTGACAGTTTCTGGCAGCTCAGATCTTACAGGGTGCTTCGATCGGCTGGTGATTGCTTTGTGTGGAAACTGCTTCTTCTCATATACTGATAATATTAATTTACTATAAGAATAGCTAGTTGTCTTGCAGCTCTCGCAGTGAGCAGAGCTCCAGGTACCTTACAGCTGAGGCTGGCAGTCTTACTGCCATTTTGCAGATGGGGAAACTCAAATGATGGAGATAAAACTCCCCATCAGCAAACTGATCAGAAAGAAATCAGGGTGAAATTCAGAGAAACCCCATCAGACCACGCATCAGTCTCTCTTGAGGAGCGTATGGGTAAGACTTGGGGTTTGAAGTGCTCAGCCCCAGCAAACAGAGAGGGTTGGGGGCAGTGTTCCCAAACCATGTTTTCCATTAATTAATTTGCCCATTAAACTATTTTTTAGCTGTAAAATAATCTATGGCCATGGTGGCTCCCTGGTTAGACCATCTGCCTTCCTCTTGCTCCATCTCACCGTGTGCAGCTGGGAGGAAGATCCAGCTCCAGAGCTAAGCCAATAGGCTCATCGTCCATCCTCTGCCCTGTTTCCCTGCTCTCTCCTGCCTTATGCCCTAGGCTGTCCTGTTTCCCCAGAGCAGGGATGATGCTTTTCTCTGCTCTGTGCAAGGGCATGGCATGGCAGTGATGCCCATACAGCTGTCAATGGAAGACAGACATGAAATGGGTGAGCAGAGCTGTTGGCATTGCAAGCAAAGCAATTCCATGGGGCCAGGGGATTCACATGGAAATCACAGCTGTCCAGGAGCAGTGACAACCTTCTCATCCGGTTCCCTCAAGGGAGAGAAGGGAATTAAAGCTGTTGAAATGCAACATAGCAAATAAAGATTCCAGTTGAGTAAAAGCAATCAACCCTTTTCCCACCCCTGCTGTTGCCGTCTTCTAAAATTTCCTTTCTTAAAATGACATTTAATCCTGAAAACAGATTTCCTTTTTTATTTATCATCACCTCTGTTTTTTCTTTTTTTTTTTTTCTGCTCTAATGGCTGTGAAATTTCCTCTAATTAAATGTACCCATGGACAGATAATCCTATTTTGCTCTAGTGTCAATATGGTCCTTTAGCTAAATTAAATGTTTTCCCTGCCTGATGTTTATCCTTCCCTGTCTGTCCCTTGGCTCCCCCTTGGAGGTATTTGAAGACCGTGATCCCAGTCCCTCCTTTCTTTCTTCTTCTGGGCTCAGAAAGTCAGGATTTCTCAGGGTTTTGACTCATGTGTGGTCATTTAGACAGTTCCCATCCTCAAGCATCTGCACTCCCTCTCTGGGTGTTTTCACCCCTGTAGCAGTGGTGGGGAGAAGGAGGCAGGAACTGACCCCTGAGAAATGTCACTCATCACTGGTCTCCACTTGGACATCAAGCTGTAGATCACATCTCTTTGAGTGTGGCCATCCAGCCAATTCCTTATCCATCAAGTAGTCCATCCATCAAGTCCACGTCTTGCCAGTTTAGAGATAATGATGTTGTGTGGGACAGTGCCAAATGCTCTGCACAACTCCAGGTACGTGACGTTAGTTGCTCTTCCCTTATCCACCAACATTGTGGAACTCCGTTGTAGCTCTTCGGTATTTGACGTAGCTCCTGGTTGGCCCCCTCTTCCTTACCATTTTGGACACCCATACGAGGGCCCCCACCGCTGGGAAACCCTGGTTACTTGCAGTCTTGTCATTTATTCCTAACATCCTTGAGATGGTGAGTAAACTCAACAGCACCAGGGCCACATAGTACATTAGCTCTCATCCTCTAGCACAGGGTGGCCCTGCCCAAATATGCCCTAGGGCAAGGTGATGTCCCTATCCTCTCTACTCCAAGCAATGCACAGGAGGCCTTTGGGAGGGTGTGAGCTCTCCTGAGCCATAACCGTGCCACGGACAAATGCTCCTCAGACTGGTGGCATTACAGCCAGGCTCTGGCAATGCTGTTTGCGAGCTTTGCATTGTTGAAATCAGGAGCCTTTGTCATGGCCCTGCGTGTGCTTACGTTTTCACTTCACTGCCATCAACCGCCTTGTCTGGACTAATGCAGCCTTCCTCTCCTCAAACTTTCTGTGACTGTGATAAATAATTTATGTAACAGGCTGAGTCAGGATTTGTTCCTGGGATAAAGTGCACAGGCTTCTGCAAAACACACCTTGGTCTTGCTGTTAGCCTAGAAATAGGGCCACTAATGTATTAAAACACGTAACAGTCCTGGCTCTTCTCCCTCCTGCGGTGACATGAACTGGGGATGTCACTCACTCAGGAACTGCAGCTACTCATTTGTGCCATGGGTGTGCGGGATGAAGTGCCAAGGAGATGAATCTATAAGGTTTTCTGGATCTGGGAGGGAGATAAAAGCTGGTCCAGCAGGGACAACATCCTGGCGGGTCGGCGGCATCTGTATTCTCTGAACTCCCAAGCATCGGCACGTGCCATGGAAGAAGCTCGTTGTGTCTCCAGGATAGTTGAGCAATTCCATGCTGGGGGGAAAAAGCTATTTTGATGGGAAAAATGAAAGTAGCCTGGGTATTCAGCACCCCATACGGAATGTTCCCCTGTTCTTTACTGTCCTTTCTCACTCCCTTTGTTCTGCTCCACCTTCCCCTGCTCTGTGCCCTACAGCTGCACCTCTGGAGCATCAGTGTGGAAGGATAGAGGGTGGGAAGGACTGGGGGCAGGGGGAGGATGTTCTCCTGCATCCACCCCAAGGTGATGCACTCTTGTACATGATCCCCATGTATGATTAACGCCAACATTGTTTTGCTGCCATGGATGGCCACATGGGTCTCGGTCTGAGCCTGGCATCCCAAGCCACAGGTGCTCTTCCCCATTCATCACCCCTTTGAAGGAACCAAACTAGGATGGCATGCCAGATTTTCAATGAATACACATATATCTGTGGTACAGCATCTGGCTTGCATCCTAAAATAGCATTCAGCATCACTGACTTTGGCATGCTTGCCCCAGTGTGCAAGAGCCACAGGGGACTTGACCTTCCAGTTTAGGTTTTGGGCATTCAAAGGGGTGAAGATTCTTCTCCTGAAGTCAGAAAACCCTTCCTTTGGGGTTAACACCTCTAATGCTGCCCTGGCCCTTGATGCTGCCAGGGGTCTGGGGCTGGGTCGACAGGCCGGGTCCCAGTTACCTTCTCAAGTGTCACCCACTGGGATCTCAATATGAAGCCCATAGGACTGTGTTTCAAACTCTATGACCGTTTCCCAATCAGACTAATGGGTTAGTCACTATAAACATCCAGCTCTGCCATCATACAGCAGACCTGCGCTCAGTGGAGATGGACAGACCTGGGGAAGCTGCATGGTGGACAAGTCACCCAGAATAGCACCTCGTTTGTCTGGTGTCCCAGCAGCTCCTGGAAAAGGAGCTGCACCATTAACACTGCGGCATCAACACCTGCTGACGCAGCACTGCTAATTATAGAGCCGAGGCTCAAGCAGGCGCAGCACAATTAGCATTTCTTCGATGAGGCTGCAAGAGGTATGAGCACCGCTTGGCTGGCCCCAGGCCTCCTCCAGGATGAAGGGGTGACCACTGAGAGCTGTCCTGCCATGATGGCAGTCCCACAGCAAGCAGCATGGATTTACACCCTGCTGCTCTAAGGGTGATGTTTGGGCTCAGAGTCCAGTCTTTAATACTGGGGCAATAAATTGCACGTGGCTTTCAAAGGAAGTCCAGATGTTCCTCCCTGGTAGCTCCAGCAGGAGGGAGGGAAGTGGCGAGAGCATGACATTAATGCTTGCAGTGCCTGTCCTCTGTACCATTCGTGTTGTTCCCTGAGGCTCTGTTAAAAAGCACAAGGTGTAATTTTGAGCACTGAAATGCCAGCGTCTTACCACCACCCATCCCTAAATGTGCAGCCATTTCCTCCCAGAGGATACATTTTTCTGAAGATAAAAAGAAATGCTTATTCTGACCAGAGTAAGCAGCTATTTTCCTGTGCTTGCTGGTTTTTGGAGCATTTGGCAAGCTGGCATTGCCACATTCAAACTCCATTTAATGTAATCCTCACTGCAGTGTCCAACAGACCCACCCATCCTTGAGCTCTGAGAAACCTCCATGAGCAGCACAACCAAAGCACCTGAAACTCCTCATTAAAGGCCTGGCATAGTCCCCGTGCCCCTATACATGATGCACAACACTGCTGCGAACAATCCCAGCCTGAACACCAATTCCAGGCTGGAGTTTAAGGAGATTAAGTGGACATTTAGTAGGTCCTATTGAGATAGGACAAGGGGTAATGGTTTTAAACTAAAAAAGGGTAGATTAAGACTAAATATAAGGAAGAAATTTTCTATGATGAGCATGGTGAAACACTGGCACAGGTTGCCCAGAAAGGTGGTAGATGCCCCATCCCTGGAAATATTGGGCAAGGATCTGAGCAACCAGATCCAGTTGAAGATGCCCATGGCACAGGGGGTGGATTAGATGACCTTTAAAGGTCCTTTCCAACCCAAAGTATTCCATGATTTCTGATCAATGGGTTGAGTGGGACTTACAGGATCTCCTCGCAGGATGCATGTGCTCAAGTCCCATGCCAAGGGCCTGCACCCAGTATCAGCTGTGGAACTGGTGCAGGGGAAGTACCACCAAGTACACCATGTGGCTCTCCCAGGACACATGGTGGTTTAGAGGTCATTCCTCCCATCACCACAGTGAGCAGGCCCCCTGCTTGTCCCCTAGCTTGCAGACCTGGATCCCCACGGCTTTTTGCTGGGCTTTTAGGATGAGCTCAATGCCCAGCACATTGATGCATCATCCCATGCCTGTGCATTTTTCCACTGCTTCCACCCCAGCGGCTCTTGGCAGCATTAGAGCTGGTTAATGGGTTCAGCTGAAGAGTTTGATGTTTAACCTGGTTCCACAGCCAGGCAGAGGCAGGAGAGGTGACCCAACAAGGTCTTGCCCTATTTCAGCCAGGAAAATCACGTCCTGTTCTTTAGGCAGGAAAAAACTTGGCCACAAGCATATTGCATCTTGTGCGCTGGAAGCATTTGCTCCTCACTCAGGCTTGTGTCACCTCATCTGACCTCTACAACAACAGGCTAAAAACTGGCACAAACCCACTGGCACAGCATCATATCGATGCACTTCACTGCCCTGTCTGTCGACAGTTTTAAAGAGTGGCCCACATGGTGCTAGTAACTTAAAAACAACTCGCCTTGTGCCTGGGATTCGGCTTGCTGCATCTCACCCCAGCAGCAGCTTTGGGTTTGTGCCTGCCTGCATGTGCGATTTCACATCCCCATCACAACTGGTTTAATGAATCTGAGCAAACGAGCACAAAACCATCGAGCTGCGCTGATTTTATGTCACTGCCAGATTTTGCACTCAGCTTGGGAAGTGGGAGCCATGGAGATAAAATACAGCTCATTCTATTGACGCCAGCGAGGTTTAAAATTCGGGACAAATTAATTGCATCTGTATTTTTTGATCAGTGAAAGCAATTTTGTGAAGCATTTGTTAAAGATGCCACTTAAAGAGGAATTTCCTAACTGCAGAAGTTAATAACTTTAAAACTGCTACTCAGGCTCCCTGAAAATGGGGCTTTGTGCTGTAAATCTCTTTGAGGCTCATAATTCAATCCTGTTTAGAAGCAAATTTCTTAGATTTAGAGCAATGAATATTTAAATGCTATGAGTTGAAACATTTTCAATTTTGAGATCATTTCAAAGCCAGGAGAGTTTATAGCATTCGGCTACTCTGCAATGCTTTAGCATCTGAATTGATCTGAATCTTAAGCAGCTTAAACAGCTATAAAGGGTTAGAGTAGTTTAAAGGGTAAGGGTAGTTTAAGCAGAATATCATGTTTTCAGAGCTTTGGTTGAAGAAATGGGAGTTCACAGGCTGTCAAGCCGGGCAGCTCTAGATGAAGGACCTGACAAGCATCGCTAGAAAAACTCTCTGAAGCACTCGTCATGTTCTTGGCTTTCAAACCTTGTCTGCTTTACTTTTTTCTAAGAAAAAGGAAACGAAACAAGCAGTTTTGAAAGTTCACACAAAATGCAGAATATAGGCAAAAGGTTTTGGAAATGGTGTGAACATGGGTTTGTTCTGACAACAGACTCGTTGCTGCTCCCTGTATTTGACACTTTTTTCTTCAGTACAAACCACTTCAAAACACAGTAATGCTCTGAAAAGTGGCAAAGACAAAAAATGTGCTCATGTTTGGCCCCTTTAATGTCAGATATGTGCAAATTAAAAATTGAAGGATGAAGCTTTTAAAACTCTTTTGTGAGCCCAAGCTGCTTTTGCACAAGAATTTGACAGATAAGTATTTCAGATGGGAAAGAACTCCAGTGGAGAAGGAAGTCATGTTTTTGGTAAGATACATTTATGCCAGTCCTAGCCATAGAGAAAAGCCTCTGTGTACCATTATAATTTATTCCTGTCAACTAAAAGCCATGCATATTCCAGTATGGCTGCTCCATCTGTGCTGTTAATGCTGGACTGTGCAAAAAAACAATTCAGGATGTATTGGATACGAGAGGCAGCTGAGGCAGAGGGAAGATGCCTTAGCTTGGTATAACACAGATGGATGAAAGCAGGGGATCTGTTTCCAGGTGTTCCTCCAACTGGACTGGCATAAGGACAGCATCTGTGCTGGCACAAGACACCCATGCCTGTGCTACAAAAACAAGGTGGCAAATAGCGGAACCAAGGTGAGCTTGCAAAGGCTCTGCCCACGCTGTCTCTGCTGCAGCTTCTTTGCACCCGTCAAAGGGGTTATAAGAACTGGACAGGAGTGCTGTACCGGGTCACCCACAGTCCTGTCCCTGACACTCACCAGAAGATGTCTGGGAAGGCACAGTAGCAAGTCTTGACATTTTCTCTGCAAACCCTCCTGTCTCTGACTATTTGTGGCCTGGGGAGTGCCTGCAGCAGCTGGGGTCTCTGCGTGCTGTGTGGAGCTTCATGATTTCTCTTCCCTGCCCACCCTGGCTCCTCCAGAGAGAGCAGGACCACCCTTTGGCACCCAAAGCTCCCGTGCCAGACTTTGTACCAAACACTGGCTGATTTGTCTGTCTTGAGCCTGCCAACCTCAGCCTATCTACCTATTCATTTATTATTCTATTTTTCACTGGATGAAGCAGTGAATAGCCTGTCTTCTCCCAGTTTCAGAAGCCTTACCTTGCTTCCCCTTCAGCCTTTTCTTTTCACAGACAAGGAGCCCTGACCTACTCATTGCAGGAGCTGTTTGATCTTCCCTTCTTTGAACTTTGCCCCCTCTGTCAATGGTGAGCTGTGATGCCAGATGAGGCAGGAACACATCCATATCAGGATTATACCCTGACAGCATTATTGCTGCAGAAGAATATTATTGCCAGGCCTGACCAAATGTCCCCTCTGAGGCTATTGCAAAAGACTTCATCACAGTAGAATCCAGGCAATCACTCCATTGGAAAAATAACTCAGGTGCTGTGTAATGAGATTTGACAGAAACATAGCAGTAAATGATTTAATTACTCAGCTTATTTCAGTGATGGTGCCAGGATGGATGCAGAGGTACTGGGTCCCTCTAGCTGAAATCAGCATCGTCCCATAGCCCAGCAGCAAGCCTGGGGCAAGCCTGGGCTTGTGGCCTCTCATCTCACTGTAAATATGTTATAGAACTGAATTATACTATATAAAGTGAGTATTCTAAAAGTATAGCTTGTATGTATATAGACACGGAAATATTTCATACAATGATGAGGCCCCCAACTGTTCTATTTCTCCTTTAATCATCATCCTCAGCCCCGTTTCCCATTTCACCCCCAAACTGCTCCTATCTCATTCCATCTTGTCTTTGCACCCTCTTAAAACCCTTTTCTTTTTTCATCTGTGAGCCAGCAATACTATCTCTGCCCATGACTATGGAATTCCCACCAGTTCTTATTTTTCCAGTTTCGTTGGAGACATACACGAATACCTGTTTTTCAAAGCAGATGCTCAGCATTTCCCAGGAATTGTGTCTCTTCAGCAAGTGGCATTGTATGTGTTGTCCTCAAAACCATCCAGCCCTTGCTTTAATACTGACTGTCCTGGGACCCATTTCTCCATCACTTAGAGTGATGGTTAGAGCACCAGGATGCTCTGATCTGGCAGAATTTTCTACCCCCTCTGAAGCTGGCATGTGGCAGAGCCCTTTCTTTCCTAAAACACTTTGCAAGGAAACTGCTTGTATATTGTACTGAATAGGGGCATAACTTCTGCCTCAGCGGCATTAGAACTTCCCTGCATCACCCAGGATTCCTGGCTTGTGAACCAGCTCCCGGGACAAGCCACTGAAAGCTTCCCACCTGACGTAAGGCACCAGACGATTTCATCATCCCAGAAGCTTTTCAGGAAGAACAGAGTCAGTCAGCAGTTCACGTTCGCCTTCTCTCCCCCAGCCCATCGCTCTGACCTCTGCAGCAGTGGTCAGGCTTGGGGGCCGGAGATGTCATCATGGAAAAGGGACGGAAAATGCACGGTATGGGGGGAATTCCTTATCACGGGTCTTTCTGCTTCCGTTTTGCAAGCAGACCACCTCCAGCTTGGCTGGAGCTATTCCCAGAGTCTTTTTGAAGGGTTTTCGCCCTCTGGAGGCTAACATTAGGAAAGCAAATGCTAGAGCACTAAAGGCTCAAAACTTAGATTTGAAGAAATGCAGCCCCCATGAGAATAAACCTGCAAAGAGCCGGTGGGCTTCGAAGTGCTTCTCCTGAAAAGCTGATCATGGGCAATGATCTCTTGCACGGCATTGAAAGCCTTGGTGGGACCCAGAGGCATTGTGCTCAGCATCAGACTTCTGCTTCCTGATGCAACTGCACTGAATGATGTCCAGATCATGTTGAATCATCCTGCCTTGACAATTCCAGATAAGATCATAGAATCATAGAATCCTAAGGGTTGGAAAGGAACTTAAGATCATCTAGTTCCAACCCCCCTGCCATGGGCAGGGACACCTTGCCCTAAACCACGTGGTCCAAGGCTCTGTCCAACCTGGCCTTGAACTCCACCAGGGATGGAGCATCCACAACCTCCCTGGGCAACCCATTCCAGTGCTTCACCACCCTCACTGTAAAGAACTTCTTCCTTATATCTAATCTAAACTTCCCCTGTTTAAGTTTGAACCCATTACCCCTTGTCCTACCACTACAGTCCTTAAGGAAGAGTCCCTCCCCAGCATCCTTGTAGACCCCCTTCAGACACTGGAAGGCTGCTATGAGGTCTCCACGCAGCCTTCTCTTCTCCAGGCTGAACAGCCCCAACTCTCTCAGCCTGTCTTCATACGGGAGGTGCTCCAGCCCTCTTATCATCCTCGTGACCCTCCTCTGGACTCGCTCCAACAGCTCCATGTCCTTTTTATGTTGAGGACACCAGAACTGTACGCAGTACTCCAAGTGAGGTCTCACAAGAGCAGAGGGGCAGGATCACCTCCTTCGACCTGCTGGTCACGCTTCTTTTGATGCAGCCCAGGATACGGCTGGCTTTCTGGGCTGCAAGTGCACACTGCTGGCTCATGTTAAGCTTCTCATCAACCAACACCCCCAAGTCCTTCTCTGCAGGGCTGCTCTGAATCTCTTCTCCACCCAACCTGTAGCAGTGCCTGGGATTGCCCTGACCCAGGTGTAGGACCTTACACTTGGCTTGGTTAAACTTTATTAGGTTGGCATCGGCCCACCTCACAAGCGTATCCAGGTCCCTCTGGATGGCATCCCTTCCCTCCAGCGTATCAACCGAACCACACAGCTTGGTGTCGTCGGCAAACTTGCTGAGGGCGCACTCAATCCCACTGTCCATGTCACCGACAAAGATGTTGAACAGGACCGGTCCCAACACCAATCCCTGAGGGACACCACTCGTTACAGGTTTCCAAGTGGACATCGAGCCATTTACCACAACTCTGCGTGCGGCCATCGAGCCAGTTTTTTATCCACCGAGTGGTCCATCTATCAAATTGATGTCTCTCCAATTTAGAGACAAGGATGTCGTGCGGGACAGTGCCGAATGCTTTGCACAAG
The DNA here is from genome assembly GCF_004027225.2 of Strigops habroptila. Taxonomy (NCBI): domain Eukaryota; kingdom Metazoa; phylum Chordata; class Aves; order Psittaciformes; family Psittacidae; genus Strigops; species Strigops habroptila. The sequence goes on from NC_044282.2 coordinate 57,054,348, forward strand.
TCCAGGTAGATGACGTCAAGTGCTCTGCCCCTGTCCATCAGTTCCGTGGCTCCATCATAGAAGGCCACCAAATTGATCAGGCAGGATTTCCCCTTAGTGAAGCCATGTTGGCTGTCACCAACCACCTCGTTGTTTTTCATGTGCCTTAGCATGCTTTCCAGGAGAAACTGTTCCAAGATTTTGCCAGGCACAGAGGTGAGACTGACTGGTCTGTAGTTCCCTGTGTCTTCCATCTTCCCCTTCTTGAAAATGGGGGTTATATTACCCTTCTTCCAGTCATTGGGAACTTCACCTGACTGCCAGGATTTTTCGAATATGATGGACAGTGGCTTAGCAACTTCATTCGCCAGCTCCTTCAGGACCCGTGGATGGATTTCATCAGGTCCCATGGACTTGTGCACATTCAGGTTCTTAAGATGGTCTCAAACCTGATCCTCTCCTACAGTGGGCCTAAGGTCTTCATTCTCACAGTCCCTGCATTTGCTTTCCAAGACTTTCGTGGTGTGGTCAGAGCATTTGCTAGTGAAGACTGAGGCAAAGAAGTCATTAAGAACCTCAGCCTTCTCCAAATCCATGGTAGCCAGTTCTCCTGATAGCTTACGGAGAGGGCCCACATTGTCCCTAGTCTGTCTTTTATTTGCTATGTATCTATAGAATCCTTTCCTGTTATCTTTTACATCCCTTGCCAAACTTAATTCTAGCTGGGCCTTAGCTTTCCTAACCTGGTCCCTAGCTTCCCGGGCAATGCTCCTATATTCTTCCCAGGCCGCCTGTCCTCGCTTCCACCTTCTACAAGCTTCTTTTTTCCCTCTAAGTTTCCTCAGCAGCTCCTTGTCCATTCATGGAGGTCTCCCGGCCCTCCTGCTGCACTTTCTTCTAGTCGGGATGCAACACTCTTGAGCACATAGAAGGTGATCCTTGAATATCGACCAGCAGTCTTGGGCCCCCCTGCCCTCTAGGACTGTATCCCATGGAACCTTACTAAGGAGGTTCCTGAAGAGGCCAAAGTCTGCTTTCTTGAAGTCCAGGGCAGTGAGCTTGCTGCATGCTCTTCTCACTGTCCTGAGGATCTCAAACTCAACCATCTCGTGATCACTAGAGCCAAGGCTGCCCTGGAGCGTCACATTTCCAACCAGTCCCTCCCTGTTGGTGAGCACGAGGTCAAGCATGGCACCTCTCCTCGTCGGCTCCTCTATTGCTTGAAAGAGGAAGTTGTCTTCCACACAATCGAGGAACCTCCTGGATTGCTTGTGCCGGGCCGTACCGTCCCTCCAACAGATGTCAGGATGGTTAAAGTCCCCCATGAGGACAAGGGCCTGTGAGCGTGAGGCTGCTCCTATCTGTCTGTAGAGCGCTTCATCCACAGAGTCCTCTTGATCAGGCGGCCTGTAACAGATCCCCACCGTAATGTCCCCCGTTGCTGTTTTCCCTTTGATCCTGACCCACAAACACTCTGTTACCTCATCACCCGTCCCCAGACAGAGTTCCATACTCTCTAGCCTATCACTGACATAGATAGCAACACCCCCTCCCCGTCTGCCTGGCCTGTCTTTTCTAAACAGCCTGTAACCTTCCATTCCGACACTCCAGTCATAGGAGCCATCCCACCATGTTTCTGTGATACCAATGACATCATATTCCTGTAGCCTTGCACACATCTCTAATTCCTCTTGCTTGTTCCCCATACTACGGGCGTTTGTATAGAGGCACCTTAGCCAAGCTCCAAATGCAGCCGACTCAATGGCTGGGGCAGCTGGAACATCTCTACATTGCTCCAAGCACTTATTACAGGTGCTGGCAACTGACCAGGAGTGTTGCGATGGATCAATGCTCCCCTCCCCCAACACATCTAGTTTAAAGCTTTCTTGACCAGCCTGGCAAGCCTCCTACCAAAACAGCTCTTCCCCTTCTTTGTCAGACCAGCTCCACCAGCCTCCAGTAGATCTGGCCTCCCAAATGGAGCCCCATGTTCTAAATGGCCAAACCCCTGACTATGGCACCACCATTCTAACCATTTATTAACCTGCCAAACGCGCCTAGCTTTTTTAAGGTCCTCCCCTTTGTCCTGGAGAATCGATGAAAAAACTATCTGAGCTCCAGAGCCCCTAACCACCTCTCCCAGGGCTCTGTAGTCCTTCTTAATGTTCTCCAGGCTACTGCTACCTACATCTCTAGCACCCACATGGACCACTAGAGTAGAGTCCCCTACTACTATGACCCTCCGCTTCTTCCTGGAGGCACCAGTAGCGATCCTCTTTACTGGTGCATCAGCAGGGTGCTCATTAGGTGTGGTGGGTGCTTTCTCATTAGCCCCCTGCAGAACTGCGAAGCGGTTCTGGGTGGGGACATCAGATTTAGGAGGAAGCCCCTTGTTGTTAATTGTCCTCTTCCTCCTTTTTTTGTTCGTTTTTCTCGTGACTAATTCCCAGCTTCCTGGGTTGCTGCCCTCCTTCTTTCCTATGTGAGCAATGCGGGACGTTTGCAGCCCCTGCGCAGTTTGGGCCTGGAGCAAGCAGCCCAGCTTCCTCTCAGCTTCCCTGGCATCTTTTAGCTCTCCAACAGCCTCCCGCAGCTCAGCCACCTGCTGCAGGAGGACCTCCACCAGGGCGCACCGAGTGCAGCCCTGTCCATTGCGCAGCCTCGCCTCAAGAGACCAGTCGAGGCACTTTCTACACTCCGAGGTCTGCGCCGCAGCCTCCCCTCTCATCGGCTCTGTCTGGGTGCCTACGCTGGCCACCGCCGGGGCACAGCTCCCAGAGCGGGCCCTGCTCCTGAGGCGAGTGCTCACCATTCCGCTCGCTACCCGCTCGCCCTGCCTGCGCCAACTGCCGCGCCACGCCCTGGTAGCTCGCGCTCCCTGGGGTGGGTTTTTACCCACTGAGGGCTGGTGCCGTCACTTCTGGCGCCGCCCCCTGTGAGTCAGCTGCTCGCGCCAGCTGAGCTGCCGGCTCCTGGGCAAGTCCTGTCGAGGGCTTGAGGCTCCCTCGGTCGCCCTTGCCGCTCTGAACTGAGGCTCCGGGACGCTGTGCTTCCCCCCGCTCCGGTGTTAAAGGTGTCCTCTCTGGAGATACCTCGGCAATTCAGATACTCACCTCGGCTAGATCTGCTGATCTAGTTCATTTTACAATGATTTTATGCCCCTTTTGCTCTTCCCCCATCTTTGCCACAGCTTGTGCATTATGAAGTACTACATGGAGGCTAAAATGCACATGACATTTCTAAATTTTAATAATTAAATGTCTGGATATCCTTTGAAATTCCTGCAGTTTGCCCTCATTAGGCACAGCTCCATTCATTTTCCTGCAATCAGAACCAGGGGATAAAACCTTGCGGAAAAACACGGGGGGAAAAAGGGTGACACAGAAAACCTGAGCTCAGGTTTGGTTTGCGCTGGGCTTGGCCTAGCAGCATCCACCTATCTATCTGTCTGATTTTATTCCTCTATGTCTTTCTGCTGTGGCTCGGTCCCAGTTCCCTGCAGAGCCTGATGCCTGTGAGGTCCTCCTGTTTTCTGGATTTTTCTTGCAAGCCTCTGGTACATCCTCTGTCAAGCTAACACACAGCTCAGCCTTGTGAGCCTCAGGAAGAACACAGAAAGTGCTGCGCGTGGAGGCACGATGCCAAGATCCAGGCATGGGTGATGTAATTCAGTGAGCCAGAGGCAGAGATGCAGAATGTCCTCTCCTTGCAACAAACCCACGCAGGACACCTTGTATTTTGTGTGTGGTCTCTTCCAGTCAGGACTGCCTGTCTTTGCACGTCTGCCAAAATGATAGCTTGAAGCCAGATGTGTGAAAGATAGCTAGCACCTAGCTCTTACCAGTGCTATAAACATCCATAGGTGCTGATACAAGTGAGGAGCCTATGTAGGAATGATGCTCCTAAACATCCTTGTGGGCTTGGATCTTGTTTCCAGAACACAAAGCAAGTAACAGATGTGAGAGGCACGAAGGATATTTAGATTTCCACAGCCTCAGAAGCATTTGCTCACTGCTTCTTACACCTAGTGCACATTCAGCTGTAGGAAGTTGCCCACCTGTGATCTATATACCTCAAGAACTTCAAAAATTCCCATATTCTGCCAATATGCCACAGGTCTAAGAAGCAGCCAAGTGCTCCTCTCTTACCCTGTCCAGCTTCATGCCCAGTCTCGACAAGATGCCCTCCTCCACCTCTGTAACATTCAACACTTCTGCATGGGGTTAGCTCCATCCCACAGGGCTGCTGAAGGGAAAGGCACAGCCGTTTCCAAGGGGAAAATGAGAGACTGTAGGCAAATAAAGTCCAGACAGGAGAGGGATAATAAAGAAAACCTAGATGGGACTGGCCACAGTGACTCGTTCCACACTTGGATAGGGCTGAACTTGGGAAAAAGCCTTCTACATGGCTAACCAAAAGGCAGTTGTCCTGGTTTTGGCTGGCATAGAGGTAATTTTCTCCCTACTTGCTGGTGCAGTGTTGTGTTTTAGCTTTAGTTTGAAAACAATGCTGACAATACACTGATGTTTTAGTTGTTGCTCAGTAGCACTTACTTACCCTGATCAAGGACTTTTCAGTCTCCCATGCTCTGCCAGTGAGGAGGGGCATGGGAAGCCAGGAGGAAACAGAGACAAGACACCTGACCCAAACTAGCCAAAGGGGTGTTCCGTACCACAGCATATCATGCCCAGTATAGAAACTAGGGGGAGTTGACCAGAAGGGGCCAATCACTGCTTGGTGATGGGCTGGGATTGGTCAGCAAGTGGTGGGCAATTTTATTGTGCAACGCTTGTCTTTCTTGGGGTTTATTCCTCTATTTTTGTTGTCTCCCCTTTAATTATAATTATTATTTTAATTATTATAACATTTTATTCTATTTCAATTATTAAATTGTTCTTATCTCAACCCAGAATTTTTCTAATTCTACTCCCATCCCACCAGGGCAGAGGGGAGCAAGAAGCTGTGTGGTATCTAGTTGTCAGCTGCAGTTAAACCATGACAGCAGTAAATTACTTAATAGTTTCATACTGTGCTCTACAATGGAGGTAAATACATTTTGATGGGGGAGCAGAGGTAAATGAATTGCAGTGGTGGAGTACATCTGATGTGTACTGAAGTTACCAAGTCGGATCAGATGCAGAAGGGCGCTTTCACAGTGTGTGGTCAGAGGCGTGCAGTCACAGGGATGGGCTCATTACTGTAGATTTGGGGTCGGCTTTGTCAGTGCTTTACAGGGAACCCAGGAAGGTGCCAGAGCTGTTTTGAATTCTGTCTGCAGGGCTGGGATTTGTACAGCTGAACAAGTTTTAATGTGATGTTTTCCAAGGCAATAGATGTGGCAGCCCGAAGTGCTGCTATTACAAAACTCCAGTCCAAGCACAGGCACATTTTAAATAAGCAATAAGGGTGCAAGAGCAAGTCAGTGCAAAATAGCAATTCCACTGAAAGATCACAGAGCTGTGACCAGGCACAATCCAATTTTTTTATGCATGTTAAAGTAATTGGAAAGTTGCCTTTTGCTTGCTCCTCATCATATTAAAGGACCTGCTGCTATGAGGACACATGGGGTCATTTTTTGTTGTTGCTAGCACTCTGCACAATTTCTTGGCTGGGTTTCACAGTCTGCCAGTAAAAGTTACCTGCTTGCTTACTGGAAAAGTGAGGATTTCAGACCTTCTTTAGAAGATGATTTAATTTTGCACTTGGATAAGTAGGTCAGCAGCCAAGGCTTGAACCAGCAACAGGGTTTGCCATTCCTTATCTTCTCCTTGGCCAGCAGTGGTATGCAGGAAGAAGGAAACCAAGGAGTGGTCTCACATGGCTATGTCTATGCAGCTTTAGCATGTTTCCTCATGCCTGATGCTCACATGCCATGTTAGCAAAATGTGAAAATTTGACTCAGCTTGGCTTACACTGAACATGAGTTGGAGCCCTAGCAAGTAAACAAACCCATAAGTCATTCTCCACCTGAGCTGCCCCGAGTCTTTTCAATACCTGGGCAGAATTCAATGGGTGCCACACTACCAGATTGCATCTGCACCCTGCTGCTAATGACAAAACAACATTGTAGTTTAGCTCTCCCTTGGTTCACCTGAGCACACATAGAGTATTAATCCTGCAGAGTAGTCCTCAGCTGGCACAGCTACAGGAGAAAGAAAGGGAAGGTCATTTTAGAAAAAGCAGCACAACTTTGCCTTGCTCAGCTTGCGGTTGCTCACAAGGAAGAATTGCACCATCCCACCATGTCCCCAGCAGGTTACATCAGTGACATACCACACGATGTCCAGCACATTTCAGTAAGCAGTTGGTACTTCCACTTAGTCTCAAAACCTGACTTTTCTCCTGCTCATGCCGAACAGTGTGTTATGCCTGGTCAAGTTATCACCCACCGATAAGCACGCAGGTATCTCTGAAGTCATAATTGCTGAGTTAGTAACTCAAAATGCAGGCTTTCTCAGCTGGGCAGCTCTTTGCCTGTACAAGGGTAAGAGGAATCAGGTCTGTGTACGAAGTGAAATCCAAAACCAGGAGGATGAAGTGATGGTATTCCACATGTCTAAGCTGGCTCTGATCCATCACCATTTTCCGGCTCAGTCACTATGTGTCCACTGTGGAAACTGAGTGAAGGCAGGTTCCCTCACATCTGCTGGGGTGTTACAGCTAATCCAGCTGCTGTCACCCCTTGGCTGGGAGCTGCAGGAGTCAGTACAGTTGGGCTGATGTTTTTTTTTGTGACTATCTATCTTACCCATACCTCCCATCCTGCATAACATCTGCACATCACGTGCTGTTTGTCTGTCCCATGAATGGCATATATGTGGTGAAAACACCACTTGCAGCAAGAACAGGGACAGGAGAAAAACAGCATAAGGAGGGTAGAAAGGCTGATGGTGAAGCAAAGAAAAAATATGAAGGAAACTATGAAAGACATGAGAAATAAAAGAGAACCTCTGCAGAAAGCTACAACAGAGCTCAGGAAAATATGGCACATCTCCCTCCGGATTCATTAACCACTAATAGAATTTAGAAGAATTTATCACACTCTTAGGAACATTTTGAAAAATGAAAAAATAATTTGGAAAGAATCTTACACCCTATAAACATCTATCCTTTCTAATGAACACCTTATGCTTTTTAAGAGTGGAGGAAGCAAAAGGAGCCAAGTGGAAGTTGAGCAGGATCCAGTTTGAGACGAAGCCCCTGAGGTGTATAAGGCCCTGACATCCTTAGAGCTGCATGAGGTTCCCTGAGCATCAGGACTGGCCTCCAGCCACCACTTAGTGGCTGTTGATGTCCCACATGTTGCACTTGAAGCCCATACCTATGTCTGTGATGCCCATGAGCATCTCAGCAATGCTTGAGGCTCTCAGTGAAGCAAAGCAATGGAGCTTTCATGGGCTTTTTGGTATGGGTGCTGCAAATTACAGGCCAGGCTCAAGGGCAAGAGGGGTCACATCCAGTTGTGGGGAATGTCACAATCCAAATGGACCAAAATACTCTGTATCAGGGACAGTTCGAAATGGCTTCTGGGGATCATGGAGATGCTTGCCCTTCCTTGGGGAGAGAAACTCCAGGCAATGACCTACCCAATAGAAAGTGTGCCAAAGCCAGGACTGGGGAAACTGAGGGGATTTCACAGAATCTCAGAATGGTTTGGGCTGGAAGGGATCTTAAAGATCGTCCAGTTACAACCCCCTGCCATGGGCAGGGACACCTTCCACTAGACCAGGTTTCTCCAAGCCCCGTCCAACCTGGCCTTGAACACTGCCAAGGATGGGGCAGCCACAGCTTCTCTGGGCAACCTGTGCCAGTGCTTCACCACCGTCACAGCGAAGAACTTCTTCCTAGTATGTAACCTAAATCTCTCCTCTGTCAGTTTAAATTTCTGTTACATCCCTGACCCCCACAGAGCTGAGCTTCTCAAGGCCTTCTTCATTTCTTCTGGGCTTTAGGAATCTTAAATGCAAACCAATTAAGTAATGCCCAATTCATTTTCATTGCCTTGAGCAAAACCACCCTGATAATCCTAATCTTTCAACACAAGGTGGCAGGCTGTCCCCAAGATGAGGAGCAGTCGAAGTGGCCAGAAACAGTTCTTTCTCACCGCAGAAATAAAAATGCTGCTCCTTCTTTTTACCTCTTAGAGGAGGGAGGAAGAGCACAAGATTTCTGTGTGACTTGCAGAGACTTAGGGAGAGCCCTGCATGGTGAATGAAGGTTCATTGCTGTGAAAGACTTCCTCCACGTCTGAACCCTTATCCAAAACAACCTACCAGCCTGGCAGAAAGGTGACTGAGGGATGCTCCCACATGGAGCACAGAGCTCCCTGCAGAGGAGAAGCTTCCCTTGGCTCATGGGACTTCTTGCCCTGAAGTTTATTCACAGGGCAATTTACATTATATTGCAGGGTTACCAAGAACAGTGGAACATAGAGCAGCCTAATCCACCAAGTCTTACGTCTACAGTAGCACTAGGTGACTGGTGTGCTACCTTTGACTCTGGTGTCAGAGCCTGAATACACCACACTCATGGCTTGATGTTTTGCCTGCCCCTTGCCCAGCTGAGAGCATCCCCAGTTTGTTAAGCTGATTTGCATACAGCTCTATATAAAGTCATTAAGAAGTGCCAGGCACAAGAGCAAAACTGGATGAAAGCTTCACCAGTGGGAACAATCCAAGGAAATCCCAGTGCTCGAGTTCCAGTTTGCCTCAACAGAGGGGAATTCAATTAAGGGCTGATTTGATTTGTGTTGCTCAGAGAAAAGCCAGCTGACTGGGTGTTGGACATATTTTTGGCTCTGAATCAGCCATAAACACCAAGGATTATTTTAAGCAGACTGGAATAAACATGCTGGACCAAGCCCATCTCCAGCTGCCAGCTGGGGAGTCAGGGTGGGCAGCAGAGAAGGCAGCATTGTCCCTCACTGGTGGAGGGACAGAGGCACACTGTGTAACTGCTTGCAGGCGTTGCCTTTCCCACATAACCCTCTCTAGGAGGAGACCCTACAGATCTGAGTGTGCTGGATATGTCCTTCCCTCCCTTGAAGCTTGCTCTTGCTCTCTAGCTCATGCACACCACTACACCGTGAGTCCTCAGAGACCTGCACAGATCATTGCACTAGAAATGCACCTTCCCACTTCAAGAGCTTTCAATCTTGCAATTGCCTCCCTGGGGACACTGAGATAAGGACAATAACCAGTTATGATCAACCTTTGCAGAAGTGATTAGGTATCCTGTGTTACTCATTATCTTCCTGTTACCATTTTCATTTCTTCCTTTGAAAAAACACTGTTTGTTAAATCAACTGATTCATCCTTTGCCAACAACACACCAGAGGAGCAGTGCCCGGTTTGGTTTCCTTCTTTCAGGTTTCTGGCCGGGTGGACTCAAGACGGGCAGTTTCTTAGTGATCCCCCACATCTGAGCCCACTTCTGGTGGGTACCTATTAAACCCTATTAACTGCTGTCTACCCTAAAGCCTGGGGGAACTCACCATCCCTTTGAGTGCATGGGGAACTTCAGCTCTTGCACACAAAGAGCTGCTGCACTAGTAAAATTAATGAGAACCTTGCTCCCTAAACACAAGGGCCTGTGTGCAGCTGTGTTGCTGCATAAACACAGGCCAGCTCACGCGACTCTCATGGGGACCTTCTCTGTCCCCAGGGTCTCTTTGTGCCCTAAAGTGCTCATGGACCTGCAGCACCAGGCAACTCCAGTTCCTGCTCATGCTTGGAGCAGACAAGCTGCACCAAGTTGCCTGCAGCTCCCCAGGAGCTACGTCCATGGAGCAGGATGGGAGCTGGAGTTGCTGCTGGATGGCTGCGAAAAGCATGAGGCAAAGGGAGCAGCCCTGGGTAGCAGGGAGCAAGCACCATTCAAAGACGAGCACAGAAGATGTTCATTAATCCCCTTAATACTTCACACATGCACAGGGAGTTAGAGGATCCTTCTTTAAGGAATATTCATTTGCAGTACAAGGCGGTCCCTTGGTTGACAACACAGAGCATTTTTTCATTTGCCCAGAGCGCAAAATGGATTTGCACAGCTCCAAAAGGGAGTACTGAACTCATTTAAAAGGATTTGTCCTTCACATCTGAAGAAAGTCACTGGTGCTGTGTCTGAGGTCACATGAGAAGTGTCTATGCAAACCTCCTGCTTGTCTGCATAAAGCAAGGACTTCTTGGTAGGACTGGCCAAAATTCCTCTCTAAATAAAATATTCAACTGGAGAGGATACAATTTTTCCACTGAAACCACTCAAGCAGGAAAATTCCAAGGGGTAAGTTCACTTGACTTTTTTCTTCCCCTCTATATGACACATGAAGTCTTGAACAGAGCTGTGTATCTCTTTCCCTCACACTTTTTGCAGTGTTCCCTCCTTGTTCCCTGCTCTGTGGCATTGCAAGTGCTCCACTAGTTCCTCCATCTGCCGCTTTGCTTCATCCTGCTATGCCGGCACAAACCAGCTCAAAACAAAACCAAAACAAACCATCTATGAGGTTTCCTGCCAGCTCAGTGAGCTGAATCAGCTGCCCCAGCAGGGCATCTGCTTGGAGTCGAGGAAGGGGATGAGGCAGGTGGCAAGAGCAGTTGTGCTCCCTCGCATGGAGCATGCCATGTAGTCCTGCTTGAGCTTTTTGCAAGACAAAGTTTGTCTTAAAATTGGGAAAAGGGTCAAGGAAGCACTTAGTAGTGATTGTGCTATTTGGAAGAGCATGAATTTGATTTTGAATATTGCGGATAGCTTAATGCTCCATGTCTTAGTTCTCCCAATTAGAAAGGATGCCAAAAGCTCGCTGGAGCTGCCTGGGCAAATTCTGAGTCTGGTACAAAACTGTCAGGATTTTGGTAGCAATTCTAACATAAAAGTGGACAGTCAGGCTATCATTAACCAACTGCAGCAAAAGCTAAAACTATCTTTTTCAATACTTGGCAAAGACTGCACTTAATACTAAGTAAATATTGCATTCTTGGAACCATTTCTCTTTCAAATGAGCAGGCTGGATGAAAGGCTTCCCTGGCTCTCCCAACTGCATAAAAAGACAAGATTTATTTTCTTGCTTGGCTGAGCAATGCTGGTGGACAACCATACCTCAGGTTTTCCTTCCTGCTTCTATCATCTCTGCTTATCGGAAAGTATCACCTGTTTACTCAAGATAAGACAAACAGACTTTGCTCATTTGAGGTCTCTTAGAGACATCCTACGGGCATCCTTTGTAGTCTGAACCGGACAACCTGCAACTGACAGCTCCATAAGCATGCAGCTCAGGTTGGTCAGATTTGCTGGTGTTTTGAGCTACATCAATGTGTGTTTTTAAACAGAACCAGTGTGAAAGCCAGGCTGGGCTCCACAGAGAGCATCTGACCAACCTTAAAGCTTTGAAACAGGAGAAAGCAAAAGCTGCTTTTCCCAGAAAGCCAAAGCTGCTTTTCCCAGAAAGCCATGTGGACTGGTGCCTGTCCCATCTGACCTTGAATTTTAGTCATGGGAATGGACGTTGTGGCCATGTGTACGCAGATCTGTGTTGCCCCATGGCCCTTTGCAGCTGGACATGAATAAATGGGTAAGCATGGGCTGGTCGCAGCATGCAGCCCTTTGTCTAAAACCTCCCAGCAGTGAGCGGCTCTGGTCTGTGCTGGCTAGTGGGAAAAGGAATGATGCTTTTCCTTTGGGACACATCCTACAACAGATGGCATCAGTGGAGAGAGGTCCCACAGCGACCACAGCTTGCCCATTTACCCCAGGAGCACAAGCCCCATACAATCAGCAGTGCCAGAGGGATACATTTAATGAGGTCTGTGCTCAAAGCACTTGCCCATGCAGCTCCCAAGGTCGTGGTTATGCTCCAGCAGCCTCCATCATGTGTATCAGCAGCAGAAAGTCATATTGCCCCCTGCCTCATGGTGCTGGGACCATGAGGACGGTGGATTTTCATGATCCAGCTGTGCTGAGCCAGCTGCTGTGCAAGAGATCTGGGGAAAGGAGATAAAACAGGGCATATTCCCCATCCATCCAACAAAGTCCCCCTAAGCTGTGTCTCTTCCACCTGCTGCCAGCAGCAGCATCTCACCCCTGGGAGACCCCTCTGAGGTGTGTCGGGTGACAGCACATGTCCCTCCACATTCCTTGCTGGGGTTAGCATAGGGCTAGTGCTTTCAAGTGTAGACTAGTCCCAAAAATTTATCTTGCCAACTTCCCTTTCATAACAGGAAGGATAGCGGGCAAACAATAATTGCCAGAAATGTACAACTGACCCAGGCAAAGGTAGAAGGTTTGCTCTGGATCAGCCTCGTGTGCAGATGGGAACAGGGAGAAAAGCCGGTGCTGAAAGCCTGCAGGTCTTCTTCATGGACTTTTTTTTTTTTTTTTTTAACTGAGAAATATTATTTTATCACAAATTAAGTCTTGTGGAAATGTGTCTGACTCCACAAAACCATGGAGGAAACACTGGCAGGGTTATGTGTGCTGGAAGCCAGCCTGCTTTGTTACTGCCTCTGAGCCCTAACCACCATCAGTGATGCCTCCAGGGAAACTCTGCCCAGCAGAGCTCTTCCATGCTGAGGGTGCTAGGGTGTCTCAGACCCCTGCTAGAGATCCAAGGCATCTTAGACACCTGGGATCCACAACTTGGACACCTGGGATGCTCAACAAGCAACAAGAACTATTTCAGGGTTTGGTAGAAGGCTTTCAATGCCTTGGCCCAGGGCAGTTTTCACCTGGTGCTCAAGTTCTGTACAACTCTGAATACTAGAGTATTCACTAATTTGGCTGACTGCTAGCAAAGATGAAAGAAACCATCAACATGGATAAGACTGTTTCAATCCCAGTGTCATTTATCAAACAAGTTGAAGAATTTTGTTAATTTCAAAGTATTTTTCCTGTATTTCCTTCTTTTAGAGACCCTATTAGAGATCCTTGTTTAGGATCCCAGAGCAGGATATGATGTGATGAATTTCAGCTGGTGGGAAAGTCCAGCTTTCAACCACCTCTAATCTCAGCTACCTTCAGCCTCCATCACCCAACCCCTCAGACAGATTGGACACCCCAAAAATTGGACTGGGAGAGAGCCTGCTGTGCATCAGCCCTTCTGTAAGGATCGGCATATTCAGTGACCTGGGACCTGGGGAGTCCAGAGATCTGGTCCTCCTCTCCATCCACCCTTGATGCAGAACTGGTGTGAGAGGAAATTCAAGCTGAATATTTGCTGTCCTTTCTGTTCAGCTGGGACTAGTGGGAAGGTCAAACCTGTGCCCAACATCAGCTGATCTTGGTCAATGCAATCCTTAACCTAAGATCGGGGTTTATTTTCATGTACACAGTCTACTGTTGATATTTGTTCTCTATTTTTGTGTTAACAATTAAGAAAGAACCACTTTTGTGCTGCGCTAATAAAAGGGCCAGGTGTGCTGGTCGGTAAAAAAAACAACCAACCTTTTTAATCCATAAATGGCATTTTCAGGTTGTGTTAACCTAATAGTTTCATATTGCCCTGTGCTGTGTTCCCTTGTTTTTTGGGGGGGTTTTGGGAAGTGCAGCAAGGGTTTTCTCTCCAAATCTGTTCTACAGGGGATATGTTTTCACTGGGCCAGAATCCCACAGGTTTTCCAGTCATTTCTAGAGGTGAGATCTGAAGGACTACTGTGAGAAAACAAGTCTGAAACAAATCATAAAACACACATGCAGCCCCAGATCTTTGTCTTGGCCAGGGACAGCCTGTAATCCTCATAAATGCCTCCTTGCACAGATGATGTCTGGAGCTGGTCCAGGCTGAGTTCCTCAGGAAGGGGCTCAGAAACCTGTGAAGCTGAACACGGCACTTAGTTTTGGCTGGGGAATTGCAGACTTAAAAAAGCTCAGGGACTTTCCATGAAAAACTTTAAAATCGTGTTGTTAGACACAGCACCTCACATCCATACCCGTTTTACATCAGAAATACCAACACAACGCTGTGTCAGCACATCCAAGAGATGTGAATGAGGCCATGGCACTACATTTACCTCACCCAAACCCTTTCAGGTTCAGTTTGCAGTTGCTCAGCAACAGCTGCATCAACTCTGCATGAGTGGCAAAGATGCCAAGCTTAGCCTAAGGGATCAGACCAGTATGACTACATACCACAGAGGCATTTCTGGTGTTGACAAATGAGATAGCTCAGTGGCCAAACAAAAGCCAAACCTTGGTTTGGGGAAATGAGTTGCAAATCAAAGTTATGTCTGGCATTTGATCCTTTTGGCATCTACCCTTTTGGCCTCTAACACTGATGTTCCTTGTGAATAATTACGGCGTTTTTTGGTTGCTCAGGTCTGTTTTTCTCTATTAGTCTCTCTCTTTTTTTTCTTTCTTTTCAACACAGGAAGCACAGTAAACTGAAGCCATTAGTGCAACTGAGGCCCCCAACCTGGGAAAAACCTCTAAGTGAGGCTGCTGAGGGAAGCATCCCATATCTAGCAAGGCATAGAAGATTTGGTACTCAAATACCACCCTGTTCTACAGCATTTCACTCTTGCTTCAGCTGGATCTGAGACCCAAGGCAACTAGTCTTCCTCATGTGTAATGGCAAGCTTGGACATTGAACTGAAGGCAAAGTATTATGGTAGGAGGAGATGCTGAGAAGAGAGGTGTTGCCTCTTTTTTTACATTAGGTCTAGGCATCTTCAAGTTTTGCGAAATAACTGCATCTATACAAACTGAAATACTCCTGATGGTCATTCCCTATGGACTCAAATGTCAAAGGGCAAGACCTGTGTCTTCGCTATGGACTCATTTGGGGATGAGACTGTGGCTGAACACAGTCACTGTCACCAGACTTGATCTGCTTTCCTTATTCAGATGCCATGGGACTGTGCCCATCTGTGAGGACACAGCTCTGCCAGCTCCTGGCTCCTGCCGTGTGGAGGAGCCAGCCTCTTCTGCTCCCTGGAGCTGGATCCCTCCTTTCCCTGTGGGCTAAGCATTTACCCAGGGAGTTGCAAACCAAGTCCTAGATCCCTCAGCAGGTGCCTTTCTATTGGTTTTCCTGGGAATTTGTCAGTGCTTTGAAACATGCTACTGCAAGTCAACCAGAGCTGCGCTGGAGACTTCCATGCCAATGGAAACCACTTGAAGGTTCAGGGTAATGTGGTATCCATTAGAGATATCTGCTGGTGGTTCCAATCTGCAGGAGAATAAATCAACTGTATTGTCCTATAGCCCATATATCTGGAGTAAAAAGCAACTAAGTGACCGATGCATGTCATGGATCAGGCACAAAGCAATGACACAACCACCATAATAATGTAATAATGCAACAATTCTACCAGGTGGTGGATGAAAGGGGAGTGCTCTTGGGAGGGGTGAGGGTGGCATTTGTCAGCATGCCCCCTGGTAGGCAACTAAATTGTATGAGATTCCTTTCACTCTACTGAGAAACGAACTACACCCTTCTTTAATACTGTTACGTGGTAGTTTTCCAATTTCACAAGCCTGTAAGCAAACAAGGAAGTCTCTGTTAGAAGATGGGAATTCAGGTGAACCACTGCTAAACACTGATAAAAGCCTGCTTAGATGGTCCTGCACTGGAGCCAGGGTGCCTTTCTCCACTGCTCTGGCTCCAGGCTCATTGCTGTGTCTCACACCCAGGACACTGGATTGGACATCTCATTCCAGAGCTCTTATGGTGCAGGAACATTTGAGACTCTTCAACAACCTCACACCTGCTTAGCATACAAGTGTAAAAAGATAAAGTTGTCTTATGAACCATAGAAGTAATTAATTTTTCCCCAGCTTTATTATCTAACACTTTCTACTGCAACATTGTGGAGTCCCACCATATTCACTATAATACCATAACAATACACAAGCCACCTCACCTGCCCTAGACCCTAGTATAGTCCTTCTGTGTCCTCTCTATGCCTCTGTTCCCAACTGTCTCCTGTATTTGCAGCAGATCTATCCCTTTTCTCCCCACAGTGCCCCCCAATTCCTTTTTATACTGCCTGTCCCTTTCTAATATGTCAACCCTCATGTCTTTTGTCTGGCCCAGCCTGGCTGTTAGCTTGACAAAAGTCTTCAACATATAGTTAGCAATCACTTAACTGGTGTTTGACTAGCTGGACATCTTTTCTAGCTGTTGAGCAGCCAAACAAAACATACTCGTCCTTTAGGTATTTGTACTTTAGCCCAGCCTCTGACAGGAAGCATATAGGTATTTATTATCACTGAGACTACATGAAATTACAATACCTCACACAGAGAAACTGTGTGATCAGTCTAAAAGGTGATAGGGAAGGAATTAACAATCAGTGCAATATATAAGGCATACTCATGGCTAAAAACCCCCTCTTTGTCAAATTACTTTGCTTCTCCCAGTACACATGGGCTTGTCTCATAAAAAATTTATGTTTTTTATCCGGCCAGGGAACCTTTGTGGCAATGTTGTCTTCTTTTCAACAGCAAAAAGAGTGCTTCTTGTCCGAGAGCAAAGGAGGACAGCAAAGACAAATTTGATTTAACAGACAACAGGTCTGGGAGATGGATGTCTGAGTCAGAGGGAACATATATGGTGAAGATATTCATGTCTGCAAAAGTGAAAAAAGATCTGATTCACACAGGAAAAGTGCCTTTCACAGGGAATTGTACCAAAAACAAAGGTTTCTCTATAGCCAGAAGTTTCTGTTTTGCCTAGTCATTTTCTATGCAAAAGAGGAAACAGCTTACTGAGTGAATGGACTATATATATCTATATGTATATATGGACTCTCTGCAAGCTGGAATTCATAAATCCGATTTGTATTTGCCTTTCTTTGGGCTCAATTACCTCTAGCTATCCATGTGGTGACTCCACAGTTCTCATGGAGGAATTTGACCTTTGCTGTCTCATGCCTGCTGGGGATTTGCAGTGACCTGAAGGACAGCTCACTGCAAATTCAGGACAGAAAGGTCACTGGGAAGCAGCTGTATGACCAGAATGCGCTTCACCAGTGACCAGCATGATGCGTAAACGTGTTCTGACTGGGTCAAAAGGTCTCTTCACTGGAAAGGGTACACAAATCCATGAACTAAATGTACATGCAACCCACTGACAGGTACTTTGGCCAGCACACGTTAAATATATATCAGTAGTGGTTGTACAGCCCTTACTCTTTCACTTTGGGGCCTCTTACAGCTACCAAATCCTTTCTTCACCTTCATAAGCATGGAAAACACTTTGGAGGACCTGCCCGAGGTATTGTACCTTAATATCATACATGATATTTGCTGTCAAAGCAAGGCTTTTAAATCCATGTCTTCCTAAGCAAGTCTATTATCCTAACACCTACCTGTATCAGGCTTCCTTTCTCTTGTATATAAAGTGAGTACTATGTAAGTAGAGTACTAAGTGAAAGGAGCATGAGAACATAAAAAAAGGCAGTATATATATAACCCATCTCCCCGATGAAGAAAAGCTCCTGGAGCTCTTTCATTGCGCTCTCCCCTTTGCTCCAGAAGAAAATATTTTTTTGACCACAATATAGCACATCCTTTCCAACCCTAACCATTCTATGATTCTGCTACTTGTCCTGCTCTTTGGAACAGGAGTTCTGAGTCTGTACATCTTCAACACAAAAGTATCCTCCTGAATATTGGGCTTCTCTGTGTTGTTACTATTAGAATCACAGAATGGTTTGGGTTGGAAGGGAACTTAAAGCTCATCCAGTTCCAACCCCCTGCCACGGGACACCTTCCACTAGAGCAGGTTGCTCCAAGCCCCGTCCAGCCTGGCCTTGAACACTGCAAGGGATGGGGCAGCCACAGCTTCTCTGGGCAACCTGTGCCAGTGCCTCACCACCCTCACAGGGAAGAACATCTTCCTAATATCTCATCTAAATCTACCGTCTTTAAACCTTTTTGGTTTAAAACCATTCCTCCTTGTCCTGTCCCTACAGGCACTTGTAAAAGTCCCTCTCCAGATTTCTTGTTGGCCCCTTTAGGCACTGGAAGCTGCTCTAAGGTCTCCCTGGTTCCTTCTCCAGGCTTAACAAGCCCAGCTCTTTCAGCCTGTCTCCATAGCAGAGGTGCTCCAGCCCTCTGAGCATCATTGTGGCCTCCTCTGAACTTGCTCCAACAGCTTCACATCCTTCTTATATTGGGGCCCCAGAGCTGGATGCAGTACTGCAGGTGGGGTCTCTCAAGAGCAGAGCAGAGGGGAAGAATCACCTCCCTCGACCTGCTGGTAATGCTTCTTGTGATGCAGCCCAGGATGTGGTTGGTTTCTGGGCTGCAAGCACACATTGCCAGGTTGTGTAGAGCTTTTCAACAGCCAGTGCCCACAAGTCCTTCACCTCAGGGCTGCTCTTCAACCATTCTCCACCCAGCCTGTATTTATTCTTGGGATTACTTCTCTTAACAACTTTGCAGATAATCAGAATATGTGGCAATTCCTCAGCACGCTGCTTTGTATAAAATCCTTAAGCCCCTTAATACATGTTATGTATTATACAGCTTTGCAGAGCACTCCAATGCAAACACTTCTGTTTGGTAATACACCATTAAAAAGCATTTCCTTCATTGCACATTGTCAGAAGAAAGGACAGGAAAATAGGCCATTGCCTGGAGCCATCCATTTTAAACAAGGTCCAGCTAACCCAAGGAAGCTGCTTGAAGTTTCAGAAAGGGATGGGTGGGTTTCACTTTGTGGGTAGGGACTCAAAAATCCCTGGAGGAATTACTACGTGTTTTCTGGTAGGGGAAATCCAACAATCGCATGAACACAAAGGCTACCAGTTACAGACATTTCCACTTCCTCTATTGGTTTTCACAAGAGCTCAATGAGTTCTCCATCATTCTGCAGAAGTCTCTACTTTGGCCTAGGTCTCTGCACTGGGATTTCCTATCAGTTATGAAGGCCCTTGGTTGCCTATTGTCAAAAGTGCTTTTAGTACATGAAGCTTTACATAATCCCAGATAAAACATGTTAAAATCACAGTCCACTAAAGCACCTAGATCCCTAATTTAGTCATAAAAGAGCTTCAGGAAGTCTAAAGGCTGAAAGAGCAGGTCATGTATGAGGGATGTCAAATAGCTATATGTCTATCTAAGCCCAGTAATGAAGAAAAATGACCACCTCATGTAGGAAAGTAGCCAGCTATGATATGAATGTGTCAAGTATTGAAGCACATAGAAGTTTACATGTATGGTTGACACCTGGAATTATTAAAAACATGAAGCTTTGCTTTTAAATTAGATTTATCCAGCTTCAGTTTACAATGTTTGCTTTTCTCTTGAAGATTAAATAGCTATTTAGCAGTTTGTGCCTTTTCAACACAATAATTACATTACATATTATTGTAGTCATCATTCTCCTATGATGAAATTCATACAAGTGTGGTAATTAGCCTGAAAACCCCACATTTTAAACCCAAGTCACTGAAATCTAAAATAAGCCTGGGCATTGGCAGTGTATAACTGAAGTACTCTGAATACGCAAATTAATTGTTCTATCACTGCAATGAATTCCTGGTGCTTCAGGAAAAGTAGTAATGTTCAGGGGCCTTATTCATGAAATATAGTTTTAGTCGACCACTGGCTGCAGTGAGACAGGCCAGAGCATGTCATTCATTTTGGTATGAAACCATGCAGCCTCCAGCACTACTGTCAGTTCTAAATATATTACTCAAGTCAGTTGTATAATGAGACATTTCATTACTTCCTTCCTTCTCAGCACATTAAAGCAAAGCGAGTCAGGATTTGCTGTCCTCAGCATGAGCAAAGGTTAAGTCTTTGCTCTCTGCCAGGATCACCAGGACAACTGAAATATCCCTTTACTGTCCCTGTGCACATTAGAGCACTGCAGCTTACCTGATGGTCATGACACTCCTTGATGGCAGGACAGGCTTGTGAGATACCTGCTATATCATCCTTCTAGTGACCTGTGGCTTTTAATGATTTATTATTGTACTGAGATGCCCCAGCCATCTTCAGAATCCTATAGTGCTCGGGGTTAAAATTAATTTGCCATAAAAACCCAGAGCACAGGATATAGAAAAAAGATGATAGGACTCTTTCGAGGTCCTGCAAGCCTTTCTTAATCTCTAAAACAGAATAACGTAGGCACAGCTTGCATTTACTTATGCCTGCTCAACTATCAAAAGTTCATACTTTCCTCGTTCCCTCCAAAATTTCTTTCTGGCCTAAGCCCCAGCACTCTGGCAAATGGAATTGTTGGATAACGCTGTTGTTAAACCATGCCTGTTGGGTCTTATCTTGAAGTCCAAAGAGCCATTCCATTTTGCATAATAATAATGACCCATTGAATGCAACAAGGTCTTTCCACAAAGACTAGTATTCATCTCACTTCACTAGAAATTCCAACAATGTAGATACCTGCTCCTGAGCTAGTCTTTGAGGCTCTCATTAGTCAATAGAGAGAATAAGCATCTCTAGTCTGAACTGATTTAGGTACTTTCTTCTGAGCTGTTTTAGATATTTATTTAACCATTCTCTAGAATACCCACTTTTCTCCAATTCCCAGATGTGACAATCCCAGATTTTAAACTTATCTTGATGTTGAACAGCAACAGTTCTGAAACCTTGGAAATTACCATGGGGGTAGAAGTCATGTTTCACCCAGCACCAAACCCACCAGAAAACTGCAATATAAATAGGAATAAAAGTCAGGAAAATAATCCTGAACAATAAACATACTATAAGTGCTTTCTATATACTTTAAAATATGATCTCTCAGGTGCTCTCGTTTAAAGAAATAATCATTCTGTCACTCCAATAAAGGCATTGCAGCAGTATTTTTGAGCAACCTGGTCTAGTGGAAGGTGTCACTGCCCGTGGCAGGGGGGTTGGAACTGGATGACCTTAAGGTCTCTTTTAACCCAAACCATGCTTTTCTTTCATAGATGCCCCAACCATCATATTTTACTCATCCCAGCCAACAGAAGGAGATAGACAGGAATAAAACTTCCAGCTCCAGCCAGACTAAAGGAAAGGAAACTGAAAAGCCCACTGAAATGAAGTGACTGCTGTTAGATATATAGTCTAATGTTAGATATAAGGAAATACGGATGTCACTCATTAATCAAAAGCACATAAAGACAGAGTACACAGTTCTCCTTCTCTGTCCTTTTCTCTCCCTCTCTGTGCAAATAAAAAAGTATGTCAGTGAGCATGTGGGTGAGGTGTATTCAGCAGTGAAATGTCCAAATGTCCGTTCTTGTTTTTATAGTATGAACTGGATCACAATAAAGTAACTAAAAAGTGATCCTGAGTGGAGTTACCAAGTTACTAAAATAAATTCTTGTGATGTCCAGGCAGAAGGATGCTATTAGATGTAGATTCCAGAATCATATATACAACTTTCCATCTTAAGACATCCTCAGAAGGATGGTCCAGATAGATAGACTACACTCAGACCCTGAAACAAAGAGAGACTATCTGTTCTCAGCTACTTCTACATTCAGGAAGGAGAAGCTGATACTTCTAGAGAGCAATACTCATCACAGATGGCACATGCCCTGTTCCATCTGATGGGTTGATGATGGGCCACAGCACTATCGCAGTAGTGTGTTATCTTGCAAGAGCATCAGAGGTAATGCAAAGACAGGAGAGACAAAAGAAAGGAGGCCATTACAGTGTCCTTCATCTTATCACCTTAACCGGGACTGAGCCTTGGGGAACCATCCCCACCTTCCTGGGGTACAATCGTTTGGCTAGTGCATGAAAATCCCACTGCAATTGCCCCAGTGTGAGGCAACTGGGCCTGCACAGGACAGTTTGGGGGTTATTCCAGGCATGGATGTCCTTCTGGATGCATGAGCCTGCCCAGATTCCTTCTGCACCTTGACAAGAAGCCTTTATGCCATCACTGCACCACTGCAGTGTTGCTGAACACGAGCTCCATGTGCAAGAGCTCTCCTATATTAACTTGCATAGCATCTCAGCACTTCTTAGCATGAAAGGCACCATAGCCGAAAGTCTGAGAAGCACCCACACAACTGAGCTCACTGTGTATAGTGACAACTGAGGCTCTTAGAACAGTTTACCCTAGGAAAAAAAAAAAAAGTAATTTCTTTACTTCCACACCCCTGATGATCAAAAAAGTGTTTTCCTCATCTTGCAGTTGCAGCCCCCAGCAGCTCCGTTAGCACCCCCGCCCAAGTGTCTCTTGCATCCACTTTCCCCCCGCCCCACAGCAGGAAATCACTTAGAAAATATTTCCCAGTTTCCTTCCTGGCTAGAGGTCATCTTGGTGTTTCAGACCAGCAGGAATCACCATGTTCTCTGACACAACAAGCAGAGAAGGAAGATCTGCCCTGTTCATCCAACACTGCGTTTTCAGGCTTGTGTTTTTTAGCTGCAACTCCACCCCATGCTGGTGGAGAAGGGATTTGTTCCCACTGATCGCAGGAAAGGGAGGTCACGGGGTTTGCTTGCTTAAATCACCACAAGCCAAAAGGTTCTCTCTGTCGTTTACTGAGAATTGCTCACAGGCTGTTTAATTTGTTCCAAAAAGAAAAGCAAAACAAGAAACAAACCCCGAGCCCAACAACCAACAGCACACACACGGAAAAGCAGGTGTGTCTCCAGATCTTGGGAAAACAAAGAGCAGAGACTGAGGCAGGAGTTGACACTTGGATGGGAAGTTCCCTTCCCAGCATAGGAGAACAAGTTTGGAAAAAGCTCGGGCACGACCAGCGCTTGTTGTCCTACAGGTACGGATGGTGAGTGTGAAATGTGGTATCCGTTTCCTCGTGCAGTTTAGCTGTTTGGGGCAGGTGAAGGCAGATTGGAGAAATTTTCGGGGCCAGGTTGTGACATTGAGGTGTGAGCTTTGCATGAGCAGTAAACCTGCTGCACGTTCCTGCTGGGAAACCTGTGACTGGCACGTGTTTAATTTCATGGTGATTAGTTGACAGTTTTCTGTAGGATGCTTTTGGCTTTTCAGGGTATGAATTAAGCCATTCAAACATTGTCAAAGTGCTCCTGTCTGTTAGCTTGGCTAGTGAATTTTAATAGAGGCTATGGTTAATCTAGTTTAAGATCAGGGCTGCGGAGGTAAAGAGGGATGTGCATGGAAATACTGTGCTAATCTGGACTGTGTTTATTACCTCCTAGGGCATGCTACATGGTTTCAGAAAATAAACCACTTTGTTTTATGGTTACAGTGGCTGAGATTTGCAGTGCAGGTAACAGACACTGTATTTTTGTCAGCTATATAAAATGATGGGTTTGTTCCTTTTAAGAGCAATCTCTTGCATCCCCCTTCAGTTTCATATTAGGTGACACCTCTTGACAAGGGAGAGGGACTAGGGGCACCCATGGCCGCAGGCTGAGACACTGCTGTGTAATGTCTTTGAATGTCACATTTATCTTGCTTCCATTTTTTTCTACCCTTGTTTTGAGCTGGTTAAGCGAAAGCCAGTTTTATAGTGTTATGTTTGAGTGCTGGAGTGCTGTTGCCAGTGCTTGTGTCAGGCAGGATGCAGGGATGCTTTCTGATACTTTCACTTCCAACAATGCCTATAACCCCAGAAGTCCTGCTCCATCCAAACATCTCTGATGCAGCAATATCCACAGGTTGGTTAAATGATTGTGAAATGATTCAGAAAAAACACAGCTGTGGTTTGACCTTGTACAACCTTGTTTCTCTCACCCCATCAGTGAGAAAGTGATGCTCATCTGGATACGTAAGGAGCTTTCGGATTTGGAGAAGAAGGGTGTTATTGTTTGAATGCTGTAACTATGGCTTTCAGTGTCAGTTTTATGGGAGGCAATGAGCTTGTAACAGGCAAGGGAATAGCAAGGGAAAAGATGTTGGAAATTTGAAAGCCTAAGGCTGCATTTCTCCTTTCTCCATCACTTGCTTTTGCATGGCAAAAATGGCATTTCTCAACCCATAGATCTTCCTCTCATCCAGAAAATTCCTCATCTGTTTCTGTCACTTAATCTGTTTTGTGATGTCTGGGAACATTGCAGAATGAAGTGATACATAAGGAAATTTAGGGGTAAATTTTTAGCGTCTGCACAGCAGTGACACTTGACTGAACTCGGTAATGGCTCAGCCAGCTCAACAGGAACCTGGTGTGACTATTTGGCATTTGTCATTATTTAACTTCCCTAGATTCCTCTGAGTTTGCCTCCGGTGATCCAGGTTTAAAAGACAAACAAACAGAACATGCGTAGGCTCTGGGAAGATATCTTTGTCCTCATCTCCTTTATTTTTTTAACACCTCTTATACAGGCTTAATAAAGCAGTCTTTACCAAAGTCTGAATTGGAGACGTGGGAAATTCCTCAAACTAGGCAGAGCTTCCTCTTATTGTTAAAACACAAAAGAGCAGCGCAGCCTTTACTAGAGTTCCTTTTTTAACCCATTCATCTTGATCAAAAAAGCCTCCCTGCTGCTGCTACCGTTCATGACTGCAATCCACAGTTTCCCAGAAGAACCAAGGGCTTGCAGTAGGCAGGCATTGTATCATCCATGAGGACATCAGTAGCTTTGGGGCTATATTTGCACGTTGTAAATGAGATGTGCTTGAACTTGAAACTGAAATCATTTGCTGCTGGAATTCACCTCCACCTTGTGTAAGGATCATGGCTTTTTAAGAGCAAATGGGATGAATCTATAATAAAACCAAATTCCTTTCAGAAAACCATTTCCAGTTTTCCAGGAAAGAGTTTCTTAGAGCTGTGATCTCAAAGAGGGGTCTGGTTGTCATTTGTGAGATGATCCACTGTAATTGCATAATTAAACAGAGTTTATTTCTCAAATGATCCTGCATGTTGCTTAGCCTGCCCATGGGCAGTTACCACCCACCAACTAATCTGATCCAGCACCTGGTGTGTGCAGTAATGAAGCAGCAGCTTGTCCCCTTTATCTGTGTTTGACAGCATCCTGCATGGGGACTGAGCCAGTGCTGGGTGAGGGCAGAAACTGGGGTCCTATGATGGTGGCCCTAAGGGGTGGAGGGTTCAGTTTAGGGATGGGGGTAAGATGGAAGGCACAAGGTAGGTGTGCAGGAACAAGGAGCATGGGAAAGAGCTTGCAAAAGGTGATTTGCAATGGCTTGTTTCTCTCTGATAAAGGAATGATCTGCTCCATGTCTTTTTCAGGAAAGAGCAGTTCTTGCAGAACAGCTAATTCACTACAGCAGGTTGTCTAGTAATTGCAGTGCTATATTTGCATATTATAATGCTGCATCAATGAGATTTGTTAAGGAATTTTTGACTACATTTGCAGCCTTATCTGAAGGCTTGTCTGCTTATGGTGGTGGCCCATAAGAGACGTTTCACTTTGACAGCCACCCCATGACATGACATGGATGTTATAACCTTAATTCACCATCTCTGCGCTGAGGCCATATGTTTTCTCCAAACTTCAGTTTATCCCTGTGGAAGCCTGTAATGAGTTCTACCCCAAAGCCCTCCCCTCTCCATCATAACTTCCTTCCAAGCAAGCCAAACAAGATGGGTGTACTAGGTCTGCCTGGGATGGAGTTAACTTTCTCATAACCGCCCATAAGCTGCCGTGTTTGGGATTTGTGGCTAGAACAGTGTTGCTTGTACACTAATGTTTTCGCTATTGCTGAGCAGTGCTTGAATAACATCTAGGCTTTTTTTTCTTACCACTCTGCCTCTGTAGTGAGTGGTCTGGATGCTAGGAGGGGTTACAGCTGAGAAAGCTGACTCCAATTCACAAATAGGCTATTTCAAACCATACAAGACCATGTTCAGCAATAATAAATAGGGGCGGAGACAGGGTTGTCTTTCAAGGTGGCCATTGCTTGGAGAGTTTCTGCTTGTGGGAGGGGGTGAGTGATGGGCTTCACATCACTTTTTTTTCTTTCCTCTTTTTTTTCCCTTATTAACCTGTATTTATCTCAAGCTGCTACTTTTCTCACTTTTTCTCTTCCTGTTCTCTCCCCAGTCACACTGGCAGCTGGGGAGTGAGTGGCTATGTGGGTGCTTAGCTGCAGGACAGGGTCAACCCGCCACAACAGGGTATCTAAGCCCACCTTTTAGATGCTTTTGAATAAACAGAAGGTTTTTCCCAGCCCAGAAAAAACCTTTAACTGCCTTGTGTCATCTCAATCAGCTGATTTCTTTCTTTACTGTGAGGATGGTGAGGCACTGGAACAGGTTGCCCTAAGAAGTGGTAAATGCTCCACCCCTGGCAATGTTCAAGGCCAGGTTGGACAGAGCCTTGGGTGACATGGTCAAGGGTGAGGCATCCCTGCCTATGGCAGCAGGGTTGAAACTGGATGATCTTAAGGTCCTTTCCAACCCAAATGATTCTCTGATTTACACAAAATAATATTTGTTGTAGGAAGAACTCAAAGATCACCAAAAATTGACCACTCCTGACACTGAAATCCTTCCCTCTAGCTGAAAGAAGGGCTGTGTCTTGTTTGCCTTCTAGGTATTTCTACAGCTCTTGCTCTATCAGGCTATTAGTGCAAGCACTGGTGGCTTATTCCTGCCCAGGTTCTTTCTAAACACCCTGTCCCAGAACAGGGACACCTAATACCATCCCTGATTGGCAGCAGAGAACAGAAAAGCAGAGATAGCGAGGGTCTGCTTACATGGGTGGCTGCTTTCAACCCAGGTTCCACTTAAACCCACCTCAACAGGAGAGACAATGCTGTGGAAGGCCAGGTTCGGGGATGCCCGTGAGCAGCAGAGCTGTATGTATTCACCATTTATATCTTAATATGAAACATTAATTTCCAAATGCCTTCCCCAAAAGCATAATAGACCTGTGATCTAGTATGTAATTTACTGTCCTCGGAAAATCCTTAAAACAGCAGAGCTTCCCCCCATTGTCCATGCGCAGAAGAAAAGCTCTACTAGAGTTCCTGCTTCAGCTCACTCCTGTGAGCACAGGCTTGGCCCTCGACAACTATCAGACCAAGTGTGTAAAAACCATCTTCATTCCAAAGCTGTCCCTACGTGCCTTATGACAGGCTGTTCACAGCATGCCTCTTGCTCCTGAAATTGTTCTGCTGTTCATTCTTGAGAAGAAATTCTTTAAATTCCTGCATGAGGTCCCTAAAATCTGGGTTGACTGATCCTATGGCTGAGGTCCCGGATGAGCCTGTGCATGCCTTAAGTCTCACTGGCTGTAAAACAGGACTGATGGAACTTCCTTCCTTCCTTCCTTCCTCTCGCTATCCATCCTGTTTCAAGCCTACAGCTTAAAAAGTCCAATTGATGTTCATAATCACTGGCCTTTATTTCAGAAAGAACACATAAGATGTTGGAATCATAGAATCATAGAACAGTTTGGGTTGGAAGAGACCTTAAAGCTTATTCAGTCCCAGCCCCCTCCCACAGGCAGGGACACCTTCCACTAGACCAGGTTGCTCCAAGCCCCGTCCAACCTGGCCTTGAACACTGCCAGGGATGGGGCAGCCACAACTTCTCTGGGCAACCTGTGCCCATGTCTCACCACCCTCACAGGGAAGAATTTCTTCCTAATATCTAATCTAAATCTCCCCTCTGGCAGGTTAAAGCCATTCCCCCTTGTCCTGTCGCTACTTGTTCTTATCAAATGTCCCTCTCCAGATTTCTTGTTGGCCCCTTTAGGCACTGGAAGCTGCTCTAAGGTCTCCGCGGAGCTTTCTCTTCCCCAGGCTGAGCCACTCCAATTCTCTCAGCCTGTCTTCATCATGGAGGTATTCTATGCTATTAATGAAAATCTGCCGCAAAAGGTGCATGCTTTTTTCCTAAATGCCTTATTTCTGGACAGCCTTGCAATGGTGGTTCCAGTACTATCTCAGCGTCATATACCAAACTCAGCGAAGGCCTAATCCATCTGACAGAAGTTAAGGGAGGCTTCTCTTGTCCCTAGTGTAAGTGCAGATGCTTTTGAGGGTGTTGAAGCAGAAGAGATGCCTACTGAAGTAAGACTTAGATTGCCTGTACCATCAGCAAAGAGAAATAAGAGTGCCCCTGAAGATTTGCTGTGGGAGATGCCACCAAAGTTAAGCACCAACCTCATCCCATTGAGGGCAGAGGAGCTGAAGAATATTCCTGATCTTGAAATGTGCATTTTACCTTAGGCCACACTAGGATAAGGAGAAACGTGCAACAGTAACACTGCAGCATAAGAGCCTGGAGCTGTTCCATCTCTCAGGGCAGGGCTCACCTACATGTGCCTGAACTCTCCTTTTCCCTCTAAAAGGCATTCTAGACTTTGCTGCTGACTGGGAACAACCCCTGGCCGATGCTGTTCTTTGAATCCTTTCTGTGCATCTTGGCACTGGCATTAACTGAGGCAGGGAACAGGCTAACTATTGACAAGGTCTCCTAGAAAAACAGGGCAGAAAGAGACCTCAGCAGGTCATCTACTCCAGCCCTACATCTCATGGCAGGTGTTTGTTTAAGCTCTCCAAAGGCAACCTGGGACATGAGAAGTGCCACTCTGCTACACAGGTTGGTGTTGGATCGCATGAGCAAACCTGCCATCAGGTACAAGTTGTCTTTGCATTGCTGTGCTTTTACACCATGTGAGCCCAACATGCACCACAGGTGTTCACAAGTGTGATGTTATTTTGAACCAGGCCAAGCATTCATCTGAAGTCTAATGTTCCTTAAAGTCTTCTGAACATTAGTAAAACAAACTAGTCCCCTCTGTGTTGATGATGTTCTGTCTTTATCTCACACCTGATGCCAGTGATGAAGATGAAAGAGCTCTGGTGATTTTGAAAACATTATAGACAAGTGTAGCTTCAATTCTTTATGCGAAAGGTGGATGCTATTTTGTACTTCTACATTTTTGTTGCTAGGTGTCACAGGCCAGGCCTTCAGGCAGGAAACTCCTGCTGTCCAGAGAGGGATTATACCAACTCCAAATGGCTGACACCTACACAACTTGCAGTAGCTTCGTATACAGCCAGCTGTGCTTGCATCAATAACAGGAAAAAAATCAAGAGGTTAATAAAATGAAACGAGCAGGAAGCATGCAGTCATCAGGCTCTCTAGTACTTCAGTCTATAGAAGTAACCCGTGGCTGGCCTGACTTAGGGATCTAATCCAAAACTCATCGAAGCCCATGGAAATTCTGCTTCAATGGATGTTGTTAGACCTCACTCTTTGCTGTATTGATATGGGAGTACATGGAGAGTTCCACCTTCCCTGTACTTGGTGCTGAGCTCCAAATCTCTTGCTTCATTACTGCTATCTGTGACATAGGCCTGCCACTAGTAACTCCGCATGCTCCAAAAAGGATGAAGAGAAGAAGGGAAATTTCATGGTTACATCCTTACTCCCATCCTAGCCATCAGACCAAATGTATGCTGTCATGTGCTTTCCCACAGCCAGTTAAAACATATGGTGCTCAGCACCATGCAAAGAGCTGGAATAGCAGAGCGGAGCTCATTGTTTTCCATTTTCTTTCTTTTTTTCTTTCCTTTATTTTTCTTTTTTCTTTGTTCTTTCTACAAAACTCCAACACAAAGGTCAGGCAGGAGCCATTAGCTGGAGTTGAGAAAAACCTCCCAAACGGAGTTAAGGAAGAAATGCCAGGAAGAAAGCAAGAATTGGGTAGGGCTTTCTTTTTCCAATGAAGCGATGATTTAAATGCCTTTTTCACTTTGGTTTCAGCTACCTCTATTTTCAGCCTGGCATATTAATGTCCCACATGGCATGGGGAGCATTCATCCCTTCACTTATGAGTACCACAACATCTGTTTGCACACAAGTAGCTCACAAAAAATTGAAATTGCCCCTGAAAACAAAACCTCTGCTCAATTCCTGCAGATCCCTTAGTATACGAGCTAGCTCAGCCTCCTGCACTACGCTAGGCACAAAGCCGGAATAACACAGTTCCTCAAATATCACAGAGAAAGTATCTCACAGCCTGTTTATTGCTTGTTCAAATTCTTATCACTCGAGTGGTTTGGTTTGGAGTCCTTGATTAATTTGTGTTTATTTTATTTTTGTTCTCATGCAGATGTGTTATCTAAGGTCAGTGCAACTTCCCCTGTCCCCCCTTTCCCTTCTAGCCAACACTCCAATGAAATATTGTTGTGCCTGGGTGTGTTTTTCTTAAAGTCATTGTGTGTTTTATGTCTGAAACAAACATTGTCTGATCATCCAACTTATTACGCACTACCCAAAGGTCATGTTTTATGCACAGAAGAGAAAGCTCTTCTGTTGTGCCTGAGGAATAACAAACTGGATGGTCACTGAAAACAAGCGCTTTAGCCCCAGAGACTGAGTCTCTGAAAAAATGCTCAGTGGCTGTTTGAGAAGGGTAAACCAGGGCTCAGATGCTATAAGTTACTGAGCATCTGTAGAGCTTGACTGTCTTGTGCCAACCACGTATGTCGTCCCTTCACACCTTCTAATCTTTGGCAGCTCCTGGTTCCTCTTTCCATGTGCCCTTCACTTCCACAGATCTCACAGCACCATAGGCCTTTCACCCTAAACGCCTGAAGGGAGACAGAGCTACTTAGGCCACAGGACAATGCCAGCATGGGAACAAGTGAGCTTAATTAATTTCAGAAAGAGATACAGCCCAATTAGAAAGATGCAGAGCAGAACAAGTATCAAAGAGGTGGGAGGACTGCTGTGCTAGAATGACATCGGTGACTGATGGGGAATGTAAAAGTGATGTATGCTGCTATGAGGCCATGGAGCAAGTGTGCCATCCAGTTTGGTAATTAAGAACCTAATGAGTGGTAGATTCAAAGCAAGCAAAGGAGATTTAGACCTCCTTGCTCCTGGACATCATGTATGTTGGACACTCTCCTAGGTTTCCTTATGGTTTACTTCATTTTGTGTAAGCTTAATAGACTATTATGGGCAGTTAAACACCAAGGTCCTGTGTTTGCCTCCAGAATTCCTGTACTTCTGATAGGCAGAAGGGGAAAGAACATTCTGGAGATCTGCTGCTACATGCTCACTTTGCTTTTGTAAAATTCTTCCCTAGGGCCCCTGCTATAGCCCATGTTGGATAAGAAGCAACTGGGCTAGAGGATACTTGCATCCAACCAAGTGCAATTCTGCTTATGACATTAAGCAACCAGTACCCTTTAGAAAG
Source organism: Strigops habroptila (assembly GCF_004027225.2). Lineage (NCBI taxonomy): Eukaryota > Metazoa > Chordata > Aves > Psittaciformes > Psittacidae > Strigops > Strigops habroptila. Next base: position 57,085,338 of record NC_044282.2, read on the forward strand.
GTTGGGGGGAGGTCCCTCAGTGTGCACAAAGGAGTAAAACTACAGAACTACCTGCTTTTACAATGAGGCTTGACAGACCTCTACAGGAGAATAAAGGAGGCCAACAACACAATGGGGTCATAGCCTCAGTGACCCAGGCTGTGTATTATAGACCTAGGAGAGGGCCAAGAGCTGAGGCTATGGACTAATATTCACTTCATAAAGAACTCTGCTAGTTGAAGACATGTTGCAGCTACAGAGTTGTTTGTTATCCTCTTCCTACTGGTGCCTAAGGTGTGTCCGTCTCTACTTCTGCACAAAAAGAGCCATGTTACCAGACACAGAATAGAGAGAAGTTTCAGCCAACAGGAATAAAATACCTGTATCTGGGATGGCTGCATGAGGATGGATAGCTCTATCTCCAGAAATGCTTGTTTCAACTTACACTTCTACATTCCCTCACCAAAGAAACCATTCCAGGGTGGGTGTTTCTTTAGTTCCTCTCATCAGTTATTTATAGGCATTGATTAGATCCCCCTGTGCCTTTCCTTTCCCAGGATAAACAGCCACATCTCTCTCAGCCTCTCCTGGTATAATAGATGCTCCAGCCCCTTAGACATCTTTGTGGCTTTTTGCTGGACTCACACCAGCATGTCTATGTCTCTCTCATACTGGGGAGCCTGGGAACTGGACACTGTGCTTCAGATATATCCAGAACCAGTAAATCTTCTCGTCATTAAGTCTGATATCATATTAGAAATGTTGTCCTAAAGAATCTAAAAAGAAGATATGGCTGGGCATGGTAAGAGAAGCTACCAAATGTGTCTGCCAGTAAGAGACGAGGGTGGAAATCAGGAAGTCAGACAGAAGGATAAGGTGGAATAAGCCAGGCACCACTGAGTGAACAGGGGTTACCTGAGCTAGAGAACCCATGTAATGAGCAATAAGCCTGCAAGAGTGTCTATAGGAGCAGCTTGGTCACCAGACATGAGCTACCAAACTCTGCTGCAAGTGTGGGAGCTTCCCAGACAAGTCACCTGTAGAGCTAGCCCGCAGCTGGGACAGTGCTAATGTCCTGCTAAATACAGCAGACTGTTTCTTGCCTTCCTCCTTCCCTGAGTTAATGCTTAGCCAATAATGGCTGCAGTTAACGCTTATTTCCCCTCGCTACAAGAAGGACATTGAGGTGCTGGAGCGTGTCCAGGAAAGGGCAACAAAGCTGGTGAAGGGTCTGGAGGATAAGTCTTATGAGGAATGGCTGAGAGAACTGGGGTTGTTTAGTCTGGAGAAGATAAGGCTCAGGGGAGACCTTATCACTCTCTACAACTACCTGAAAGCAGGTTGTAGTGAGGTGGGGGTCAGTCTCTTCTCCCAAGTAACAAGTGATAGGACAAGAAGTAACAGCCTCAAGGTGTGCCAGGGGAGGTTTAGATTGGATATTAGGAAAAATTTCTTCACCAAAAGGGTAATCAGACATTGGAACAGGCTGCCCAGGGAAGTGGTGTAATCACTGTCCCTGGAAGTGTTCAAAAACCGTGTAGATGAGGCCCTCAGTGATACGGTTTAGTGGTGGTCTCGGCAGTCCTGGGGTAATGATTGGACTTGATGATCTTAAAGGTCTTTTCCAACCTAGTTGATTCTGTGATTCTATGATTCTATTCATGTCAGAATACCCTCACTTATCCAGCAGATTGCTGTTCTCCACTGACAAGCAGTATGTCCAACTGTGAACTACTGCGGGAGGGCTAGGACGATGTTCCAGGGCTGGCTGGCATTGTCCAGAGTATGTTGAAATGCTCATGAAAAGTTCTGTAGGCTTCTCTCCTAGCATTAGGAGTGCTTGAAGGATCTGATAATTTGGCCGTTCAGCTGGGCAGAACTGGAGTTGTTTAGTCTGAAGAAGAGAAGGGTCGGGTGGGACCTTATTGCTCTCTACAACTACTGGAAAGGAGGATGGAGCCAGGAGGCAGCTGGTCTCTTCTGCCAAGTAACAAGTGATAGAACAAGAGGTAATGGCCTCAAGGTATGCCAGGGGAGGTTTAGATTGGATATTAGGAAATATTTCTTCACAAAGAGGGTGACCAGTTACTGGAAGAGGCTGTCCAGGGAAGTGGTGGAATGACCATGCCTGGAAGTGTTCAAATACTGTGTAGATGAGGCCCTTAGTGACATGGTTTAGTGGTGGTCTTGGCAGTGACAGGGTAATGGTTGGACTTGATGATCTTAAAGGTCTTTTCCAAACTAGTCAATTCTATGATTCTGTTATCTGGTTGAGTGGTTCCTATTTCAGCTACTGTGCCTTGCAAACATGAGTCTTGCAGAGCTATTTTTTTTCTTGCAGGAAGCCCTGCTTGGTCATGCTGTGATTTAAGCCTGATCTGCAGGTAGCTGGACTTAATTATTTTCATTTTCCATGTAGACTATTTCAGTATGTTAAAAGGTCATCACCAATTCACGGGAAGGCTCACAGAGGAATAGAAGAATTTAAAGTCATAGGTCAAGAGAGAAAAGTATATTCTTAGTAAATAAGGATGGAAAATGTGACTTGATGTAGAAAAGGATGTGAACCAGAGCCCCTCTCTGGAAGTGTCATTTTGGGGAAACTCTTGATAAGGCTGTAGATACAGTTCACCTCCTCTGTGCTTAAACCAGTGGAAATGTTGTGCTGGAGACATCCAGAAAGGAATTCCTGAACTTGTCTAAGATAGAATCATAGAATCATTTAGGTTGGAATATACCTTTAATATCATCTAGTTCAGCTGTTAACCCAGCACTGCCATCCACCACTAAACCATGTCCATAAGTGCCGTTTATACACATGTTTTAAATACCTCCAGGGATGGTGACTCAAACACTTCCATCGGCAGCCTGTTCAATTCTTGACAGCCCTTTTGGTGAGGAAATTTTTCCTAATATCTCCTGGCACAGCATGAGGCCATTTCCTATTGCCCTATCGCTTGTTACTTGGGAGAAGAGACCGACCCCCACCTTGCTACATCCTGCTTTCAGGTAGCTGTAGAGAGCGATAAGGTCTCCTATGAGCCTCCTTTTCTTCAGGCTAAACAACCCCAGTTCCCTCAGCTACTCCTCACAGGATCTGTGCTTCAGACCCTTCACTAGCTCCATGCCCTTCTCTGGACCCACTTCAGAACTTCAATATCTCTCTTGTAGTGAGGGGCACAGAACTGAACATAGTATTTGAGATGCAAGCTCACCAGTGCCCAGTACAGGGGGATGGTCACTGCCCTAGTCAGTCCAGAGTTCTGAGTTCACAGATACGGTGGTCTTGCATGTCTCCTCTGAATCTCTTTGAGCTCATTCATTGCACAGAAATTGAAGCTGTGTAAAGAAACAGAGGTAATTGGAAGAGGTCAATAAACCATCTACCTGGTGCCCCCTTTTATGCAATTTTATTGCCTGTTCTTAAAACCTTCCAGTGAAGAGAACTTTGCAGCTGCCCTGGGTAGCCTTACTCAGTGATTCTAACCTTTACAATTATGCATTTTCCATAATCACCCACATATTTAACTTTGCATAGGATTGCGTGATTCCACACCATCCTTCATGCAGCTGTTGCTGTGAACATTTATATCAGTCCTTTACCAAGTGACAGACAAGTTATTGTGTCCTTACCTGAGTCTTGTCCTGTCTATACCCAACAACCTGCAACCTATTCACAAAGTCGTATTCTGCTTATGTCTTAGCATTCACCTGGCTCTCCTTTGGATGCTCCCTGATACAGCAACATCCAGACACAGCACTCCAGCCAAGGCATCAACAGCATCAAGTAGAGCACTTTTGTTACCTTCCAGGACTTAAATTAAAAATACTTCAGAATTAGATAAGCCTTATTTGCAACATCATCTTGCTGAGTGGATTTAGGTAACAATTTGCTAGGACTTCATCCAGAAGACTGTGGTCGGCAAAACTATATAAAGTCATGTGAGAGAGATAATAAATGAAGCCTCAGACGTTGCCAGATTCATCCCCAAGCATTTTATCTCAAAGTAATCTGCCTGTTAGTTCAAATATGCTCACGATTCACTCTGTCCTTCCATTTCTAAAACACATCTCTCTGAGAGGCTGACCATGCAAAATTCAGACTCCAAAATAGTAAGAACAGCAAATAGTGTAAGAACCTGCAGTAATGCATCCAGCTTCTGAGAGATTTTGCCATCTATTTTCTGAGTCTGGGATACAACCTGAGTTTAACCCCAGGCTTTTCCACAGACATTGCATGAGCTCAGTGAATCACTGCTTCACACACATTGCTGTGGAAAGAAATTCCATTGATAAACCAGCTGTGATCAAGCACCGTAGGGACAAGGGCCCCACTGTTATTTGGACAGATGGTCTCTGCTTGTGCAGTGGGTTCATGGCTCCAGATTATGTTCAAGGTAAAAACATCAGTAACACATCAGAGTTTCCCCTGGTTTCTGGGATTTTCCTGATCTTCCCCACCTTTCAGAGAGCTATCAGAGCCATAGGTCTGCATCTCTGCAGCTTCTCCAAGGGCATCAATGCACGTCCCTAATGCCTTCCAGGTCCAGCCCACAGAAAGCATACTGCCAGCATGTATAGGAAAACTTGAGGGTTTTCCTCTCTTCTTATTTAAATCAAAGCACACAGACATTTTGCCATAGCTGCAAAACATGATTTTACTGCTTTCAGTCCTCAAACACCTTCTTTTGTTAGAAGAAAGCAGGTGAGTAATAGCAGTAGAACAAGTTAGTCCACTTGATAAACTAATCTGCAGGTAAGAACCTGAAGGACTTAGATCAGTGCAGGGGAAAATTATGAGTACTACCTGATAAATGGCATCAGGAAATATCTCCTCTTAAAATGCCTTGTGGGTTTTCTGCAGTGGCATCTCTGGTAATAACATATTCAGCTAGTTATACAAGTTCCTGTGTCTTGGTTTCCCTCTGAGTGAGTAGACAGGGCTGTAGTAGAAAACAGAGGATGTTTAAGATGGATTTATTTAGAAGATCTTTAACTTGAATCAACTGAGAAGGTAAAACAGATTATACACCCAGGTATCTTCTTTATTTTCTAAAAGATATGTGATTCTAACTATTGTGCTGGGTGCATTTATAAGAGGGTGTAATTATTTTGCAACATTCATGGAAAAGAGAAACTTACAGAAAAAGTAAAGGGAAGGTCATGTAGATCACCTCTGTCCTGGGTTAAAATGGCAATTTGCTATTTACCTCCAGGAACCTTCTGCACTTAAAAGTTAACTTTAAACAACATTTTTCAGCCTGAATGCTGTGGAGAAGAGATTTAGTAGTGAACCCTGGCTTCTGTAGCTCTCTGGGTCTTTATAAGTGGAAAGTATTTATTGCCTCCCAGGAGACAGTTTGTATGAGAAATGATGAATGTGTCCCCATATCTTCTGTTTCACCAACTGAAGGTAGATAGATACTTTAAGAAATTGCTCACTGAAAAGTTTACAGCCATTCTTTTTCTTAATGAAAAGAGAAATGAACAAGGGGAACAGCCACATTACTTCAGAAGAACATTAATATTTCCCCCCATTTGCAATTTGATATTTGTTTGTTAGTTTTCTGGCTTTCTAATACTGGTTTGGGATTTGGGTACTTTTAAATAGCTATCAAAGCCTGAGTAGCAGCATAGTTCTCAATTAACAGGGCGTTTGGTCTCAGCTACATGGTTGCACAAAGGGTGCATTTGAAAATAGAGGCTGACCCACAATGTTTGAATATGAATGCAAGTTTGTGCACAGTCCAAGAGATACATGCAAAACTGTAGCAGATGCTGTGCAACCGCATAATAAATTTTGTTTAATGACTTTTTCCTTTCTATTATCTGTTCTGTCAACCCGTTATGAATGAAATACAAGTTCTTTGTACAGATTAAGCTAATGTACCATATGCTGAGAGCATACGCAACATATACAAAACTATCAGTAATCTTTCTTTTGTTAGTGTTTCTACTAGTAAATCATGTCACTATCTCAAGGACTTGTGTCACAGCTTGTAACTTGGCAATGTTTCCTTTTTGATCCCTTTTGATCCATCTTGGTTTTGGGATTAGCCAGATCCATGGAAGTTTGAGGTTGTCAGAAGTGGATAATGTCTTCAAAACAGCAAAATAGTCTCTTTTGTAGAATGCTGGATATAGTGATGGACATGCTCAGGAAACTTAAGAAACTTTTCCCTCCTTCTCTCCTCGCCCCTTCCCACCCCCCAATTCTGACAGCCATTCATCCATTGAATTAAAAAAATATATATCCTGAAACAGTCTTCTTTTTAATGGATTTTAGGGTGGGGTGGGAAGATAATCTGAATCAGTGAGATGTCTTGCTTTCTGGTTATTCCTACATAGGAACATAAGAGCAGCCATGCTGGGTCAGCTCAAATGTCCAGATACCACAGAAGGGTTTTAGGTTTTTGGGGGGTTTTTGTAGGTTTTTGCCACCCTCCCTCCCTTTTTTTTTTTTTTGTTTGCCCCCTCTGTTGCTACCCCAGAATATCTTAAAATTAATTTTTCTTTTTCAATTGCATCTCATAATTCCACTGACATTTCTTCAGACCCCATTTTCTGAGCAGTAGTAGTCAGCTCAGAGCCCATCACAGAATACATAATATCAGGATCATTTCTCTCTTCCTTACACTTATCAGTGCTGAATTCCCTGGATTTCATCACTCAGTCACTCAGTAGTCTTTGATCCCCATGCAGATCTGCACAGGCAGACTTTGCTTTTCTTAGTCTCAGTCATTTGAAGTTTTCCACAGTGTTGTATCACTAATCACTGACTTTTCCACATCACTTGAGAACCGAGGGTAAGACACAGGCTTACACACACATTCCTGCAGAGCGCTGGTGATGACATCTCTCTATTGGAAGAGCAAATAATTTCCTCCTACTTTTTTCCCCTGTCTTTTAGTCAGTATCCAGGTGAAGTCTCACTGCAGATGAATCTCTTCAAGAACCACCTTTGGTGAGAAACACTGACATATCCCTGCTGGATATCTGCATCGGAGATATCGAGTATATTGCTTGGCTCTAAGCTCATTGCTGTTCTCTATCCATTCACAAGGTGAGACCTCAGGTTATATTAATATTTTAATTTTCTGTCATGGGTTCTTCTTAGCAGAAAAGTCACAGTGAAGTGCCCTGTCTGCTTGGGAGCCCCAGCTCTGATATGCAACATGGTGGCAATAGGTAGTCATTGCCAATGTTCATTATCGTCTCAGGAGGTGCTGATTTTTCTGCTTTCTCCTGGTGATTCACAGCCTTTCAAAGCCTGAGCTTGTGTGAACAGCCTTTTCAATACAGAAAAATCATAACTGTACAAAAGCTCATTATTTTAATGAAGCTGATGTTATCCACTCAGGTACTGTTCAGTACTATTCTTAAGAGTCTTTTCGCAGTACTTTCCTTTCTTAAAATGACTCTCATAATCTACTTGGGTTCTTCATTTTCCTGTACCTCTCTACTAGCTGTTCATTCTGGAGCTAGGAAGGTGTGCTAGAGGCATGTTTTGCCTCTGTTTTTAGGAATAATCAGAAAGTGTATATGCATAGGAAAATACATATATTTATGTATTCTTCAGCTCCTTTCTGTTTCCTCTGGTTGCAGAAATGTGTCAACACCTGATATGAGGGTCCATGCACGTTTTGCCTCTTCCTTTCTGTTTCATCATCCAACCTACTGCACAAGTAAATTAGCTTAGGTATGAATGAGCTTCAAAAGGTTGTTTTTTTCTGGGTTTTGGTTTTATGATTTTTTTGATTTCTTGATCTGATATTCTGGTGTGTCAGTATACCTGCATTCTAGGTTATTTATTTAACTTCAGTGCGATTAATGGAGATGTATGCTAAAAATTCAAAATTAACAAGGATTTTTTCAAGAAGATATTACTTTTCATTGTTTCTCTTGTTAGCCAAGGGGTAACAAACACACAGAAATCTCTAGCTGAGTCCGTGATATTACTACAGCCCTCTCCAGAGTGGGACATGATTGGTAGCAGAGCTCTCCCTGCTGCAACAGGACAGGCCCTCACAGCAACATTCCTAACTATTCCCTCATGTTCTAGCTGTGCATTTGCCAAGTACCACCGTGAGAAATATTTGAAGATCCAAAGTCAACTGTTGTTATGGCAGATGAATTTCTAGCACTTCATTCATCCTTGTTAGGAATCTACTTATGAGTCTGCTTTCTCCAGGTGATTTCTTTCTCCCTCCTTTTTGAGTAGGTACAACTGATGTGAAAAAAATGAGGTATGAGGGAAACAGTCTGGTGACAGTGGCAGAGCTTGTTCCATGCTCTTCCTGGATGGAGTGAGCAGACAGAGGGTGCTGAAAAAGTCTGAACACGCTGTTTTTGTAGAGTGTTTTTGGTATTTTCTATTGCGCGAGTCAGCTGAAAATTCCCTGGTGGTTTTGCTTCATTTTCTTTTCAGGCTGTACAGCAAAGTCACTGAATAAAATGCCGTCCCCGATTACTGCAAGTCTCCACTGCCTGTTTCTACTGGTCACAGCATGTTGCCAGACATCACAGGATTCAAACTTTGAGCCATTCATCCGATATGTAGTGAGTACCCTTTCCCAGCCCCATTGGTTTTCATTTAGTCTCTAGTTGTAGCACCCAGCTGTGATAGCTCTCCTTTATATCCACAAAAACTTAGAGGAAGTCAGTACAAGATCAGGTGGGGAAACTCAACTCAAAGTCTCCCCAGTGTGTAAAAGAGATGGAGAAATCCAGGAATTGGGATCTTCTTGCTTCCCAGTTTTACTCTTTTCCAGAAGGAACTGAGCAAAACTGGTTTCTCACTTCTGTTAGTCCACAAGGGATTTAAATTGCTGTCCCTGGAGCTAAGCCTAAATAATAGTTACATGAGCACTGTTCCTGGGTGGAATTTAGCCATCCTGTGAGAGAGAGAAACCAAATAAATTTTGCCTAGAAGTGGTGTGTCAACAAAACTAGCTCAAGCACGGGAGTGCTTACAGGTAGATGACAAGATTTTTACCACTGTCTTGACAGTAGGACAAGTAGATGACCAAAATGCCACTCCTGAGATTCCTGTGTTTAGGCATTGTACTTGCAGTCAGACTTCACTTCAGTTTCCCACTTTTTCAGTAATCCTCCCATACTGTTTTTGCTTCATCAATAGTGTGAACTATGGAAAGCCATTTTGTGCTTCGTCCTGTTTATGGTTTTGTTAACAGTTTCTGCACAAATAGTCCCTAACTAGAAAGGGAAAAAGAGGAGCAGAGAAAGAAATGGTATAACCAAATGGAAGTTAATGTAGTTAGGTAAGGAAAATTGGTCTACAAGTCTACCAACTCTTGATCCATCACAGTTATTATTGGTCCAGAAAGTGCTTCTTTCATCTTCTGCATTATGAACCCTGTCAAGCCAAAATGGATTCTAACATCTATGTTCAGCCCCTAGCACCACAGGGACCTTGGTTCTGATGGACTGACCAGAACACAATGTAATTTTTTGAGTAGGTTGAAAAAAGGCATGGAAACTTGAAGAGGAAGGTGGGAACTCCTTAAGCTGTTCCTGCCACCAATCCCCTTTCTTGGAAAACCAAGATACAGCTGATGCCAGCACCCTGATTCACTCTTTGGCAGATGTATAATAGTGACCACATATCTCATTTGCTCTGTTTTTCCAAACTGTCTCCATCTCAGCACTTAGGCATTTTCATGAAGAGTAACACCTTATTTTTCTACATCATTGATGCCTATTTCAACCTGCGAATGAGTCATCATTTCATGCTATGAAATATGTGAAGTATTTAGCAACAATATGTATGTAGCAATACCCTGCATTTGTTTGGGACAATAAATGAAAAGGGAAACCACTTAGTCCAAACTTAGAGGAAGCCATGGATCACAGTGGACTTTCTGTAACTCTTAGCTAACCTCTAAGGTGAACAGTAATACCCCAGCAGTGCAAAAATGCCAGTGCACTTTGGGATCTTCACTGCCAGCACAGCTGCATTATGAGGCCCAGCTCTAATCACACGCCAGATGGTTCCTTTATGTAAAGAGATTACTTAAGAGTTGCCAAGCTATTCACCCTTTCTGTAAATAAAAATTTCAGTAGGAATCAAGAAACTGGCAAAGCTGCGAATTTCCTGCCTGCATCTTTGCTTGTTCTTCAGCCTTTCTTGCTAACTGTGGTGCCAGTGTATTTTTAGGGCATGATTAAAAAAATAAGATGGTCTGCATCTCACTTGGCTGCACTCTGCGTGAACCCAGTCATACTGAAATTGTGCCACCACTGCCCTGGTCAACCTTGTGCCCACAGAATAGCTGACCTGACACCTGAGCTGGAGCCAAGACATTTCAAACCTTTTTCTACTCCTACTCGGGTTGGCTTTGCTACTGCAGAGCTAGAAGCTCAGAACAAAGAGGAAAGTAAAGGGTAGCATGAGCCCATGTTCTGCATTCAGAGGCTGAGTGGCCAGGTTTCCCAAGCAGTTTGCGAGGCTGGCCATGGACTAAGAGCGCTGAATCAGCTCCATAGCTGATAATTCCTGCTAAGCTGAGGCAACTGCCTTGCAGAAATATGCAGACACCTACACACTCAATACGTCCCTCAGCTGGTGTTTTACTTCCCTACATGGAAGATATACATATTCTGTTTAAAGAGGAAAACCTGAGAGGGCCTCAGATTGCTGGGGAGAATAAACCTATCTATGTATTTTCTTCACCCATTCTTTGCCAACAACAGCTAAAGCTTCACTTTGTTTTTTCACAGAGCTTCACTCTCTTTTTTTTCCCACAGATTGACAGTGAGCCAGTAGAGGAAAACTTCCAATCAGAGATGCAAAGGCAGAAGCGAAACAGTACGTACACAAACGTGTGGTAACAGAGCAGGTTGCTAGTAAGCCAAGGGTGAAATTACTATTGGGGCCAGCATCTCTTGAGGTACTGAACTACAATCATCAAGGGGAAGGTAGCTGTTGTGTTTTAACCCCAGCTGGTAGCTAATCGCCACACAGCTGCTTGTTCACTCTTCCCCAGTGGGATGGGGGATGGAATCAGAAGGGTAAAAGTGAGAAAACTCATGGGTTGAGATAAAGACAGTTTAAAGGGGATTGCACTAGATGATCTGCAGAGGTCCCTTCCAACACTAATGACTCTGTGACTCTGTGACTCTGAGATTCTGTAATCAGTAAATTAAAACAAGGAATTCATTCACCACTTCCCATCAGCAGGCAGGTGTTCAGCCATCTCCAGGAAAGCAGGGTTCCATCACACATGGTTGCTTGGGAATACAAACTAATATAACTCCAAATGTTCTCCCCTTCCTTCTTCTTCCCCCAGCTTTATATGCTGAACATGATGCCATATGGTGTGGATATCACACTCCAGGTCATATGGTATGTGACTTTATATCGGCCAGGTGGGATCAGCTGTCCTGGCTGTGTCCCCTTCCAGCTTCTTGTGCACCCCCAGCCTGCTGGCAGGGAGGACAGAGTGGTAAAAAGAGAAAGCTTTGATGCTGTGTAAGCACTATTCAACAATAACTAAAACATTGTGTTATTGATGTTTTCATTAGAAATCCAAAACATAACCCCATACAAGCTGCTATGAAAATTTAACTCTACTCCAGCCGAAACCAGGCACAAACAAATGAGGTGAAAAATTTTGTCTGGTTAGAGATTGACACAGAGTCACAGAATGGTTTGGATTGGAAGGGACCTTAAAGACCACCTAGTTCCAACCCCCTGTCATGGGCAGGGACACCTTCCACTAGACCAGTTTGCTCAAAGTTGCATCCAACCTGGCCTGGTATAGAAAAGAAAACAAGCCTCTTAGCAGAACAGGGATCACATGATAATCCTATATGGTTTCTATGGTTGACAACCCATCCACTTTCTGAGTCAAGGGAGAGAAGGGATGAGACAGCTTTTCTCTGCATATATTATGCCATTTATATCAGCTTGCTATTGCCCTAAGACCGAAGGAATCTGTCTTTTGTCAGACAAGCAGCAGACAAAAAGTGTGCAGAATATCTGCTGAATAGGAAACAAGATTTCCTAAGCAGAATGCCACACTAATAAAGAAAGAGCCCAAATGCCGAAATGGAAGCCGTCAATTTCTGATTTTCCCTCACACAGAACTTAGTCTCATGCTATTTCTCTTCTCTTTCAGTGCTTGTTTTTGACCTTCCCCCTCTGGAATACACTGTTGACATTGAAGTAAGCCTTACAGATTCATCTTTTCTGGAGCCAGTCAAAGACTATTTCAAAAACCTTCATCTTCCAGTTTCAACAAATATTTCAAATGTAGAAATGACAGTTTCAAACATCAACATTACCACAGGTGGGTTGGTTATTTATTTTTATATTCTGGGTAACATGAGTTTTTTGCCAGTAGTCGATCTCTCCCAGTTTTACCATCCATCACACTTAGAAATCAGCAAAACTGAACTGTCTCTGCTGTCTACTGAAAGACACAACAAGACTGAAGCTCTAGCACACAACAGCATGTTTTGTTATCTGCATCCCTCCACTCGTCTTTATATAATGTTGGCATTAGGAATAGCCCTGAATGCTTTTCTTTTCCTAAGGAAGAAACAAAGCCAGAGGAAGCCTGAGCCAAAGGATTTTGCTCCAGTTTGACTACCAGGCAGTCTGAGTTACTTTCAAGTTTCAGGAAGCTGTGACCACAGTTATCAGACTGTTTACTTCCCTCCACTTGCATTTGAAACGTAAATCGCTGTAAGAGGCTGTACTCTGACCCTGACCAAGATAGGCTGTGTGAGGTGCAGTCTTTCCCTGATATAACTCATTAACCGTGTTCTTACTGGACAAGATATCAGAGAGGTTTTATTACATGAGTTGTGGTTGTGCAACATCACATGCAAGTAACTAATACAGGGAAGGATATACAAACACACTGAGCATTTACAATAGTAGAGGAAGAGATTTGATACCTTCTTATTGCTGGCCCATAAAGCAGTGAAAGGAAGTGTTCATTGCTTCTCAAAACAACATGTAGATGGATCTTCTAGAGGTCTTTGGGGTCACATGCAATGTGTGAAAATCACTTTAATACCTTATTTTGTCAATGGTACATTAAGAACAGAAAAACTGACAGTGAAGTGGTTTGGGGTTTTTATTAGAGAGAATGTATGTCTTTAAAGGACTTTGTGATAATGTTACCTCCTCTCATGCAGCGTCTGTCAGGATAGTTAGAATTAGATAGCACCTCATTAGCCACCATATAATGACCATTACATGCTCTTAAAATCTTTAAAAGCCTATACATTTGCTTCCAGCTCAAGCAATATAGAAACACCCAATTTGAAAACCATCACAGGACCCTGGTCTACATGCCAGGTAACTTTAGGATCAGGCCTCACATCTGCATTCAATTACTTAAAAGTAATTGATCAGACTTATCGCTGTGCCAGTCTAGTTCCCATTTCTGGTTAGTTATTCGGCTTAGTATAGTAAGGTTTGCAAGGTCAAGGTTTGCAGATCATCATGTTTGCATCATTCAAGTGAACTCACAAGAAGGGCAACATTTAGTTGAGGTTACTGGCATAAAGGTACAGCAGGGTGAATATACATCATGCAATACAAAATGCCATGTTTACCATTCTCACTGTGTTTCTCTGTCTGTCTTATACTAGTCTGTCTGTCCAGTGGAGAGAACACTAGCTGTTGTTCCTGTGAAGATGGATATGCCTGGCCAAGTGCGGTGTGTGGTGACTTGATAACCTGCCCTTCTGTCAGCCTAGCACCTGACCTGCCCTGTGGCTACATGAAGGAAATGCCTTTCTCTGGGCCTTACTGTGAGCCACAGACTAAAGGTAAGGAGAAACAGTGCTGAACTTCATCACTGTGACGTGGATCCACCTTGACCCAAGTACTTGCAGATATTTAATGCTATATGGGAGCCCCAGCTCCTGGAATCACTCTCCTGCCTCTTCAGGACTTCTGGCTTCTGCTGAGTAAAGAAAGTTTCATCTCATCAGATTTTCAGCAGAGGAACTTAGAAATGTGACCAAACTGTGCCACAGACCTCAAGCGAAGAGAAAGAGCAAAAACCCAGCATGAATCTTTTGTTTGGTTTTATTTCATGACTCTTGTGACAAGGTGCCGATGGGTTTTTAGGAACCTGACTGATGACTGGGCACTTAGGCTTGGGAGCACTGTGATGGAACTCTGCTGCTTGTCTCTGCAATCCAAGACAAACACCTATGAGGCTCTTCCTCTGATTTGTGATGGAGCAGCATGCAGAGTCATGAGGAGGCAGCCCTAGAGCTGGAAGCAGTCCAGTGCTGTCAGCGTGCCCATTCTAACCAACTCTGCTTTGAGGGAATGCTTTTATTACAGGGCAGCCCCATATCAATACTACTGTACTACTTCCAGAACTAGACCTAGTATCTCTTCCATGTGGAAGTCACACACACCTTGGAAGTCCAGGGCCCTGGGTACAATGCTCCTCCACTAAATGGTATGGACATGTCCTTAAGTGGAGCCAGTTTAGAAAATTCCAGTATCTCTGTAAGCATTTTCTATTATTTTGTGCCCATTGATGGGTTTTCACCCAGAATATTACCCTTCCAAAGTCATTGAGGATTTTTACATTCATTTCAGTGAAATGTAAGTGAAGATTCGTCCTGTGTAACTTTCACTATGTAGAAGATGATAAGTATTTGATCAAAGTTATTCATACAAACTCTCTATAGCTAGAGGAATGTAGTAACTCAACCATTGTAGGAAAGTTGTTTATCACCATCCAAAAGTATCATCTTTTGAAGGTGTCTACAGTTTTGCATAGATTTCTAGCAGATGGCAGGCATCTAAATTAAATATAGAAAATCAGGAGAATCCCAACTTTCCTATTATACAGATGAATCTTGGCAAGTTGTAAGATTTTGATTTAGGATTAGGATAGCTTTACCAAGGGCAAGTTGTACCTGGCTAATCTAGTGGTCTTACAGGATGGACTGACTGCATCAGTGGACAAGGGAAGAGCTACAGATGTCATCTACCTAGAGTTCTATAAGGTCTTTGATATGATCCCCTACAACATTCTTGCTGCTAAATTGCAGAGATATGGGTTTGACAGATGAAATGTTAGATGGACAAGAAACTGGTCGGATGGCCACGTCCAAAGAGTTTATAATCAATCGTTCAATGTCCAAGTTGAAGCCAGTTACAAGTGATGTCCTCAAGGATCCGTACTATTTCATATCTTCATCAATGACATAGGCAGTTGGATTGAGTATATCCTCATCAAGTCTGCAGATGACACCAAGCTGAGTGGTGCACTTTGCTCACGAGAGTGAAGGGATGTCATCCAGAGGGACCTTGACCACTGGAGAAGTGGGCCTGCGCAAACCTCATGAAGTTCAACGAGGCCAAGAGCAAGGTCCTGCACTTGGGTCAAGGCAATCCCCAATATAAATACAGGCTGGGGAGCGAAGGGATTGAGAGAAGCCATGCTGAGGTACTGGTGAATGAAAACTGGACATGAGCTGGCAGTGTGCACCCACAGCCCAGAAACCCAACTATATCCTGGGCTGCATCAGAAGAAGAGTGACGAGCAGGTCGAGGGAGGTGATCCTGCCCCCCTACTCTGCTTTTGTGAGACCCCACCTGCAGTACTGCATCCAGCTCTGAGATCCCCAACATAAGAGGGGTGTGGGCCTGTTGGAGCAAGTCCGGAGGAGGCCACAAAGATGCTCAGAGGGTTTGACTGGATGATCTTTAAAGATCCCTTCCAACCCAACCCATTATATGATATTATAATTCTATGATTAAATTAGAAGAAAAAGCTAAGAAATTTCTTTGCAAGCATTGATTTTGATTGTTTTTTACACTAATTTGTATCTTTTTCCTTACAGATTCATGTGGTATGGGAGAGCCCATTGTAATGAATATGTCAGTCAGACTTGACACAGACTTTTGGGATGATCTCAGGGATTCTTCTTCCGAACTATACAAACAATACAAAGCTGACCTTGAAAAAGCGGTAATGACTTTAGTTTTCCATCTCTGAAGGAAGAAAGCCCTCTAAGAAATATGGTATTTACCTTAAGTGTCTGTGAAATTGGGTGTACTGTCACTGTGTCTGTGGGGAGCTGTGAAGTATGCCGCAGTGGTAGCTACAAAGTGGGCCAAGGCTGATTTCCCTCTATTGAAAGGCAATGACAATATTCCCATTAATTTTAATATGCCTGTCAATAGAGAAGTATTTAGGAATATTTTGCATCAAAAGCATGAAAAAAATCACATAATTGGTCCCAGCATAAATCCACATGAGCACACATAGAATGAAACTGTCAACACAAATTTATCCCATGAAAGTGGGGAAAGCACCAGGCCTGTTATATCAGATATGCTACGTGCCCTTACATCAGTGTGGAATGGAGAGTTTCCCATTTTAATGTACAGAGGACTAGAACAATGGACAGAGGACTTACGTCATGTAATATTTCTTTTTTTACAGTTTAATGCTAGCTACAGATGTTTACCAGGATTTGTATCGGCAACAGTGACTGGTTTCAGGTAAGTAAACAATTCAATTTTTTCACAGAAGACACAAATCTTTCTGTCCAGTCTCAATGAGACACTGGTCAGCAAAGACTGCATTCACTCTGGCTAGAACCCACACTCAGTATATACATACTGAATAACAGTAAAATAGCTGCAAAAGAAAGCCCAACTATTAGCATGGAAATAGGATTGTGGGTAAAATTCACTACTGTGCAAAATTCCAAGAAACATAATCATTCTCCATCCGGATCAAAGCCTTTTGTGGCTTATTTCCTTGGCTTATTTCCACCCAAGAGGGGAAATAGATGTGAGTAAACCTAATATTTCCTAGATCATCGGGAAGATGAGTTAGTACATTGACTCTGGATATAACATTGGATCTGGGTAACAGAGATATTATTTGTGTCCACGCATATATAATTGTAGATGTATTTCAGGTATCTAAGGGAAGTTAAATAGAGATAGACAGCAGGCAAAGGAGATCTCACATAGAGGTGTTCTTACTTTGGGAAGAGCTGTAGCATAACCTTCATGTATTAGAGCAAGTCGTGAGTCACATCAGGAGCCTTTAGAGGAGAGCCCAGTGAAGCCTTCCTAGCCGTGCAAGATGGGTCAGCACAACACAGAAAACCACTAATATGCAAAGATATTTAATTCTGGTGCTTCTCTTGTTCTTGTATCTGTTCAGGCCTGGAAGTGTTTTTGTGAACTACGAGGTAAAAGCAGGAGCAGTAAGCTTTGAACAGATAGCAAATGCCAACAAAGTTACACCCCAATTTCTAGATTCGTTGTACCGGCTAAACCCAGCTACCTTCACAACGGAAATAACTAGTAAGTTTAAAGCTCTCTCAGTGTTTTCCTTCAAACTTTACTTTACTATTTCTAGCCTGAACCATGTAGCTGCCTTATACTGTTGATTATTTGTTACTGGACCTTTAAAAAACATTTATTTCTCTGGCTGTTCCATTTCATCCTGTACTGCCAAAGCTTAGGACTTACATGAGATGGCCATGCATGCAGTACCTTGCAGAGAAAACCAAATCCTTCTAGATACTCCACTGAACTCTTATGCAGCCCATCCATGGGAGAGAGCTTGAATATCCTCAAGTTCACCTCCAGAACTGAGACAGCTCTTAGCATATCAGGCTGCCAGCACTTCCCACATCTTCAAACAAAAGCAAAATCTCTTGCAGTTGACATGAGAACAGGTTCCCCCTGGCTTACTTGAAACATTTTCATGCTGCTGCGGGACAGTTTGTTACAACTCAGTTGCCTGATCAAGTGCCCCAGAGGTGCTGTATTCTCAGTGAACTGAGCACTGGTCTGTTGGTCTCAGAGGATTACTTCAACCTGGTTGCTTCTTTTCCCAGTTTATCTACTTAGATAATAGTGGTGGTGATAATATTTCTGTCTCTCTGCATAAAACTGTCTGGGATCTTTGGATGATAAAGATAGTAGAAGAATATGTTGAGGGAAAATTGCATACCTTCTATATCAGAAGTAGTGCCCTGCAGCTGATGTTGAGTGTGTATTAGCTGTGAAGCACCTAGGATTCCCACAAGATGAAAGACATATGAAAGATGAAAGACGTGAGCTGAAATGACAATAATGCAGAATGTTGCTCTTTCTCTTCCCAGATCAGACAAACTTCATTGTGAGTCCTGTAGACATTTTTGAAGGGGATACAGTAACACTGATTTGTGAGATAAATTCAACGTCTAAGAATGTGACCTGGTATTACTTCGATCAGATCATCTCAACCTCCGTGCGGTATTCAATGGAGAGAAAAGTTACAAAGAAAACCTCAAGGTCAACTCTTAAAATTGCCAACGTTATGATGAAGGAGTCTGGTATGATTTTCTATTGTTAAAACAGCAGATGTAAATTTCCAGTGTGGCTAGTTCTATAAAAAGCAAAGAGGAATGCAGTGACTGCATTTTCCTAGAGGCAAAGTGAAAAACAGAATCATAGAATCATAGAATCATGGAATCATCGAATCATAGAATGATAGAATGATAGAATAGTTAGGGTTGGAAAGCACCTGAAAATAATCTAGTTCCAACCCCCCTGCCATGGGCAGGGACACCTCGCACTAAACCATGTCACCCAAGACTCCGCCCAGCCTGGCCAGGGATGGAGCATTCACAACTTCCTTGGGCAACCCATTCCAGTGCCTCACCACCCTCACAGCAAAGAACTTCTTCCTTATATCTAACGTAAGCTTCCCCTGTATAAGTTTGAACTCATCGCCCCTTGTGCTATCACTAAAACCCCTGATGACGAGTCCCTCTCCAGCATCCTTGTAGGCCCCCTTCAGATACTGGAAGCCGCTATGAGGTCTCCACTGTCCCTCATAATTTTGGGCTGCTTTTTTTTACCTTTAATGAACTATGGACTGACTGAACTGACATTGCCAGAAAGATGTGTAATGACTGAAGTGACTATACAGGCTTGGATATTCTCAGTGCCAGGCTTCACTGCCATATCACAGGAGATAGCAGTGACTACATGGCTGTGGGGCCTTCCCACCGTTTTGGTGTGGTAATTTGAGGCTGTGGTTGAATTTGTCCTCGATGGCCTTTGCCCCCTTTGCAAACATCACCTAACCAATCAGAGCTCACAGTTACAGTTTTACATGTTCATATTTGGGGCTTTTTGAAAATCAGAAACAGTCAAATTGTGGCATTTTGCTGGGAGGAGTTATCAGGGGAATTATCATGTATTGTCAGAGCTTTGACTCAAACTCCTACTCAGTTCTTTGGATCATGAATTTTACATTCAACTTCAAAAAGGGTACTGTGAGACCGTGTATTTGGGCACACATACACAAGGTAGGAGCCATGGGTCCAAACTTCTTTGGGCTGGTATGTGCTCTCTTTGGCAATACCTTCTGAGCAGCATATGTGCCTGCACGTAGAGTGCCAGCTCTTTTGGAGTCCACCCTGGACACCTATCTCTCACCCATTCTGTGTAGGAACATTTTGCACAGTCAGTCTATATTCTTACTACGGCATATTGCTGCCATGTGGACTATGGGCAATATACAGATCCCCAAAACACCAACTCAGCCAGATTTTAAGTATTTCACTTCCAGACTGCTGGTCTCTTCTCAAGAGCCCAGCAATCTGGGCTGCCTAACATGGATACGTTTGGCATCAGGAGTCTGCAGAAAGCATACTGCAGATGACCTGAGGGTATGTTTTAATTAACAAGTAGCAAAGCCACTGCAGACCAGGGAGATGTGAAAACCAGGGACAGAAGCAGCTCCCAGCTCCTGACTCCACATGTAGAGGAAAAAAACCATCAAAATGTGTTCTCAATGCTAAGATATTGCCTATATTTTACAGGTTCCTATAAGTGCACTTTCTCAAGCAGCGATCAGTTTAACACGTTGATATACAAGGCCACGGAAACAATAACAGTGTCTCCGCTGTACATCACTCCAAACTTAAACGACATCAACGTAACATGCAACAGTCCTGAAATGCAGGCAAATGGTCCTCTGCTGTCCTGTTGTATTGACAAACACTTACCATCACTTACTGGTGACTGGAAAGTAAATGGGGAAATCAATATTACAGGTAAGATGAACAAACAGTTGTCTTTCACCTGCTGGGTATTTTGTTCTTCAAAGATCTCCTCCTAATTGGCTACCCCAAAGGCCAAGTCTTAGAATGAACACAGGGTATGCTCCAAAGGTGGGTGGCGGGAGGATGATGGATGGACAGCATGGTACAGACTCCATATGTGGTGTGCCAGAGCCAGTGGGATTCTGGGCATCTCCATGTACTGTGCAGACATGAATGCTTAGAACTGTGCCACCCTGGATGGAAGCAGCTGGCTGGAGCAGCATCACATGAACTTTTCCCAAAAACTTTATTTCTGTATTGTCTAGTTTTGAGAGCAAGCATGAGTGCATCAGTCTCTACTGCTATCTCCAGAATCATCCTTGGGGAATGAAAAGCTTCTGTGTACCACATACCAAGATCTGGCAACCAAGAGAGGCAGGCACTACACTTCAAAACTGCAGCATAGCTTAATACTGAGTGCACTATTTCCCTCTCTACCTGTAGTTCCGATATATCACATGCCAGTAACACCCCACAAGGGTTTACTTATAATGTGAATATAAAGACTTAATAATGCACCAATAAATATGTTGCAAAGAGATACTCATCCTAAATATCTCAGATAATGAGGTTAGGCCAAACCAGAATGCTCTTAATTTTGGCTTATCCTGAGCTAGCCAAGCAATGTTGATGCTTTCAGACTGATTTGGGCAGCAGGTGCCCAGCACTGTGCTGACAGTTAGGCCTTTGAATTACCACTGTGAAAAACAGAGTAAAAAATGTGAACGAACGTCAGCAATGATGTGTTAAAAGTGCCATGCTATCAAAGGTTACATTGCAAACAAAGGTTACATTACAAGGTTTTTCTTAGCTGGAGTGATTGCTTGTGGTTTCCAGAGTCCAGGTATTTTCTGACATCCACAGCTCTTCAAGGAATGTTTATTTCTCTTTAGGAGTCTCCAGTTTCAGTGAAAACTGCACTGAATACAAGCTCAACATCGATGAGTCACTATGCTCACCTGAAAAGTCAGGTACAGTGACTACATATACATGTGAGCTGCAGACTGGACATGGTGCCAGGCGCAGTGAAAACATCAGAGTAACATACTTCCGGACAGGTAAGAATCAGGTAGCATGTAACAGGCCACCAGAACTTTAACACATAGGTGGCCTGTATGGCACATGTCATTTGCAAGGAAATCATTCTAACAAGTGACTCTCAATAATATGATGTCTGTCTTGTGCTGTCTTAGCCCATGTAACAATATCTTCAAGTGTAAACTCAGCAGTTTCCGAGGGATATGCATTCAATCTAACGTGTGAAAGTGATGTGAGCAATTATGAGAGTATCACCTGGAAAATCCTGTCTGGAAATAAGACAAAAATAGTAGACTGTGACGCGTGCATCAAAACCAGCAAATTTCCAGCCACATCTGTGCTCACAGTGAAGACTGCCACACAGGACTGGAGCGGTGAGTGAACATGGTTTATATTGGCTACAAAGGCAATGAAATCTCTGCATCATTTCTAGCATCCTTAGACCTGCAAATCACTGTGAAGTCTGGCCACAGTAAGTTAAAGCAGGAGTTAAAATTATAACTGCTGGAGGACAGCAAGACATGATGCTGCCAACAGCACTGTACTTGTTCAGTATTAGGGCTCATGAGCATGCAAAAACTGAGGAGCAATTCTACTGAGACATGTTTTTTGTGTTACTCCTTTCAGGCACCTACATCTGCACACTGTCCCAGAAGTACACAGAGAGTTCTGCCAATGTGACAATTGAGGTTATTTCCTTGCCTCTGAAGCAGAACATCCTGATAGACCCCATTGCAGCACCTATGCAGTGCAAAATGCAACAAGCCCTTGAGTGCTGCATAAGTGCTAACACCAAGGAAGATTACACTGTTACGTTTGTGGTTCAACAAAATGAATTTCAAGTTGGTAAGAAATAATAAACTTGCAGAATCGTTAGTTGCATTATGTGTTGCAACCCAGTCCCTTGCCTTTCTGTTTTCAGTTAGGCCTCTGTAACCAATTCAATCTTACTGCTATTATGAAAACTCACAAGTACTCCTGAGAGTGTTAAAGAAAGGGAAATGGACTATTTCTTAGGAGGATTACCATCCGTGTGGAGCACAGTTGAGATTAATAGAAGAGCAACTGAACTCACTGCTATAGTGATAAATACGTAATAGGCAAATTCAATGTTTGGTTTGTCTTGCCAGGCAGTAAGAAGTGCACACCCTCACCATTGTTCAGATTAGAAATTGCTGTATGGCATTTATTTTCTTTTATCTTCCACTCTGCCACTTTTTTGAACTGAGTATCATGGAAAAATTACTTAACAAGACCTATTTATTAATGAAAAATGTAGAATAACTCATTAAGAATGCAGTTCAAAGAACTGTTCTGTTTTCTTCAAGGATAGAGGTAACATTTTTAACAGCACAAAAACCTATGTTTCTATGTCTTCAAATTTAGGGCAGTTCTACAGCTTCCCTAACATGTTTTTATAGACTAGAAGTTTTTAAGTGAGTTACAAAACAATTAATTTGAAAACAAAACCAAAGAAGGTCCACCTAAACTAATTCAGAAGACATGCAGGAGTGCAAACCCAGGCTGAACTGTAAAGCAGGTGGAGACTGAGGAGTCCTTTGGTTGCTAAGAAAAATACTGAGATTTTATTAGAAGAGATTGCAGTCATTGACCCTCAGGCACAGGCATATTGAAAAGCAATAGGAGTGTGCTGCAGATCCTGAGTTTCAAAGAACCAAATAAAAGCAGCAAAAAAAAAAAAAAAAAAAAAATCCAAGCCTAAACGAAACATCTGTGGTAGAAGCAGAAGCAGGAAGAAGTATTCTCCAAAACAGTTTTTAAGCAAACTCCGGTTCCTGCACAGTAAAAGAGGGTTTGGGCAGGATTTGCTCATACACCAGTAGTTGAAAAGGTACTGATCATGCAGCAGCTGCCAGAAGGAAGTAAGAGGCAGAAATCAGCATACAGAAAGGAAGTTTTTCCACAAAGGAAGTTTTTTTCTCTAGGACCCACAGAAAAGAAAGTTTTGCTGAAGCTTTCTGCTGACTGCTAGCTGACTGACCCCAAATCTGCACTAACTTGGATCTTAATCCTTCCATACAGAGAAGAAGAAAAAGGGAAATCTGTTTTGCTACATGTGTAATTACACAGAAACAGAATGCAGCAAGAAGAGCGAGCTCAGAGCGCATTGCAAGTTTATTAACCGCATTAGACAGGAAGTCAACAGTGAAAATATAAGTCTGCACCTGATAGCTGGTAAGAAAAAAAGTTCCTATTTAAAGCTTTTAAATAGGAAATCTCAATATCTTTGTTAAATCAGATGCCACAGATTTATCACTGGTGACACCTAACGGGAGCAGGTTTTGTTAGCCAACAGTTTTTGTGCCCTTATTCAATGGGAAATTTTGAAATATAGAGGAAAATATCAATTTTGCTGTAATTAAAAAAAAAATAAAAATAGACAAGATGTTTTGTCTTCACTGTATTTGACAGTGTTCCCAGTATGTTCCCAAGCAGTTATAGTTCTTATATCTGTATCTATATCTGTATCTATATAGTTATAGATCTTCTGTTCCTACTTCTATACGGTGCAGCCTGCACCACTAAGCTTCAGTTCCTGTTTTGAAGTGTAGTCAAGCAGCTCTCAGCTTGCACCAACAATTTAGCAAAGATAAAAGACTGTGGTGCCTCAGGAAGAAATCATCTAGTTCAGGAAGTCTCCCTGTGAGAAATGAATGTCCACTTTAAACACATGGATAATTACAATTCAACATTCCTAAATCCAGTTTCAATGTTTAGTTCTGACCAGAGTTTGAACATTTCTTTCTATTCTAAATTGGAAAGAAAGAAATGTTGGACATCCCCATAATGTAGAAATTTTGGTTTTTTCCACAGTAGTGGTGCCTAATGCTGAATCAGTGCATCTGGCCAGATTTCACTCTCTTAGGCAACACATATGCAGGCATTTTATTTACTTTAATCAGCAGATACTTACTGATATTACAAACCAAATGAAACCAATTAGCAGGACTCACTGTTCATCAAAAGCCATTGAGATCTCACAAAGTCTTAATGAATTTCCTATTAGCGCTACAGCAGCACTGAGACCTAGCAGAATAAACTTTGCATGACTTATTGTTCACATAGTGGTCAATATCATCCCACTCCACCTCTATCTCACCCTGTAATCTAACAGACAAATCTTAAAACTTTGGGTATTGGTTTGTTGATTTGATTCAGTATTCAAAACCAAGGGGCTTTATTAAATTTAATTTTCAATTTCATGATTCCAAAAAATTGGGAATGCAAGACATAGACCCTGAAAAGTAATAATTAATGAAGACAGCAAGCTGAAATCCCATCTAATTTAAAGGCCTCTGAACTTCAGGATGTCACAGGTTTTATGGGGGTAAATTATTAATCTCCTCGCTTCCTAGTTTCTCACCTCCATGTCTTTTTCTCAATACAGATGAGGAAGTTTCCTGCTCAGACAGCTTTGGGATTGGAATAGAAGGGTCCACCTTGATAAAGCCATGCTGTGAGTTAGATAATTCATATGGTTTTACCCGAGGCAGTAAAAGGTACAAGTGCTCTGGCAAATCGTGGAAGCTTGAAAGGAATGACTGCCTGTCTGTATCAATAAGCAACCTGCTGACTAGTGCCGAGGTAACATTAATGAGTTTTCTAGAGGTTGGGGTGTGGGAATAGAAGAGAGCAAATATTTTTGTTGGGTATTTTTTGCTTAACAGTATAATACTTAATTAAATAATTAAATACAATTAAATACAAATACTTAGTTAAAACTATGTTCTAAAAGGTGTAAAGAACGGTAGCTATATCTACACAAGTCAGTCCCCACCTCTGGCCCAGAGGGCACATGGCACTGCATGGCTAATATCCATAGACATGAACGCTCTCTTCTCCTGGCAAGGTGACCTTATTTATAGCGTCACTGTCCCGCAGTGTCCCCTGAACCATGCTCAGGCACTGCTCCCAGACCCAGGCCCCATTTAGCATTTCCTCTCAGCCTCTATGCTTCACAGATAAGTGCTGGCCCTTGATTTTCAGCCTACATATCCTATCATAGTGATCTTCACTTCTACAGACCATCCAGAGTCACCCTTCTCTCATTGAGTTTAGATGAGAACAATTATCTTTCTTCATCAAATACTTACTATGTTTATCTTAGTAAATTAGGCATGGCAAGGTCTCAGGCAGAGGTACAGCTACTCGGTTACGTATTTTTGTCACTTGTTAGATTTTGCTCCCTCATATGTTTGGGCTCAAGCAAACTATTTTCTCCCCCAAAATTACCAGGGGGGAATTTTCTTCCAGAAGTCTGTGAGTTAGCACAGACAAGAGAAAACTTTCTATCATGAAGAGACCACTCTCCATAATACCCGGGATATTAACCCAGAACAATGGGATATCGTGTTCTGGAGGGTCAGAGAGTTGAACACTACCAGCATGTCTAAAATGACCCTGGCTCTGTTTATTTTACTAGTGTAGGGGTAGCCATTAGGAAGGAAGATCAAGCTCTAGATAAAATCCACACATGATGTACTGTTTGTTATCTTCTATTCCAGTCCTTGGTCAACAGTCCTGAGGCAAAAGCAACCCTACCTAACTACCTTGCAGAGCTTAAGGAAAAGACAGGAAAGGAGCAAAACACTATAAACAATTCTCCTGCAAACCTAGGCGCAATCGTTACCATCCTGGATACGATCTCCTCTATCCCAGCAGATGCAGAAGAGCTCACTATTCAAGTAAGGTTTTGTTTTAAGTCTTACCTATACTTATAAAGCCCTTTGGCCCCTTCTGTCACAGAGGATGACATTCTTCCCAAAGAACTTCCACAGTTACTTAGGGTCAGGAACAGGAAAGTATTAAGAGAGTAAAGATGAAATGACAGCAAAGATACGGAAGAGTCTATAAAAAGTCAAAATGATGAGGACAAGCCTATGCATGAAAGAGAGGATGTGGTATGCTTAGCAACTAGAAATTGGACATAAGTACACAATGTGCGCTTGCAGCCCAGAAAACCAACTGTATTCTGTATTGCATAACAAGAAGCATGGCCAGCAGGTTGAAGGAGGAGATTCTCCCCCTCTATTTTGCTCTAGTGAGACCCTGCCAGGAGTACTACGTGCAGCTCTGGAGTTCCCCAGTAGAAGATAGACATGGACCTGTTACAGCAGGTCCAGAGGAGGGCCACAAAAATGATCAGAGGGCTGGAACAACTCTCCTATGAGGAAAGGCTGAGAGAGTTGGGGTTGTTCAGTCTGGAGAAGAGAAGGCTCCGGGGAGACATTATAGCAGCCTATGAGTGCTTGAAGGGGATTTATGGGAAAGAGAGAGAAAGACTTTTTACCAGGGCCTGTAGTGACAGGACAAGGGGCAATGGTTTTAAACTAAAAGAGGGGAGATTTAGGTTGGACATAAGAAAGTAATTTTTTACAATGAGGGTGGTGAGACATAGGAAGAGGTTTCCCAGAGAAGTTGTGGATGCCCCATTACTAGAAGTGTTCAAGGTCGGGATGGATGTCCCTGCCCATAGCAAGGGGATTGAACTGGTCTTAAAATGTCAAAACCATTCCATGATTCTATGAGTAGAAGGAGAAATAGAAAAAAAGTTTGAAATAGGGATAGGGAGAGTGAATTCCAGGAGCCATGATCAAGCAAAGAAAATCAATTAGATGTTACAACAAATGAATAGCAAAGCAAATCTTAGAAATACTTGGAAACATTGATTGTGAGGTAAAGAGGAAAAGCACTGCTCTTCTGTGCAAAGAGACAATGTTTTGTAGCTGGAGAACCCTACGTGATAGAGGGTGAGCACAAACCCTGAGAAAGAAGGAAAAGAAGGCTGGAGAAGAAAAACACTAAGTAACATGTAAAAAAAAAAAGCCACACAGCTCCACTTCTGGAAACTGTAACTTGAAAACAGAGCATTCAGAGGGTTAACAACTGTAGATTTCACATGTACTGAGCAACATAAGAAAATGCTGGGCTTTTTCAAAAGGCGATTCTAGGACCACACAGAAATTACCATCAGAAACAACAATGATTTGTATGGGATTTCAGTAACAGCATTATTCTTTTGTTGTTCCAGAATTTCCTCTCCACAGTGGACTTCATTGTTGCTGATTCCACAGCTGAAGTTTGGGAGGACCTGAATAAAGAAGAGATACTCAGAAGTTCTTTGTTACTGCATTCAGTAGAGAATTTTTCCCTGCGTCTCCAACCAGTTAATAATACCATTCCTCCTGTCTCTGCAAACAGCCTTCAGCTACAAGGTATAGTTGTCACAGAAAATAGCAACATGGATTATAGTAAGAACTTCCGCAGTACAGAAAACCTCACAGTTAATGTGCTCATTGATGAAACTGAAATTCAGACTCTATCCCAAAATTCAACCATTGTCAGTGTGATGTACTCAAAACTTGGACATATTTTGCCCCAGAATGAGTCTGAGTATCTGAACGGCTTACTGCTATCAACAACTGTGAGCAGCAACAGAAGCCAGAAGTTCGATATTAATATGACCTTTGCAAAGAAAAATTTGTCTCTAAAGATGCCCTGGTGTGTCTTTTGGAACTTCACACTCAACAAAGGTAGGGGGGGCTGGGATACTAATGGTTGTACCCCCACAGAAGTAGAAGATTATGTCATTTGCTCCTGCAATCACTTGACATCATTCTCCATTCTGATGTCACCTGATAAATCCTCCAAGTTAATCTTTGAAGATTATATTACCTACATTGGCCTGGCCATTTCAATCTTGAGTTTGGTGGTCTGCATTATAATTGAATCCTTAGTCTGGAAATACGTGACAAACAACACAACCTCCTATATGCGCCATGTCTGTATACTCAACATAGCTACATCACTCCTGATTGCTGATATTTGGTTCATTGTCACTGCCTCCATCAATGACCAAAACCAACAGATGAGCAGAGGTGTCTGTTTTGTGGCCACCTTCTTCATCCATTTATTCTACCTGTGTGTCTTTTTCTGGATGCTCAGCCTGGGCCTCATTCTTTTCTACAGACTGGTCTTCATCTTGCATAACACAAGCAAGACCTCCCAGAAAGCAGTGGCATTCTGTCTGGGATATGGGTGCCCCTTTGCCATCGCAGCCATCACCATTGCTGTCACACTGCCAAGGAACAATTACACCAGAAAGGATGTCTGCTGGCTCAACTGGAAGGACAGCAAAGCTCTCTTGGCCTTCGTCATACCTGCCCTGATCATTGTGGCTATGAATTTGTTCATCACCGCAGTTGTTATAATAAAAATACTGAGGCCTACTATTGGGGATAGGTCCAACAAGCAGGAGAGGAACTCTTTGTTTCAAATTGGCAAAAGTGTGGCCATCTTGACACCCCTGTTAGGCCTTACCTGGGGATTTGGCCTTGCCACCATCATCAAAAACAGTCATCGAATTTTCCACATCCTCTTTGCTTTGCTCAATGCTTTGCAGGTGAGTTACACTTACGTATGGTTTTGTTTCCTGTATGATCATTTAACATCTAGTGACATTCTTGCGGTGCTGTGTTTGGAGTGGAATAAAAACAGCTTGGTAAAGATCAGGTTTGCCTTACACATCCTTATTCCCAAAGGGCTCTTTGGGAAACCCATTCCAGGAATTCGGCAGTATTTCGTATTCCCAGCTGCCTTAACAGGAGTGCCTTATAGATAAAGCTGATGTAAATATAACTTCCAACTTTGCCAGTACCTTTGGGAAGAATTTCATTCCTGAAGATCAGGAAAATAGCCCTGTTATGTTCAGGTGGGCAAGCTTCAGCTGCCTGGTTTCATTTACAGTGCATCTGGAGGCATCATATTATGCTCCTGTGTGTTCAAGTAATGAGGGAGTATAAACAACATGAAAGTCACCAAGAACAGCTGAAAAGTACTAATAATAAAGAGACAAATTGACCAAAATACACATGATTGAAAGCTTTCAGTCAGTATGATTTTTACAACAACATGTTTAGGTGGTCAGTAGGATTCCAATACAATGGGGTTTCTTAAGGATGTAGTAGTTACGTCTACTCTGTCTCTTAAGAATGTCACCAAATTGCATGCTTCAGTTGAAACTGCCAGCTTTCTGGGGAGCATAGGCAGGGCATGTCTTCCATACACAATGGTCCCTTCTTCTAAGTATGTTTAGTGCTAGCAAACTATCTGTGCCACTTCTGTAGAAGGGATATACATCCAGTTTAAATAGACCAGGCCTGGAAAACTCCTACCACATTAGCACTCCGTTATGTGAGATGCAGTTAGAAAAATGTCCTGTGTCAAAGAGTTCAGAGTTTAAATAGTTAGCACAGACAATGTTTGAAATAATTATTAAATACAGCAATTAAAAGGTAACATCAAACTGCATGTAATTATCTGTCTCCTAGGGATTATTCATTTTGGTGTTTGGGACTCTCTGGGACAAGAAGGTAAGAATTCAAATTATTTCTTGTATTGCATGAAAATACTGTTGGAATTTGAACATAAATCTGGATTTACCAACTGATTATATTTTTTTAACAAATAGATACAAGAAGCCCTGCTGAAAAGGAATTCAATGTCCAAATGGAGTTCTCAGCAAACAAAGGTTAGAAGTATGACCTAAGAATGTATTTCGGTTACTGCTGAATAAAAGAGAAGACACTAACAGCATTAATATATCCACTTTTTCAAAGTTCATTGTTTCACCTATAATTAGTAAAAAATTAGAAGGAGGTTGGTGGACATTTGATCTAAATTCTGCAAGAAATAAACCACAAAATATAATGGAAACTCTAAGTTAGAAAACAGAAAATTTCAGTGGCACTATTACTTGTTCACAACCTAAGGGAAATACAAAGGGAACTTCTTGGGGAAGATGCCCTTCAGCTATGAGCAGGTAAGGATGGAGATATTGCAACCTGAACCCTCTGGATGCGACCATCACCCACCAAACAGTCCTCCCATCAAATCCATATCTCTCCAATTTATACAGAAGGATGTTGTGTCAAAGGCTTTACAGAAGTCCAGACAGACAACATCCATAGCCTTCCTTTGTCCACTAACGTAGTAACTCCATCATAGAAGGCCGCTAGGTTGGTCTGGCAGGACTTGCCCTTAGTAAAGCTGTGCTGGCTGTTTCGAATCACCTCCCTGTCCTCCATGTGCCTTAGCATAGCTCCTAGAAGGATCTGTTCCATGATCTTCTCATTCACAGAGGTGAGGCTGGCAGGTTCCAGGGTCCTCCTTTCTACCGTTTTTAAAACTGGCTGTGATATTGCGCTTCTTCCAGTCACCAGAGAGCTCACCCGACTGCCATGACTTCTCAAATACCATGGAGAGTGGCTTGGCAACTACATCAGCCAGTTCCCTCAGGATGCTGGGATGGATCTCATCAGGTCCCATAGATTTGTGTATGTTCAGGTTCCTCAAATGGTCACGAACCTGATCTTCACTTACAGTGGGAGGGACCTTGCTCCCCCACTCCCTGCCTTGCAGTCCATCCACTTGAGAGGTATGGGGAAAGAGCCTGCCAGTGAAGACTGGGGCAAAAAAGTCATTGAATACCTCAGCCTTCTCCTTGTCTGTTGTTACCAGTTTTCCAGTCTTGCACATCAGGGGAGGTACACTTTCTTTGACCACCTTCTTCTGGTTGACATACCTGTAGAAGCCCTTCTTGTTATTCTTTGCATCCCTTGCCAAGTTCAGCTCCAGCTACACCTTGGCCTTCCTGATCCCATCTCTGCAAAACCAGGCAGTGTCTCTATACTCTTCCCAGGATGCCTGTGCCTGCTTTCACTGCCTGTGCATTTCCTTCTTGCCCTTTAGTTTGACCAGCAGGTCTCAACTCAGCCATGCCAGCTGGCATTCCCTACCCCATTTCTCACACCTGGAGATTGTGAGCTCTTGTGCTCTATAGAAAGCATCCTTAAAGATTTGCCATCTCTGTTCTGCTCCCTTGTCCCTGAGGCCAGTTTCCCAGGGTGTCCTATTGACTAACTCCTTAAAGAGGTAGAATTTGGCTTTCCTAAAATTCAGGGTCCTGACTGTACACTTTGGCTATCTCACCGCACTCAGGACTGTGAACTCCATGAGTGCCTGATCACTGCAGCACAGGCTGCCTCCAATCTTGACATCACCAATTAGCTTGTTTGCACTGGTGACCATCAGGTCCAGTATCGCATCTGCCCTGGTAGGGCTCTCTATTACCTGGCTTAAGTGATTCTCAATGCACTCCAGGAGTCTCTTGTGTTGTCTGTAGCTTGCCATGCTACTTTTCCAGCAGATGTCAGGATGGCTGAAGTCCCCTGGCAGGACAAGAGCCTGCAAGCATGATGCCTCCTATAATCTGGAGTAGGAAGGCTTCATCAATAGTCTCCTGATTGGGCAGCCTGTAGCAGACACCAACCATAAGATTTCCTTTGTTGCCTCGGTCTCTGATTCTTACCTTTAAGCTTTTGACCTGCTCGTGGCTATCCAACCACAGAGCCATGTACTAATGGACTGGGTCTGTCTATTTCTTTTCATGTTGCTGCCCACAACTGGAAGGAGAGAGGAGAAAATTACCTGTACCCTATATCCCCTTATGAGCCGTGATTTACTTCCTGTAAGCTTGATAGGCCATTAAGGGCTGTTAAACACCCTTAAAGTGTTGCCTTTGCCTCCAGAATTCCTGTACCTCTGATAGGCAGAAGGGGAAAGAACATTCTGGAGATCTGCTGCTACATGCTCACTTTACTTTTGTAAAACTCTTCCCTAGGGCCTTTGCTATAGCCCACATTGGATAAGAAGCAACTGGGCTAGAGGATACTTGCATCCAACCAAGTGCAATTCTGCTTATGACATTAAGCAACCAGTACCCTTTAGAAAGGTTGGAGGGAGGTCTCTCAGTATGCACAAAGGAGTAAAACCACAGAACTACCTGCTTTTACAATGAGGCTTGACAGATCTCTACAGCAGAATAGAGGAGGCCAACCACACAGGGGATCATAGCCTCAGTGACTCAGGCCATGTATTACAGACCTAGGGAAGGGCCACAAGCTGAGGCTATAGACTAACAAACATTCACCTCATAAAGAACTCTGCTAGTTGAAGACATGTTGCAGCTACAGAGTTGTTTGTTATCCTCTTCC
The DNA here is from genome assembly GCF_004027225.2 of Strigops habroptila. Classification (NCBI taxonomy): domain Eukaryota; kingdom Metazoa; phylum Chordata; class Aves; order Psittaciformes; family Psittacidae; genus Strigops; species Strigops habroptila. The sequence continues at coordinate 57,117,560 of NC_044282.2, forward strand.
TGCTAATGCCAAAGGTGTGTCCATCTCTGCTTCTTCACAGGAGGGGCTACATTCCCAGACACAGAATGCAGAGAAGTTTCAGCCAACAGGAGTAAAATACCTGTATCTGGGATAGTTGCATGAGGATGGATAGCTCTAACACAGCTTGTTTCAATGTACACTTCTGCATTCATAATCCCTCAGTAAAGAGGACACACGAGGGTGGGTAAGGGATTGAAGGCATCAGAATCTAACCACTGCCACTTGGAGGGGAAAAAGTAAATGGTAATAAATGCTAACATCATTCCTAAATGACAATAGAGGTTAATTTTATACTGGTATCTGAATATTATATTGCTTCAGAAGAGTCTGTACAGGTATTGCTAAAGAACTAGGAAGCAGACTTAAAAACAAGGATAATTAAGACAGATGGGTACATACTCTCAAAGGAATTAAGGAGTCTATTAAGGCGGGACTGTCAGCTCAGAGGAACAGCATTGGCTCAAATCACTCCAACTTCCACAAAGTCACAGAATTGCTGAAGTTGGAAAGTACCTCCAGAGATCATCTAGTACCACCATCCCACTCAAAGCCTGGTCAGCTATAGCTCAGAGTCATGTCCAGCTGGATTTTGAGTAGCTCCAAGGATGCAAACCCCACAATCTCTCTGTGCAGCCTTTTCCTGTGTTTGAACACCCTCACAGTGAAAAAGTTTCTTCTTAAGTGGGATTTCCTGCATTTCTATTTGTTCCCAATGCCTCTTGTCCTTTCACTGGGCACAAAAAACAAAAGCCTGGCTCTGTCTTCATTCCCACCTCTTGTCCTTTTAGTAGACACCAAGGAGAAAAGTTTGGCTCTGTTTTTACTCCTTTCCAGTTAGATGGCCCCCAGAATGCCCTGGTGCATAGGGATGTTCCTCCCCAGGGATAGGAGGACTTCGCATTTCTCTTTGTCAAACTTCATAAGATTCCTGTCATCCCATTTCTCCAGCCTGTTGAGGTCCCTCTGAATGACAGCAGACTCATCTGAATTACCAGCCACTCATTCCAGTTTTGTATCTTTTGCAGACTTGGTGAGGGTGCACTTTTCCCACCATCTATATCATTAACAAAGATGTCAAACCAGCATTGGAGCCAGTAGTGATCTCTCTGCATGCTCCCTCCAGAAATGTGCTGAAGGCCCGGAAGGAGACAGAGCAGCGCTCTAGGTTTTAAGTGCTCCAACCATCTGCCACACTCAGATCTTGTGTCAGAACGAGACAGGAAAGATGCAGTTTCTACCTCATTTTTCTTCATTTAGGATGCCCAGAATAATCCGCCTGTTTTTTTTAAACCAGTACTCCAAGTATTCCATTGCTTTCTGCAGGAAGATTACTCCTGGGAACCCAGCACCGTTCCTTCTTTCTGGCTTGAAAAGGACATCTGCTGTATGTGGTGCTATTCTGACTATGGGAAAAAATTCCTTTTTCCCAGGAAGAAAGGCAGGAATAACTGATAAAACTACCATTAAGCATGTTAGTTTTTTCATTCCTTTTTATATTGACACATCCAGCAGAATAAAGTAGAGATAACAAGTCTTGGACTGCAATTCTGAATTCCTTTTCAGACACTTCCAACTCTAGTTGATACTGTGGAAGCTGCCCCAGTGGGAATTGGCATATTTCCTTGGCAGATCTGCTGATAAGGAATAAATAAAGCAAGATCAAAGTCTTTGATCAGACTTTTTAGATGTGATTCATATACCATTTTCCTCTACCACCTTTTGATATACAATATTAAGGCAACAATACACAAAACTGCCTAATTTCCCCTGCCATGGTACAACTTAATGAACAGAGAGGGACCGAACAAAAAATCCCCACGTGTTTTCCATACATTTTTTTAACACAACTTTAGAGGAATCCCAAACCACTCCAAAACTGAAAAAGAAACTTCATTTTAGCAGCAGATTTTCTTCTTTCCCATCTGGACTGTAGAGTTGTGTTCCAATGCCCTCTAGTGTGCCAAGTTAAATTTGCCTCTGATTATCTCAGGCTATTGGCCTTCAAGGACTATCCCTAAGCACAAAAATCTCAGCTTTTCTGGTTGTCTTACTGGATATATTCCCTCAGATAAAGGACCAGAACTCTGTACTTTCTGATATGACAGACTCTGGAGCCTAAGCCATCTTCCCTGGCCAGCAGTCAGAGGCAGGCTGTTTGTGTCCTGCAGTTTCTTTCAAAGTTGTTCTCCTTCATTGCCATCATAAACATGCAAATGGGTGAACTTGATCTCTCACAAACATCTAACTTCTCCACTGGTGGGTTGCCTGCTTGTACTACTGAACGCTTTATTGTAAACATTTTTTTCTGCCTACCCTCAATGTGGCTACAGAGAAAGTTCTAGGCTTTTGACAAAAAGCATTTCTTTTCTCTTACAGTCAACCTCCCTGATCCTGGTGACACCAATGCTTGCTATGAGCTATCCATTTTCAAGAACCTTTAACAACTTATGTGGGAAAACAGGTATGTGACAATAAATCTTTCCTACTGAAGTACAAACAAGGTTTAGCCTGTATTCTCGCTCTCAGGGCTGTCTTTTCAATCTATAGATCAATAGATCTATCAATCTATTTGTCTATCCATCCATCTGTAGATGGTATTTAACCTTCTAATACAAAGGAACTATAGTGAGCCATTGGTATCCCTAGCATAATTGATTGTAATTGTAGCATAATGCTAGCAGCATAATCATAGAATCATAGATTCATAGAAACATAGAATGGTTTGGATTGGAAGGGACCTTAAAGACAATACAGTTCCAACCCCCTGTCATGGGCAGGGACACCTTCCACTAGACCAGGTTGCTCAAAGCCGCGTCCAACCTGGCCTTTAACACTGCCAGGGATGGGGCAGCCACAGCTTCTCTGGGCAACCTGTGCCAATGTCTCACCACCCTCACAGGGAAGAATTTCTTTCTAGTATCTAATCTAAATCTACCTCTTACCATTTAAAGCCTAAAACAAGTATTGGATAGTGGCATGTTTCGTCAGTTCTAAAACACACTAAACAAGTTTTGTTTTGAGCTTAATGTTATCAAGACACAGTGCTCCTCATTTCATTTACTGTTCATGTACTCTTCACCACCTTGGAGCTATATCTCTTTAAAAGTTCTCTGGTTGTCATTTAATGGGCATCAACATTTCAGTTATGACTTTATCTTGTAAGACGCATTGCTGGAAATATGAGTAATTTCTTTCCTAAATGTGCAATCTTTGCATCCAATCATTGTTCAGAGAAGATTGTGACATTTGGTCAAAGTGGGATAAGGAGGAATTTAATGTAGGCAAGCAATTGTTTTTTAAGAATCAGTTTATTAGTCACATAATGGAACAAGAAGTTGGTTTCTGACTCTGCTACAGTAAGTTTACATGAGTACACTGCCCAGATACAGAAGCATCCTACCACAAGAAAGAGACATGCCCACAACTGCCTCCCATGGTGCTGCCACCTGAAAATCTTGTATTATTACCACTCTCTTCCACACTCTGCTCACGGGTTCTGTGTACTTGGGTCTTAGTTTAGAGTCTCATGGTCACAAGAGGGAGAGAGCTGGGATCCATCCCAACTATGCTCAACGAGGACCACTAAGCCCCTGCATTTGTTCGAGTAAATTACTACCTCATGGTACAATCATCAGTTCAGGCTGACATATCCTGGCTATGTCACCAAACACATTGACCTCTGTGGTTGCTGGTATTGCTGTAATCCAGCTAGTATCAGGGCTACAGACCAAATCAAAGCCAACTGGGTCATCAGGACAGGTCTAACTGTCCTTGCTTTGAAGTGCCAACATGTCCCAGGCTGTCTGCCCTTATGCCTGTCCTTACCACTGTGCTTTGTTTTGCAGGAAAATACAGAGTATCTTCTTCAGAGCCATCCAGCTCTTCCTCTGAAAACACTTCCAAGTCATATTCTTTGCTTAACTGAGGCACTGCAAATGCTAAATCACATAGCTCTGAAAGGACCTCTGCCCTTTCCAAGACGCACACAAAAAGTACCTGTGAGTCATCAAGAAGTGGACTGCTTCATTTTGACTAAACTGTGCCTTGGTGCATTGTTCTGGAATAATCATTTCTGGTTAACGTGGAAGGCAGGGAAGCTTTGAAAGGTGGAATTTTACAGGGGCTGCCAATCCCAGAAGAGATGACAAGGATTTGAAGGCCTCCTAGTGCCAGAAAAGACATTGGGAGTGAAGAATTCTCAGCCTTTAAGAGGGTTCTTAGCACTGTACAGTACTGAGCCATGAGCTGCAGTGCTATAAACAGCTGTTGTCCAGTGGTTTTAGTATTTCCCCTATCAACTCTCAGACTGATTCCAAAGGCCTGTGTAGATAGATACACGAGTACCTCATACCTTGTCTCTTGCCCTCGTATTAGAGTCTGGAAAGGCCATAGGGTATAGTGCTATCCACTTTCTATTTAAGACTTTCTGGAACTAAAGATTCACAATTGAGAAGGTCCTTTTAGATCTTCACTTTTGATTTGGATAAAACGAAGACCATGATGATTCCTGCATGGTCTTCTTCAGATGGAATGTACTAAAAGCTCCATGTGGCACATTTTTTGAAGAAAAAGAAGGTTTATATCCTTAACTATAGTTGTCCTTCCCTTCATATGTGGTAAGAGAGAGATGGTTGCTGCCCTCTACCACAGAGGGAACTGCATTTATTTAACGCATAGTAGTGTTAAGTATGCAAGGAATATCTTGTGTAAAGCCTGTGTGTTTGAGTGTCCTCTCAGAGAAGAATCACACCTGGAGGGCTCAAGAGTCAAGACTCTGCAGTGAATGTAAACCACCATGTGCCAGGCAGGATGAAAGGTTTTATATAAATTATTGCTCTAATATTACATTTGTGGAAACAGTTATTTCCAAGCCTGTATACCTTTAAAGGCAGGACTCCTGCCTTAAGTGGGGGGCTATGAGAGAGCCTGCAAAGTATTTATAGTGCACAAAAAGATGTTACAAAATTTAATGTAAAATATAATAGGTGGAATCGTGAAGATTTAGATTTGAGGCCGTTATCAAATACTGCTGTTGAGTGGTACAGCCCCATATGGTCATTGGGGAATCAGGCCTATGTCTACTGGTGGTGAACCCATTCCCAGGACTTTGGGATGAACCAGGATGTGAAACTGTTGACTATAGTTATAGGCATGTGCAATGGGTTGGTATGGGCAGGTAATGACTGAAAACAATAAACAAGCATCAATCAAATGTAATATTTACATTGAAAGGAATTTCTTTTTGCTTGAAAATGTAGATATAATACTAGAACTTGAATACAGAGATTAAGAAATATTTGAAAGTCCAGAATCTCTTTGAACTGCATGGCCAGTGAAAACTTGAAAATCAGACTTTTCCACATTATTCCAACCAATATTTGCGCTTGGACAGCCATTTGATCTAACTCATCCTGGAAGTAGCTTGTGCAATATTGACCTGCTACAGAATCATACAATCCCACTGCACGGGACATAAACTCTAAAGTACAAATCCGTGTAGACAGCACAGTCCCACCACACTTTACCTCTGCAGATATTTCATCTCTGAGGTTTCACCACACTGCCCAGTTTAGTAAGCCTGGGTCTTGACTGTGTGTGAATGAGAAATCAGGATGTGATGTGATGCTGAGCTGTCCGGCACTGAAGGCCATCTTTGGGTGGATCTTGAAAGGCAAGGTCCTTGCCAGCATTATAAAAGCCATGACAATTCATGAAAGAGAAGCAGCTCAGAAATTAACTGTGCCAATCTTAAACATTTGGGGCCAAGACTGCACTTGTATTTATACACAGATCAGACAAAAGGGAAGAGAAGAAAAAGTGTAAGGGAGTGCTGAATGGTGAAGAAGGGGAAACACGTGGCAGCAACAACACTATACCCCTCCCACCAACCCTCAGCAGCAAAAACCAGACAACGTGGGCAGTGGACTCACCAACAGCTTTCTCCCCTCAGGAGTTTTGTGCTTTGGACAGCTGGCTCAGTCTTTCCCTTTGTCTTGACCAAAGCCCAAATCCCTGCATTCACCCCCCTTCCTGAAGTCAGGGCTGTCACAGGGCTTGTTTCCTGATGATTGCTGTCACACATGTACCTCCTCCTGCTTAACTGCAAGAACTTAACTGCACGAAGTTTAAAACATTGCAACAAAAACCCACCAGGTTCAATTAATTTCTAAAAAGGATTATTCACCTTTTATAGCATTGGATGGAGAGCAGTCACGCCTTGGCACCTTCCTCATTTATTTCAGGTCGGGGAAAATAGTAAAGGAGGGGACTGTGACATACAGATCTCTGAAGAAGAGACATGCCTTCTCTCACATGTCCTGAATAGAGGTTTTGGACTGTGACAGTTGTTGAAAAACTCTTACATGTGCTTCAAGCCCAGATTTTACCCTTCATTTTTTAAAGACTTTGGGAACCTTTAATATGAACAATACAAAGAGCCCAGGAGCATTTAACCCCCACTAGAGTGGCCAGTGAAAATCAATGATGTGCCCCAGAACTGGGGTTTACAGGTGTGCAGCTTTGATACCTTTTCTTTGGACCATGAAACCAATTATGTTCTGATCTCTGATGTTTTCATGGCTCACCAATCTGGCAGGCATATTCACTTCTTACACTGTGCCAGCAAACATGTCCAGGAAATAGCTGCATTTTGGAAAGGTCGAGTTGGTTCTCAACAGCTAATAGGATTCAATGCCGTTGAGAAGAAATAGGGCTGACAGACAGATTCATGCATGGACCATGTCATTGCCTTAGTACTTTCCTGTTAGAAAACCAGGGTAAAATATACAATACAACTGACACAAAATCCAGGATAATTTCTTCTAACTTAACACTCTTTCCAAGTTCTTCTTAGCTTTTTCCTTGGGATAAGTAGTGCTAATCCTCCTGCAGCCTCTTCACAGATCATTCCTCCCTTTGCAGGATAACGAACAGTGCACATCTCAGCACATCAGGTCTGGGTTTTTTTGTCAGGCAGGAATGGCACTTCCCTTTGTTAGTTAAACTGGGCAGCAAAAATCAGCCCCAAGGGAAGGGGATGCAGCTGCTGCACCCGGGAAAGAAGAGCTGTGTGTGAAAGGCAGTGTTGGCACCATGGCTGGCAGGTCACCTGCCTGTCCTGCCCGCAGCTTGAGCGCGCCACATCAGCTGTATCCTGTGCTTCACCCTGGCTTTCCAGCAGGAAAGTGCTAGACAATTGTGTGGTCTGGTTGTATCTCTGCTCAGCTGCCATTCCCTTGGAAAGCGGGTGTGCATTGCACGAGGTAACACTGCTGACTTGTTGTCAGCATTGTCCTCTGTGCCGCAGGCTGGCCCAGGGAGCTCCCTCCCTTTCCTGGGCAGCAGTCCCCCTCCCACAGCTGCAGATGGAAGATAAACCAGTGTGTGGGCCAAGTGAGAGCTTGCAGGATTTTTTCCACATGCTGCCTGGCAGCAGCAATCACTAGAAGCAGTGATGTCAGGAGAGGGTCCTGGTTGCCTGCAGTCCAGCACTGCTGTGAGCATTGCCCAAATCTTTTAGGCTGAAGCAGTGGTGGCCAGCCAGCCTGCCCTGCACCGAGAGCCCCTGTTTAACTGTGGGTCTGCAGCAGCCAGCTGTGCTGGGAAGGTGAGGTGTCTTGTTAACAACAAAGAAAATATGTGTCCATGAGAACCATCTACTTCCAGTCCCAGCCTTGGACAAGAAACAACCACACAAGAGCCATCTCACTGTGATGCTCGGAAGTGTTAGAAAGAGTAACACCAGCAGATCTGGCAGTGAGGTGGGGAGCAGAGATATGTGCGGTTGTTTGCGAGCACCTGAGTCTTTAAGCTGAAGTCTGAAATGCCATAGAAATCATGGTGGAAGTCTCTACCCTTTTTGCCCCAGGGAGCCTGGGCTGCAGATCCTGTTTTGCCCTGGCTGAGTAACTGAATGAAGCAGGTTCACACCTGTCAGTGATGCCACTGCTGATTAGAAAATCCAAAAGAGAGAGGACAGGCACCTTGCTTGAGAATAGCTGCTGTGACAGCTCTTTCTAGGGGACAGACTAAACTTGGAGCTGAGACCTGGCAAAGCTACGCTTGCTTTTCTGCGCTGGCAGTCTGAGCTGTGCCTTTCACATCTCTCCCCTGTAGCCAAGCGCTGCAAGCAATGATGACGACACCTGGTGGCTCCAAAGGATCTTCTGTAGGTTACATGGATCTTTTGCAGAAGCTAGAAGGATGTGGTGTCTGCATTCCCTATAATCCTGGTCACCAATCTCCATTACCTTGGACCACTGTTGGTTCCAGTTCAATGCTGTTAAGTAAAATAGGTGGGTAAGGCAAGCAAGGTATCAGCAGCTCCAAACCCATGCCAGGGTTGCAGCTCCACCACCCATACACCTGGGGCACACAAGCAAGACTGATGTTCTGCACTGAAAGCCTGTGGGTGGAGGTTAGAGAGAAAGGGATTTGTTATCCCACAACAGAATTCCCAGTTCTCATGCAAGTGGTGCGAGTTAAGCAAGGGACAACTGGAAACAGCTCTTTGTTTTTAGGAAAACGAATGCCCTAAATGCAAGTTTGAACAGAAACAAATCGCTACGCATGCTTTGTCATTGAGCAAAAATGACCAACACTTCAGCTACTGTTTGTATTTGCACACAAAACAGATTTTTTCCTTCATACAAGTATAAAAATCTCATCTAGAGTTTCCAAAAACCACTTCTGAGAGTAATTTCAGATGGCAAGCCAGGCTTATTATAGTCTTTCTCCTGAGGGGTCAGAGTTAGGGAGCTTTCCTGGAACTGACCTGCTACTCAGAGGTACAGATCAAACAAGATGTCAGGCTAGAAACTACAGTTAGTCAATGCTTCTGGGCAACTTCAGTACAGGTCTATTTAAGGAGCCTAAATATAGATTTTCAGACCCTTAGAAAGTTATTCTTTCAATATTCTGCTCCAATAAATGTGGCAAAGCCACCTTTATTAGACATGATGTTTGAGAGCCAAGAGATGCTGTCAGCTACATCCTACAGTGACTGATCACAGGAAGTGTACGAGTTAATTGTAATGCAGGCTCACTGGAGAGAGGAATCCCTGAAGACTCCAATGCTTAGCACCTGACTTTTCCTAAGCTTGTAGCTCATGCGCTGAGTGCAGTATTTGCAATTTACCCGTGATGATTACTTTTATTTGAGCTTTAGAAGTTCCCAAAACCTGTGGCCACGTCACCTTTCATCCATTCCCAAAATTGATTTGTACCCTTCAAATTTCTTGAGTAATTTCTATAGAAACATTTGTAGAATCTTAACATATGTGCTTCTGTGTGACTTTTTCCGGTGTTTTGAGAGGTACTACCAGTTATTTAATCTAATTTTGAACTGTGGTTGAAAGTAAATGCATGGACTCTCAGCATTGTTGCACTGCTTGGTATTAGACAAAGAAACGAAACATTCAAAGCATACAGAAGGAAGGCAGTGTATGAACTTTCATTAGACAACAGTTCTACATGATGTTCTTTAACTGTGAAGTCTTACAGTGTAAACAGCTAAGCTGCTGATAGAGCATCTCATCCATATCCTGACTGGTCTTTTACAAGCTGTATTCACCATTGTTCATTGAAAAACCATGTCTCATGAACTATGGAATAGTATCAGGCTGTGATTTATACCCCTGCAGCTCTTCATCTTCTTGCCATCATGGAAATGAGGACGATGGTTAAGACAATGGTTCCAGCAATTCCACCAGCTGTCAGTCCCAGGATGTTCCCATGGACCTGCCATGATTGACACCTCTCACCCGTAAAGAAGAAGGCTTGTCCTGATGGGCACCTGGGAAAATCAAGTACAGATTAACATGGATCAGGAGTTTTGTCCTGCCCTATAGGTCCACCTCAAGGTCCTCACACTCACTATCCTGGGTGGGCAGTTCCCGTCAGAGGGGTTCACGTCACAACATCACCACCTTGTTTGGAGGCTATCTACATACCCTGGAAGCACCCCAGAATGGGGTTTCTTTGTCTCCCCTTAAGGTTGCTAGTCAAAACTGGTCAATGCAGTGAAGTGTTTTGCTGCTACTGTTCCTTGAAAACTTAGTGGCTTAGACATCTGAAATTTGTAGCTCTGAATACTTATTAGCTGCATCATTTGGTTCAGAAGAAAGTCAAGGCAAGCAGGGAAGAAGTCTGTGGTACCTGCAGCTTGCTCTTCCTTTCACGTTCACGCAGACTCCACCATTCTGGCAAGGGTTTGGGTCACAAGGGTCTTGCAGATAAGGCAGCTGGTCTTCAACGGGCTGTATGTCCTGGGCTGCTCTCTTCTGCCTTTCAAGAATGAGTCCTTTCTCGAAGGCAAGTTGTCCAGGTTCAACAGGAACTTCAGTGTTATTGAGGTGAGTTAGGTCTTTTAAAAAAGGAAAAAGAGGAGAATGACATCAGACAGGAGTGATGCTATATGTAGTATTCTTCATACCAGGGGCTTACAGGGTGCTTTGTGGACTAGAGGGTACTTCTCCATTTTCCCTTCACAGAGCTCTTTCCATACCACAGAAAGTTCTTAATGTTTAAAGCACAAGTTAGAAAATAATAGGTAGGTAAATCAGTGATATTCCGTATTTCAAAAAATCATGCAAAAAGTGTGGCCGTTCTGTTTGAAAATATGAACAATAGGAATGGCATTCCAGTGTGTTCAATGCTTAGAAATGGACACAGCTACTGGTTAGGGTGCTTAAAGCTGCCTAAGAAGTTAACCTTCAGTAACTTACTACCATTTAGATTCCTCTGAACTCATAATCACCTTAGTCAACATCACCCACCTGAAACTTAGACACAGAAATGCTCTTAAAAGTTGATCCCCATTAGAGGAGACAATGACTCAGAGATAAGTGGCAATAGTTACTTGAATGTATGAAAAAAGGTAGAAAAGATCACCTATTTTTGTAAGGAGAACCAGGAAGAGGGTCTTTACCATTAAATTCTGCAAAAATAATTAGGTCATCATTTTTCAGAAAGCTTTTCTGTCTTAACTGGCTGTGGGATATGAAGGTATTCCACCCCAAGGATACACTTCTATAGCAATTGCATGACACATCAAAATTTCCAATAATTGATGGCTTCTCCCATATTGAGGTTTCATCATCATCTGCAAAGAGAGTATAAGTGATGAATAAGAACCACAAAGTTCTGCAGCTGGAAGTATGACATTACTTTTTTCTGCATTACTATGTTAAATGGGACTTATGCTGTAAAATCAAGTTCAGATCTGAAGTACCCAAACAAATAACAGAGGACTGACAAATTATGGTGCCAGCAGATCCTTAGATATGGTCTGCGTGAAGACTCTTAGTCCATATGAAGGCATTGAAATTCCACAACTCCCCTTTCATTGAGGGCTAACCAAAAGCAAGTTACCTCCTCGTTGTCACCAGCTTAGAGCAAGCTCCCTCCTGTATAAGGGTACTCCTTATTGGTTTTTTGAGTATGTCTGGTTTAGAATTTACGAGATTTTGTTCACTGCTATGGTTCTGTTAAACATATTCATACCTAAGGTTTAAAAGCTCCTACTGAAAAAGTGTGTACTAAGCTTCCACTGAAAAAAGCGAAGAGGGGTGGAGATTCATCTCTAGTATTTTATTCTGTACAAGCTCACTATTGTCCTGTTGTTTTGCTTGTTTGAATTAACATATCCATGGGAAATTCTAGGGCTGGATATGGAACTGTGGTGCTACATGCTATATAAACCTGGAGTTAAGAGGTAGTCCCTATGTGAAAGAGTTCATAATCTGCAGCCTACATCCAGACAAGCAAGACAGGCTTCAAATGCTGCAGACTGATCTCACAGGTGTTTTTTTCTTAAATAGAGCTACAGTGTGAATGCTGTATGTTCCATGTATGAACAGACCATGTATGTTCAAATTAGCCAAGTCTCCAAAATGCAGTTTTAACTGCATTTAAATGCAGTTTTGGCTTAAATTATTGCTGATTCAATAATGCAATACAGCACTCTGCTGTCATTGCACCATCCTATGGTGATATGTCACCTATCATAATGGCAAAACACAGGTAGAATGGGAATTGCCAGGTCTTAGGAGAACGCTGTATTTAGAGTCAAAATCAGATACCCCAGGGGTAGTTTATAATAACACCAACCTTCTATGTGTCACTTTTCATGTTAGATGATCTTTCACAGACAGGAATTCTGAGTCACACACAAGAAAGCGTCCCAAATTGGGAAATACAGCCAAAGTTGCTCAGCTCTTGAGTCCTACATTCTGCCCTCTGACTCAGGTTCCTTGGCTTTCATTTTCATCATTCTTCCAGGCAGACATCGCTTACCTGAGATAACATAATCTGTGCTTGTGGTGAAGCTTCTGCTTGAGGACATCCTTTTCAGGATGTCAGGGTCCTGGTCCAGCACTGTGAGTACAACTTGGCGATTTAGAGCTGGCCACTCCAGAACACCATCGTTCTCTCCACTGCACAAGTGAAAGGCAATACGAGTGTAGCCACTGCTTGTGGAGTGGGGATGCAAACTTATGCCAAAACCATAACCCTCAGGGCTATAAAACCTGGGGCTTTGAATAACGTCACTTGATGCATTTTCGAGGAATTGGCTGAAATTCCGAATGACCCACACAGCTGTGGGACAAGGAGTCTCTGTCAGTGTGACGTCGTCAATAGCAATCCCACCAGATGAAGAGCTCGAGTTGCCCTTTACTCCTTGGAAAAGGTAACGGAACTTCTTCTGAGCGTTGAGGGTTACATGGGCAATTTTCCAGTTATAGTCATTATCAGCTTTGGTAAAAGGAAAGCAAAATATTGCCATCAGCATGATTAGTGATATGAGAACCAGCTTACTCCTAGCCACCCATTCCAGATGCATTTTTAAACAACTGGACCTCTCACAGAGTCCTGAAGGCTGGAGATCTTAAGTTGGCATTGTGATTATAATATACGCACATTGCCTTATCATCTAAATGCTTTGGAGACATTGTGTTAGGAACTCTTCACACATTTGTGAGTGACAGTCTCTAGTGTAAAGGGAACAGGCTAAGGGCTGAGACATAACAAGTGGATACAAGTTAATGACCCAATGTGTTAGAATTAATTAACTGTTGTTGCCACTTTCCCAGGGACTTATCCTTCCCTGTAAATCGCTGCAGGTTGATACAGGCAGGTTATCACAGGTCTTGGGTTTTGATAAGATCAATGCACTGTGCCATCGCTGAATTTGTCTTATTTAGCAAAATCCCCCAAAGTGGGAAATCAGTTCAGATTTCCAGAACTACATATGTTTTTATGTTTCCAACCATGTAAAAATGGTGGGATTCTTAATGACTGCAGATGAGCACAGGTATTACGTCTGAATAGCTCACTCTTACATCATAATACAGCCAGTGGAGATCTAGTCAACAGATCTCCAGCAGCGTTTGGGGTCCCTCTCAATTGCTGAGTGTAACAACATTATTAGGAACATTGTGACTTTGGCTGCAAGCATCTAAATTACATTATTACAACCCACAGTTTCATTGCTAAATGCCCTCATATAATACCAAAATCCTTAGCCAATTGCAAGATATTCTGGTAGCTTCAGGAAAATCTTTTGATTTCTGAGCCAATCCACTGCATTCATGGCCTCAGTAAGGCAACTCTTCCCTCCCCCCAATATTCTAGATATTCCTCATATTTCCACAATTACCTTGAAAGGTTTGAATTTTCCTCAACTTGCGAACATTTCCAGTGCTATCATCCTCCTTAAGCCAGACGATCAGCTTGTCTGAAAGGCTTCCTGTGGTCTTATAGAAGAATTGGAGGCACTGCTGAGTTCTCTTTGGATAAAGGATTCGAGACTCTAGGATTGCCACCTCATCTGCCTCGCCAGAGCTGGTGCTGAAGTACATGAAATAGCCAGCATCTGTGAAGAAAGCATGGTCTTATTGTCTCCAGATTTCCTGCTGGCTGCATGGAACAAATTTACCATTTCAACTCCACTCGTTTAGTAGGCATTAATGTAGTACTTACTTAACACGAATAGTAGAGGAAATAGGATGTGATAACCACCCAAGACAGACCAGGATAAGAACAGGACTAGTAGTTTAGCATATATATGGAACTCATTGATGGCTGTTTATGTCAATGTTGCATTAATTGGTCTGGTTGGATGTCTCAGGAATGTCAGAGATGTAAGACCAAGTGTTCAGTGCTGACTGCAAGTAATTAGTAAATGTATTTTTTTTTTACTTGATTTATACTCAAGATAATCTAAAGATGAGATCTTAGAGATCGTACGCTATATTATCTTGTAAAGAGTAAGATAATTTCTTATCAGTGATAAAGGTAATAAAGAAGGCCTGGGCACAAAACTAGCACTCTTCTGAACTTGCACATGAAGATCTTTTTTACAGATTGCCCAAGGACATTTCAAAACTCAGTTTGGGGAAAATATTTAAGAGTTACTGCCCCTCTAGTTTAATTTCCCACTAACCTTTTCTGAAGTGTTTTTACTTTAAATTTCAAGGGTCTACTTTTATCCTGATATTTACAAGAGATTTACTGTTTGCACACATATCTTGGTATCACATGAACTTATTATAGAATCATGGAATGGTTTGGGTTGGAAGGGACCTTAAAGCTTATCTAGTTCCAACGCCCCTGCCACAGGCAGCGACATCTTCCGCTAGAGCAGGTTGCTCCAAGCCTCATCCAACCTGGCCTTGAACACTGCCAGGGATGGAGCAGCCACAGCTTCTTTAGGCAACCTGTGCCAGGGCCTCCCCTGCTTTAGGCCAGGATTCCCCCACTTTGTACTTAGGCAAAATTTACCGCAAAAGGAACTTTTTTTTGGAGTCTGTAGTAGTTTACCCTGCCTAAATAATGACAAATCATGCCCATGCTTTTCAGAATTGCCTATTGAGATTTAATCTTTATTCTCAGTTTTAAGCCAACACCCTGCAGCTGTGACTGGGGCTGACTCCACCTTTTTCTTCCCTTGAAAACAGAAAAATTACCATATTAAAAAGAAAATTATCTCTAAACTGCTATTATAAAATATTTTTCAACTTTCTTCTACCTCCAGAACCAGCACTCCTCAAGCTTAACTTATTCGCTTTGCAAACAGAGCAAACACAGGACATTTATGAGCAGCTATGAGTGCTGTTTCATTCGGTAACACAACTCTTACTCAGATTTTGGAAGTTGCAGTAAATCCTTTTCCAGGTTATATTTAAAAGGCCTCTAGTTAAGATTGTTCTTTGTCCCACTTTATCTTGCTTGTGTGGAGAACATTCCACTGTGTTGAAAGATTAACAAGAGCACAAGTACAACCATAAACTGACACTCACAGGGTCAAGATACGTTGAAAGAAAAAGGGCTTTTTGCTTGACTAGAAATGGTCCAACTCAGATGTTTGCCAGGTAGTGTCTTAAATACAGTCCTATAATCCTGTGTTTTCAGAATAGCTGGTGCTGGGTTTTCTCAAGGGTTGACTACAACAACGGGTTCAGAAAAGATTTTAAAGATGCTGTATTTAAAGCACACCATATCAGTACAGACATGCACAAGGGTCCATTACTCCAGTTAACCCCTTTTCCACAGGAAAGCATTCTGTTTGTTTTACCTCTACAGCGTCCAGAAAGTGTGTGGTCTTCCTGCCCTGCACCACTGCTCTGTTGACGTACCCAGTCTAGATCATCTGTGGTGCCCTGAATCATGCCACAAATATTTTCAATCTCAAAAGAACACTGGTCCAAAAAAGTGTGAGTTGAAGCTGAAAAAAGTGCACACATGGTTACTTTAAAAGTAGTATTTCATTAAAATTTCTGCTCTAATTTTAGGGGGTTTTGTTTAAAGCAGTATAGACATCCTGTCTAGAAGACAACCCACAGCAGAGGCAAGCCCAAAGACTCAAAGAGGACAGATCTGATTCCTGGAGGGATTCCCTGCATAAAGGTAACAAGAGTTGACCTCTTTGTGGAAAGTTAAACTCCCATGGGGCAGCTGAAACACAGTGACTGATGGTGGCTGTCTTTGTGCCTGCTTGCAAGCCTTGGAGAAACAAGTCACTTTGTGAACAGTGGTGGTAGTGTATTCAACCATTCCTCAGCTGGAGGTTATGGTTCTTCATGGCTCACTTGTCTGCTTGATGAATACGAGCACAGTTCTTCCACTTCGAGCAAAGTCCACTCGGTTACCTTGGACCAGTACAGCTGAGTTTGCCTACAAATTGATGCTTCTGTTGACAGATCATGGGGACAATAACCTCTCACACTAACAATCACATGTATTGATAACATCTTCAACCAGCTTAGCAACCAACTAGACAGTGTCGGACTCTAGACTTAGCCAATCTCAGGTGCAAAATAATCTATTAAAGACCAAACATCAGTAACAAAAGGGCAAAGTATAGTTGCATTCACGTCACAAAAACACAGTGAAGCTGCCCAAACATGAGTAGAACACAAACACGTCTGAACCCCTAGGAGCAACGTGGAAGAAAAGATGTGAATGGATTGACTTTCATTGGCTAATTGAACTTTGACAAAAGTAATGAAAGTTAGCAGTGCCAAAGAGAGGGATAAGGAAGGAATAAACAGTTTGGGTCTCCACACCACAGGTCCTCTCCCATACCTCCTCACGAACATCCAAGAAGAGTTTTTGTGGGTTTAAAGACACAAGGGAGGTGAACTAGCCAGGCTCAAGTACCAATAAAGAAACAGTTTGCCATGGCTAAATCATGACTTACTGCAGTTATACATGCGATTCAATCTTTCCAGGTCAATGGCACTGAAGTCTAGACGTTGTCCAATTATGTTATTGAATTCTGGTATCTTTGCTGTGATTGTGGGGATGCTTTCGTTTTTGTTAAATGAAAATGGTTGATAGTGCATCAGTGATTCGTAGTCATAGGGGGTGTTCAGATCAGTGATGAAGCCGTCATCGTACTTCTCAAAATTGTGCTCTGTGCCTGGTAAAAGAACAAAAAAATGCTTCATTTTTAGATAAATTGGAAAGGAAATGGCTTTAGCATGACCTCTTGGATATAGTTTTATGAAGCAGAATTGATATACCCAAAAGCAGTTACTTTACAATGAAATATTCAAATTTAGCAAGATTTCTTTATGAAGTCATTTGGACAACAAAGCAGTGTCTTTAGATTGCACTTCTGCACCTTTACATGTATCTTCAGTAAGTTCAAAATCAAATATCAATGTTCTGTAAAGAATGGGATATATAGGAGGTCAGATTATATGGTCTGATAGTAAGCATCCTGAAGAATTAAATGTAAGGATTAATGTGCTCCAATCTAGAGCCTGTGAATATTGATGCAAATGTTTCCCAGGATATTAGATCACATACGGACAAGGAGAGGACCTGGAGCTTTCCAATCATTAAGGAGACAAGCATGACACTCCTGGCATAGCTCCAGGTTCTGTTCTTCTTTGAAGCAAAGAATACATTAGCAATGGTGGTGAAGGGGATGTTTTTTATCCTAGATTGACAATATTGCTATGATATTTCTATTGAAATGTCTTTTAGAAATATGTTTTTCATGGTTTCTTGGTGAAGTAATTTCTCCTTAGAAAAAGTTTTTCATTATGGAGGTGCCTGCTAGGACAAAGAAGCCATTTCACATACTTTGGTATGGAAGTATAGAGAGACTTTCTCCAAGAAAAAGCAGCACATGACTGTACTGGTGGGTAATTACAGCTTCTCTGTGTAAAGACTGCCCTTCCCTTCTGCAAGTCCATTCTGGGTGCAACGGTCTTCAGCCCAAGGTCTGAGATTGTATAAGAGCTTGAGATTGTTTTCTTACAGGTACTCGAATCACACCTTTTATCAAAAAGAGTGAGAATCTTGCTGATCAAGTGCTATCACTTTTAATAGCTGCGGAAAAAATCTTGGCAGAGCACAGGCTTGTGTAATGATCATTACCAGGCAAAGGGTAACTTCTATGTGTTTTTAAAAGAAATAGACTGTGCAGCAAGGCGGCGTTTTCATTAGGTTGTCCTGTGGGTTTTCTCTGAAGTCTATCAATCAGGCTTGTGGATTTTCCGTCAACAGCAACATGAGTAGAGGATCTCTTCTTGCCAGCCAGCTATCTGCATTGCAGTTTATGAAAATACATTATGGCAAAAATGGCTACCATGCTGTTAAATCTGAGGTTGGTGATCACTAATGCAGGAACAGATGTGCACAGCCACGCAACAGAGAGTGCAATCATATCAGCCTTGTTTCCCTTTAGAGGAACAGGCGTCTTTCAAATGGCTGGAGCAGAAGTTTTCTGCTTAATGAGCTTGCCTAACTGGAAAATGAGATTTTATAGTAATGGATGGAAACCTATAGAATTGGCTGTACTGATACCAGGACAGCTCCAGGACTCCATTCAGAATAGGGTCACACTAAAGTACATAAGCTGTATTAGTTTTTTTAGAGTTCTAGATTTGTGGCTACTGAATACACCACAGATAAACTGGGAGGACTCAATGATATATTTTTTTGGAGGGAAAAAAAATCATGGAGAACTGGCACTGTTTTGTAGAGCTTTTCCATACCTTTGTACATCATGGAGCCCACAACAGTGCATTTTAAGTGCATTGCAAAACTTCTTACTTTGGAGGTAGTTAGTTACAGTGCACAGCAAAAAAGGGGTTCAAAAGTCAGAGTCTAGATACTATGAACATCATCATTATATTCATCACCATGACCCAAGATAAGATTAAGTTAGTAATAAGCTGAATTGGTTTTAGTGCTGATCCTAACAATAAAAATAATGACCTGCAAAATCAATATCTGCATTCTATCTACTGCTTAGCCACTCCAAAAGACATTACAGATTACAGGGTAGAGGCAAGTAGTAATGCACAAGACCATTCAACTTGGAACAATTCAAAATATCAGATACTGCTCTTAGATGTCATCAGAAACTGCTCATACCAGCAGTTCTTATCTATCCAAAAGAGAAGACAGCATTCCCTGAATCTTGTTCCTTTCTGATAACCATTTTTCATGTAGTTTTCACTTATTTACAAGGATGGTGAGTACCTAACCCTGAAGACTGAAATGATGAGTTTGTCCACGCAGAGCATGAGCAATGGCAGGGCATCTTTGCTGCACTGGTGCCATCACTGGCATCACAAAGCACCACCACTGGGAACAAGAGTTTACAGTTGGTGTCTTTGCCAGCATGCCTTTCAGATTTTGCTACAGACTCCCATTCACTCTTCTTCAAATAAGTGATTGTTAAGTTGTAGAGAACCGGATCTCCCAGGAGACAGCAGGACAAAGTGCCTAGGGACCAGGGGAACTGTGGAGACTCTGCTGAAACTCATAAAGCCACTGAATCTGATGATACTAAACCTGAAAGCAAGAACCTGCAGAGACACACTGAGCAGGATAGAGCCCTGGTTTATGTGTCCCATCTGATCTAATAATTTTGAGACTTCTCCATGTTCAAAGTTAATCTTTCCAGTTTCAGGAAAGCCTGAATCTCTAAGTATAAAAACCTTCCAGATTTTGAGAGGACGTTTGATTAAAGAAGAGCCACCTCAAAGCTCACCATCCCAGTAAGTTTACAATTTACATTACATGGCAAGACAAAACAGACTCATCAGGAGGGGAAGCGATTTGTTCAAAATCAGAGAACAGATCAGTCCTGGAGCCAGGAAGGACTCTGACTTCCAAGCAGAGCTTCTCTCTTCTGGCCTTAGACAGTCTCTGGTCAAACACCAGAGAAATTGTAGCAAAATCCTGCTACATCTACAGATTGATTTACAATGGTCTCAGGTGTGGTCCAGCGTTTCCAAAATCACACCTTTAAGAAAGTCTTAAAATCTAGGTGGGAAAATAAGATATTGACGAATCTGGACTTGGCAAAATCTGACTTGTAGGTCAAAACCCACCTTCAATAATTTCATCCCACCAGATCGTCACGTAGTCATCACGGTCTGTCCTCGACTGCTCATGGTAAAATCCTAAAGCATGCAGGACCTCATGTTCCACAACTGCTCTGTGGTCACACCCTGCCCCAATAGACAGGCTCTGTCCAGTCTGCTGGTCCCCAACCATGGACCAACACCTGAGAAAGAGAGAGATCTTATTGTCTGTTAAGTAGAGTTTTCTTTACTCTAAAAGTTCTCAGTCTGCTCATTGGATTTGAAGTAATATCCCAAAGGTTTAAATATAAAAGAAGTTACATAAATTATGATTTAGATGCTGACCTTGAGACTTTACAGATACTCTACTCTGAAAGCAGACTAAACCCCCAAAACATACTCATTATCACTTGCATGAGGCTAGCATCTTGCTTACCCTCTATGTTAGACAAGCACAGCCCTGATTTTTGAGATCTCCAGAAGTTTAGTCTTGTATCGGCTGCCATTTTTCCAAGAAACATGTCAAGAAACAGCAAACTTGTCAAAAAGACTGAGTTTTTTTCACAATCACTTGGTCTACAGAAAAGATCTAGGAGGATTTAGATGAGATCTTAGGAAGAATTTTTTCTCTGTGAGGGTGGTGAGACACTGGCACAGGTTGCCCAGAGAAGCTGTGGCTGCCCCGTCCCTGGCAGTGTTCAAGGCCAGGTTGGATGGGGCTTGGAGCAACCTAGTCTAGTGGAAGATGTCCATGGTCATAGATGATCTTTAAGGTCCTTTCCAACCCAAACCATTCTATGATTCTATGATTCTATGATTCTATGATTCTATGATTTAGAATAGCAGCCTTTGGTCCTTTTTAACAGCAACTATACAATGCATTGGCCATAGGTGTGAAATTACATACTTCTATGAGGTCTCAGCCCCATATCTGTGACTCAGCAGAAGCTAATCGTGACTGAGGAGGAAAGGAGCTCCTCAGACAATTCACTGGGAACTTTTTAGGGTTGCCTAAGGGTGATATGAGAAGCAAGTGTTAAAGAGCATCTGCTTGGACTGTTAGCTTTATCTGCACATCACAAAACAGTGTCAGGTTGAGTTTGCTGAAGGAACTCTGAACATGTTAATGTGGGTACTGAAAACAAAGAGCTTGTGCATATGATCTCTTGAATAGTGGCTACCAGGTTGTTTCTAGTACCAGGCTCTTCAGCACCAACTTGTAAAAAATCATGGTGCTTGTAGTCTTGTAAGAGAAGTGTCATAGGACATATTACCCAAGAGTGAGCTGAGGGCAGAAATATGAGTGCTTATAGGCCATTATGAAGTTCTGGGAGAACAAGAAATATTCACAGCTGATGTACTGAGAAGATTTTTGTGCTTTTCTAGATGTTCTTTCAAAACACTTCCAGATGGAGGAAATAAAATCTTTCCAGTTCCTGAAAATATGAATCTCTGAGTATAAAACAAGAGCAATAATACAATAAACTGGTTTTCCACAGCTTTTTTTTTAACTGTCTTCTAAAGATTTCAAAACCTAAATTTTGGTTATTCACATCCTTGATAAGTTAAAAGAATGTACATGAGGGTCATTTCACCCACCACTGAAATGGAAAACAACCCTAGGTAGGAAAGTGGCAGCAGTTAATGAAAAACCTGCGATATTGGGATTCACCTCATCAAAGAATAACCATCCAAACATCCAATACCCATTCCAAGTTCATCATCTAAATATTCTCTGCAGTCAGCAGAGGGAGGCAGCTGCTTGCAAGCTTTGTGCCTAAGAAGGTAAGATGGGTTGCTTTCTTGGTGGCCTTTTTCTCTGCTGACAACAAACTTAGATTAAACTTGTAGATTGCTGAAGTCATATGGAATTAATTCCCAGCTGATTCTACACAGAAAAACTAAACAGAAATTGGTATAACCCTTACCCGCTCTCTTTTGTAAAGAATACAAAGGTGCTCTCTCCTTCATAAGGCTTAAAATCAACGCAAGACTTAAGACGGAACATTTCAAACGCCTGGAGAATTACTCCTTTGGCATTCAGATCTGCAAAACATGCATCAGGAAAGTATCTTTAATACACACTGCAGATCATTCATTCTGGAGAGGTAAAATATGCACATAGATATACATGTGGGACCAAAAGAAAGATGATTGAAAAGAAAAATGGAAAAGAAAAATGATTGAATTTGATTAAATTATGTTTTGTTATGATAGCTGTAGAAGGAAAAAAATGGTTTTGATATAAAGGAGCCATCTAGTTATTGGTGAATTTTAATGTGAGAGAACCAGTTCTGAAAAAGACACTTTTTTTTAATCACAGTGACTCCAGTGTAAATAAGGATGGGAGCTAAAATCTGAATAAAGTATTTGCATTACCTAGGTTATCAGCCAGAATATAGGGAATGGGGAACTTCCATCTGTAGCTCTCATTTCTTAGGGCATTTATCGGTTTTATCTGAAAAGGGAATTAACAACTGATGATGCATCTATGGTGGGGATATAGGCTGATTTGTATCAAAAAATACTATTAGGATAAGTGATAAAGTTTTTAATTACTTACAGAGAGCATGATATCACCCTGAAAGAGGTCCAGTCCAGCAGCTGAAAAGTAATTTAATGAAAGATAATGTAAATGAAATATCAAATATCAACTGTATTTCACCTCATAAATCATATTGAGCTTACTTATACAAGATAAATGTCCTTGGGCATTTAGAGAAAATAAAAAAGGACCAGCCTCTTCACACTGAAATATAGGGACAGGACTAAAAGTAACAGTAGTTTCTACTCAATATTTACTACTCAGCAATGGCTGAATTTTTGGTGGCAGAAATCTGGTGGGAACCATCTTCCATGTCTAGTTTGATAACCTCTTGCTTGCTATCAGGCAGTGGCAGCAATCATACCGTGAAACAGTGCTCTAGAGAATATAGTAATATCGAGTAATGCATCAGGAAGAATATTATACAGTGCAAAATCATCAAAGGATATATGGAAATTTGCATTACAAGAAATAAAAAAATAGAGGAAGACAGTACAGTGTTGTCCTGTTGTTAAATCACAAGTGTGTTGTGTCTTTTCCATTTGATTTCTTTACCACTTATTCAGAAGCTCAATAAACATATAAGCTCTTTTCGTGAGCTTTGTGAAATTTATATATAATTATACAGGAAAAAAACCACAGAAATGGGGGGAAAATGCTAGTGGGACTCCAGAGCCTTTCCAATTGATACAGCATGATACTGCCTTACATCGTGGATTCTGTCCATACTTCAGAAATGAAAGACATCTGCATTCCATGTTTACATAGGGTTACAGTTGTAGGATAGATTCATATGTTAAACCCAGAGGAAGATAATTCAGAGTGCACTTAATTATATTTCTCTCGTTACTATGAACCACCTGACCATCAGTCACCCCTGTCTTTTTTACCACACTGAAAAATTCAGCATTTTGCTCACAATTTTTCAGGCCTTACAAGAATTTAGACATGAACTCACCTAAGTTTATGTCTGGAATGTCTTTGATTGTCTCACCAGCATCAATATCTGTTGCTGCAAGACAGACAAAACATTACGTGTTCAGATGTGGTGGCAGACAGCAAGCAGACGAAAATGCTTCGAAACTCAAAACAGCTCACAGATCACTTACCAGCTTCACTGGAGAGCTGCCTGATCTGAAAGAGAATAAAATACAACCATTATAAGGTATGAGATGTCTGTGGACTGAATGGAGCCTGTAGAAATCAGGTTTCTACTTACAGAGGCTGGAGTAGCATAAACAAAGCATAATAGAAGCACTAGGCAGAGTGGGAAGATGTTGGAGCCCATTTTTGCAATGGAAAAAGAAGCTGGTCCCTCTCATCTCTTGCAATATATAAGGCATGCTGCTGAGCTTTCCACAGAACATCAGCCAACCAGCTTTAAACTTTCCACCTTTATAACATTATTATAAAATCAAGATTTTCTTTGCAAATGGCACGTGATGGCATTGCTGTTATCGATTCCCGAAGTCCACTTTGGAGGAATATTACAGAGAGGAATGTGATAAGTTCATGTCTTCAGTGCGCTTGGCGAAAGGCTTACCCAGACTTTGTGCACAATCTCAATCTGGTCCAAAGTTGCTGACCCCTTCCACCGTGCTTGTTATTTGCCAGCATTATGATCTCAACTACACAGGAGGAAAGCCAAATGCTTAAGCAGAATTATTGTGGGTTTATAGCACTCCAATGACATTAGAATTTGGCCTAGTGCTGTTTTCAATTAATAATTAACATCACATTGTAAAGATTAGAGATAAAAAAGGGATGATTATGAATGCCCTGACAGTGTTTTCCCATAGCTGATCCCATCCCGGGACTGATGCCCCAGCGCACAACATGCCACTCTTTGCCTCCGCGGGTGGTTACAAATATCAATAGATCCTTGTCCTTCCAGACTGATTCTTCTTTCTTTTCTGGTGGGCTTCAGAGATGACAAACTCTTGTCCTGCACTTTGTTGTCTTATTTCTCAGGAAGTGGGTTAGTGAGGGCATATGGGCTAACTGAGCAAAAGCTCCAGACAGCTCTAGATCTTCCACAGGTCCTGCATCGTACCTGTTATCCCCTTGCAAATGTCCCATGTTCCACAGAGTGTCTCAATGCCTGAAATTTAGTCAACTGAATCCTGTTTCCTCATTTCACATCTGAAATTACAAGTGATGAAGGTGAAGATGTCCACCTCTATGTTCAGCAATTAAGTAGGAAAAGGTTTGTGCCACAGACAGAACCACCCACAGCACAACAGAGAGAGCTTGAGTAGGAAGACAAGAAAAAGTGCTGTGGAGGTGCCTCACATGCTGCTTCCATTACCACCAAAAGAGAAGCATGTCTCAAGATAAATCATGTAAAGGCTGTTTTCACAGGTGAGCAAAGAGAGTCAAAACACAGCATAAAGGCCATGATTTGCAGATATGTAGCAATGGACATGAGAAAGGAACAAAAAAAAACTGAAGCAAAATCAGAGCAGTCTTAAAACATTTGGGTGTTAGTCCCCTTAACTTAAAAATTACCCAAGAAACTAAAGAGGGTGTCTATAAATAAGACATTCTGTAGGCATATATTTGAGTTTGTAGAGGACTATGGTTATGCAGCCATCTCATGGGAAGAAGGGGAAAGTGGAAGAGCAGAGAGCTACAGGCATGCATGGCAGGGGATCCTGGGGTTACTGAGCTGGAATAGGGTAGAGGGCCTGGGTCCGAGGTGATGCGAAGCAGGGCTGGGAGGTGACGGGAAAGGGTGGAAAGGCTTGTGGAGAAGTAGGAGGCATGGAGCAGACCCTCAGTGGTTGGACAGAAACAACTTCCCACCTTTGTCATAGGGCAATGTAACACTGCCCCTGGTATCAAAATGAATATTCAGATGCAGAAACTAGAGCCTTATAAATATGACCATATTCAATTTAATATCTAGAAATTAAGCTGAACCTCTTTATAACTGGAGACTAAATGCAGTCTCCTAACCAGTCACTGAAAATCTTAACTACAATTTCACCCAGCAGCTGCAAATGTTCTGGAGACCACTGGCACCCATTTGACGCCATTGAATTTCCCGCGGTGAATTACTCCTGGTACAAAGCACTGTTCAGGGAAAGCACAAAGAGCCTTCAGCTGCTTTTTTTATTGCTGAAGGGGACTTGGAAGTACTGCCAAATGCCCTACACAACCTGCAGAAAAGCTGGGCCATTCTGTACGCCAGAAATGTAGACTGCTGTTTGCATTTTACTAGGCAGCACACGTTCCTGGTTAAGCATTCATGGGAAGCAGCTTTCCCATCTTGCAGTTCTTGCCATTTCAAAAGTTTCTCCATTCTCTGCTGCAATGAAAACAAGAACTTTGCACTTTTTTTCTGATGAAAAGCAATGGAGAAATCCTCCTGTTGGAGAGTTCACAGCCTGGCGTTTACAGCCCTCGGTCATGAGGATTGAGTCTGGATTGTCACAGTGTACCCTCAACTGTCCTCTCCTACCTGAGACCGGTGCTCTGTCCCCCGTATGAGGGTCAGGGGTTTAATGATTATTTACTTATACAAAGTGTTTCCACCTTGCAGGCACTGACATTTTCCAAAGGAAATTTACTTCAGAAGGGCGACAGGATTCATCTCACCCACGATTAGTCAGCAGTGATGGATTATTTTGCAGCCAGTGGAGATTAGACTGTCAAAAGAGCAGTATCTCCTGAATCTCATCTTGTGCCCTGAAAACCATACTGGAATTTGGTTTAGATTCCAAAGGGAATGCTGGCCAATTTCTAGCGATGTTCTTTGTCAGCTGAAGAGCATCCTGTGACCTTTCTGCTTGGATGGTGATTGTCCGATGCCCTGCACCTTTGCTAATCTGGGAACAGTCTTAAGGAAATCGCCTCTGAGCCAAACTCTGTTCTCATGGGCACTAACTCTGGAGTTCCTCAAGAGAAGCAAACGAAGATTAGATTTACTCTGGACACTTGAGCAAACTTTCATAAGACAAACCGCACCAATTCTGTATCTCATCAAGGTCTGGCAGCAGTTCAGATATAAAAGCACACTTTCACTTACATAAGGAGGACATGGACCTGTTGGAGCAAGTCCAGAGGAGGCCACAAAGATGCTCAGAGGGCTGGAGTTCCTCTGCTATGGAGACAGGATGAGACAGCTGAGCTTGTTCAGCCTAGAGAAGAGAAGGCTCCAGGGACATCTTAGAGCAGCTTCCAGCACCTAAAGGGGCTGACAAGAAAGCTGAAGAGGGATTTTTTACAAGGGCTTGTAGTGACAGGACAGGGGGGAATGGCTTTAAAGTGACAGAGAAGAGATTTAGGTTAGACATTAGGAAGAAATTCTTTATGATGAGAGTGGCGAGGCCTTGGCACAGGTTGCCCAGAGAAGCTGTGGTTGCCCCATCCCTGGCAGTGTTCAAGGCCAGGCTGGACAAGGCTTGGAGCAACCTGCTCTAGTGGAAGGTGTCCCTGCCTGTGGCAGAGGGGTTGGAACTAGATGGTCTTTAAGGTCCCTTCCAAACTATTTTATGATTCTGTGATTCTATGATTCTATAATCTGTATATTCCAATTTTAAATCAGATTCTTGAAGAAGACTGAGCAAATACATCAGTTTCACCTAATTGCCTCAACATATCCCCTCTATATAGGAAGCATCTCTCCTGAGACCAAGGATATTTTCAAACTGCATCACACTGGGGATTTCCAAATACCCTGTTGCTGCACCTATGGGTTTGCACTTTTCTGTCTGTCTGGGAGCCAGCCGATACAAATAGAAGAGACCATGTGGAGAATGATGACTGAACTGCTGCCTGATGCCACTCAGCTAAGTGCCAGTGCTTGGATGTGTTCCCATAAGCATTGCTGGCCTTTTGCAGTAAGTTCCCCTACAAATACCCAATAAAGCTGCTTGTTTTCCAGAACTGCTGATGCATTTGCTCTCAGAAAACTTCTGAAGGCTGACTACTTATGTTTTAAACATTTTTTCTTCCCCCTCCTTGAAGCTGAGCAGTTATATATCCATCACCAGCCGCGAGAGGCAGGAAGCCACTGTCAGCTCCCCAACCACATGCTCCATCACACATCCAGAGCCTTTACATTGTCAGCAAACCACACACCCTGCAAACTGCCAGCAAACTGCCCATCAAACCACAGCCAAATGGACTTGTTCCTCTAGAAACAAGAAAGTGCCAATGACGGGACCTAAACAACCCTCCTGTTCATTTTGCTCCCTGCTCAGAGGGTCTTTCAAGTGCTGGTTTTTGCACTGTGCCTTTCACTGGGCACACATCTGACCTCCCAAACCCCACATGTGAGAACAGGAGCACTCCCTCGCCCTGTCTGCTATTCACCTGCTCTCCTCCTGCAGACTTGGTATAACCCCAGGATCTCTGAACT
Organism: Strigops habroptila; assembly: GCF_004027225.2. Taxonomy (NCBI): domain Eukaryota; kingdom Metazoa; phylum Chordata; class Aves; order Psittaciformes; family Psittacidae; genus Strigops; species Strigops habroptila. The sequence goes on from NC_044282.2 coordinate 57,145,320, forward strand.
GCAACCAAAGGCAGCACTGGCAGCAAACAGGATCTGTTACTCCCAAAAGCCATCTCTCACTCGTTCCTCCCTGGAAATGGCTTCGTTTTCTATTCAGTATTGTTTAACCCTCCTGCACCATGAGACACTTTTGTGACTTGTGTATTAGGAAGCAGATGTGCCCAGCTGTGATCATCACTTGAGCAGCTAGGCTCATGCCTGTGACTTTCAAAAGAAACTTTCTTGCTTGAGGATTTTTGGACTGTATACGCAATGCTCCTCTGCAGTGTTTAATTTTCTCCTCATTGCCTCTGAAAGCAAGAGACCCTACTTCATTCTTGTGTCCTGGCAATAAAAATACTACAGAACTCAGTACAATCATATTTGATCAATACATGTTTAAATCAGTGCAGTTGGAGCCAAAGGACTCCACTCAATGCTCTCCTCCGAAAAGGGGAGATCACAGAAGGTTTGCTTCTCATATAATCCTTCAGACTCCCTCTGTGGTGCAGCTTGAACAAACTTCGAATTACCAGCAGCTACACACTCCTGATATGGCTCTGCATTATACTGCAACCCCTCCCTTGAAAAAGTATTCTGAGGGTGGTTTCCTTTTGCTCCGTGACATATTGCTGAAGCTCAGCTTCCTATTTTGATGACCTTGGATTGGTTTCAATGTCAGAATTTGTCTACAAACGAAATTTGTGTCTTGTGATATTTGCTTATGCATGTCCTTCTGTGGGGATGTCTCAAGTGGACTCGAGTGTACAAAGGGAAAGCGTCATTTGACTTCAAACAAAAACAAGAAAAGCACTCAAAATTCTGTAATGTAAGCATAAAAGGAGGAGAGTCTCACATGAGCAAATTCTATGGAGTTTCACGAAAGTCAGTTATGGCAATCTGGTGGAGGTCTGTTCATTTTAACGGAGCTACACCAATTTACAGCAGCTAAGTCTTGAACTGTCATTTCTTAATGAGATATTACAATGTAAGGAGAAGATTTAAAGAAGAGTTAATCATTTCAAATTAATATTATTAGCCTTTCAATCTAATTCAAGAAAGTTATGTTTAGCATCAGGTGTACAGTGATTACCATTATTAGAAGAATATTTCTAATGACTTCTCTATCTCTGTATATCTACATTCTCACATCTCACAAAACCATGGTAAAGTTTAATGACTATCTAAAATGACACTTGTTATTGGCAAAGCTTCCTACCAAAGTACGGTCTTCATCTCCTGGTTTGCCCAATGTGTGGTCCCAGTGAGCGCCATCTTGTCCACTCTGCACTATACCACAGATATTGATGTATTCAGAGGAGCACTGGTCCAAGAATGTGAGGCTCAAAGCTGCTGGGAATAGAGTAACATATTTTACCATGTTTATTGATATCAAATAAGGCTCCCGCCATTAACTCTGTTCTGGAGTGTTTACATACAGCACTTAACATCAGGAAACATGTTCTTTATACAACTGAAGACTACACAGACTTTCACATCTACATCTGTTACCACACATAAATGATGTTTTCCCTGAAAGAAACATCTTACCTCTTCCATTCTTGGCTGAATATTTCCTTATATGAACTAGCTTGGCACCTACATGCTAGTGTTTTCCCTTTCAGACACCCATTATTTTCTCTAAGCCTGTCTGGGACAGGCTCTGTGGCCCACTTCAATCTTCAGGGTGCCAATCAGAAGTAGTCCTGCTGAAGCTAGTGGCAATATTCAGGTGTACGCTAACACGGTATGTCAGTACTGTACAGCATGTCGAGTATTTACCTTCCTAGCTTTGCCAGTGGAGCCAGAAAACATGATCATCCCCATTTGTGCTCCTGGTAGTTTTGCGATGACCATGAGCATGGCATGGTACCTAAATAAGTGGCCCAATTTTCAAAGACACTGAGCAGCTTCCAGTGAACTGAAGTTGCATTGGCTTCCCTGGTTTGGCTCCCAAATACCAATTTAAATCCTGATTTAAGAAAACAAAAGCTGCCCCAAAATGCTGTCACAAGTCTCCCCGCACCCAAGGGCAGATTTAGACTGGATTCCTAGACACAGATGCTAACTGGTGTCACCAACTTCCTGATGGTCCTTCCAAGTAAGTGGGGAAATCTCCTGACCTGACTTCAGACATTCACAGTGTTGGCATCCACCACTGTGTTAGCTTCCCTGGCACCTTTACAGTCCCTGGAGAGTAGCGGGCATTTGGGATGTGAGTCACCAGACCTATTTTAGACTTCTATTTTAGGTGAGATGGTTTGCGGGTTGAAAAGTCACCTCCTGAGTGCAAAGGCAACCCACAGTGACCTGCACAGTGGCAGAGGTTGTTGGCTTCAATGTTTGCTCAAGTAAATCCAACCCTGCGTCTGAAAGCAAGGAGGAAGCTACATGCTAATGCCAACACACTAATGACATACCCTGCCCATAACCAACAACAGGAAGAAGTTATTTGTTTGTTTTCCCTGAAAGAGTGCCAACAAAGGGATTTACTTCAGTAGCTAGGATGCAAATGGAAATAAAATAGTCTTTTCAATGCAGATAATATCTTTGATTAGTCTGTTTGCATCAGTTTTATCTCCAGTGTAATACAAATAAGCTCTGGGACAGAAATGTGGCTCAGGTATTTATGTCCCTTGTACAAACAAGAACGAAAATTAATGTCTTCTAAGCTGGAAAAGCTAACATATCAAACAAAATGGTACAAAACAGATTGTTAATACAAAATTACCCATTCAGCTTCTCAAATCTTAGGTAAGTCTGTTCTCCTTTGTAGGGCTTTAAATCAACACAAGACTTCAGCCTGAACATGTCCAACACCTGCAGGCTAACAACTTTAGCATTCAGATCGGAAACACACAGCAGAGAGTAACAGCAGCAGTTGTTTTGCTTTTATAGTATTATAAATGTCTATAATTCTAGATAGAAAGTATGAACACATGTGCATTAAAAATATGAACATGTGTAACAAACATCTACCTGCAGGAAAGAGCAGGAGGCTGTTAGCAGAATTTCCTGAATTAAGTAATTTTGGCAGAGCCCATAGGGAGAGATAATATTGTGGATAAACTGATAGTGCTGAAACAAGCAAACAGGCTTTTGGACATCCAGGGCATTGCTCAGGTTTCACTGAGTAATGTTATTGCATATTATTATGTAATTTTAAGTATTGTAAACTTTGAGCTCGGGGCTAGTAAACAAAAGAGAAATCCGCAGGATTTTAACACTGATTTAATATTAGTTTTTACTCCTAAATTGTTCAAAATTTCAAATAGTGCCTAAAGCTAGATGAAAACAAGAAGGGAGAATGCTCAGAACTTTTTTACTTCTAGAGCACCTGCATTTCCTTTCTGCCGGTACTGAGGTGGGACTGTTGAGAAGAGATAAGGCACAAAGGGTGCAGTAGATCAACATGCGTGTTCTTGAGATTACGATTTCCTGACTTCATTATCTAGAGATCTCAGCCAGATACACTGATACTAGTTGAATTGGCTGCTCATCAGCATCTGGCTGGTCACTGGGGCTGTTGTATTGAAAACAAAGTGTACTGGGGCAGAGTTGCATTGTTCTATCTGGCCAGCAGTAACAAGGGCAGCATAATGCAGCCCTTGTTATTAAATTAATGCAGCATAACTCAATAGAAAATGAAACAAAAGCAGCCCAGAGAGCTGGACAAAAAGAGGGTATATCTCATGCAAGTAATACCATGTTACCATAATAAAAAGTCTTACTACTGAGGCTGTCAGCTAGGATATAGGGGTTAGGAAATTTCCATCTGTAGGAGTTGTTTCTCAGAGCATTCCTCTCCAGCTGTTAATGAGATCTGCATGCTTGTGTTAACATTGTAAGCCCAGTCTTTGCTGATGGTGCTTTAGAGCAGCAGCACATACTGGTAAGATGATATCAACTTCAAAAAGCTTCCTTCCCTTTCCTTTCCCTTCCCTCAGAAACAAAAAGTTTCTGAAATGAAATAAACAATCACTTAGGCCAGAGTAATATACCAAGAACTACAATATATGTTTTTTCAAGGACCACAAAATCAATCAGCCCATCTCTCTTTAAACAGCAAATGCCCAAAAAGAAGCAGCCAACCAACCGTTCTCACACTATAATATGCCAGTCCTCCATCTGCAGCTAAGGGGATTTGGGGTTGAATAAAGATTTCTGCAGCAATTTTGTAACACCTGCCCAGAGGAGATTTTATCCTTTTTCTCAGGCTTATATCCCGAAATAACAGTGGACTTCTGAACATTGATGCTGATATACTGGTGAAATGGATTTGTTTGGAAGTTGGGCATCTAATAGCTTAACTAGTCAGTTAACCTAGGCTAATCATCTGGGATTTCCCATATGATTAAAGGAGAAAGACAAGGACTGTGTAGAGGGAAGAGGTTTAGCCTGAACCAAGTTTAAATTGAAGCAATCGATTCTATGTGCTTTGTGTCTCAGATCCCATTACAGCTGTGTGTTCATCCAGATGCCTAAACATAGGTGTCTGGTGCCATTTGAGATGCACAAGGCTACCCAAAATATCCACATGGGCTGGTAGATGCAAAGTTTGGGAGACTCCCTCCCCTTCTACAGTGGTGCTGGAGGGGACTGGCAACAGACACCAGTGTTTTAAGCAGCTGATCCACATCTTCTACGTTTTAAAAAGCATTTGAGGCTCTAATTTTATAAAAAATATTTTATATTTTTTTTTAAGGTGCCAGAGAGAGGTCCCCACACAGAGCTGAGACCAAACCCCAGCCACTGTATGGTCCTGCTAGTGCAACATTTTCATTTAGTGCCCTCATACAAGCACAATCCTGACACACACAGTTAATTTTCAGCCCTTTTGTCACAGAGATAATTTATACTCTCCTCACATACATATGAAGAAAAGAAGAAAACCCCTAACGTTACACCATGTTTTCTGTTCTGTCACCAAAACCAGAGGAAACTTACCCCAGAGCGTAAAGCAGAAAATGGGCAATGTCAGAAAATAAAAACTCTCTCAAGGCAATGTTCTGAAACTCTGCGGCAGGGATGAAGGTACTTAAGCTTCATATCTTGGTCATTGATTGTGTGGAACTAACCAACTCAAGACAAATTCACATCAACAAGGCAGAAGTAGAATTAGAGCCACTGCCAAGGCTTCTCTGGGAGTCGTGTTGCAGAAAAGCACAGTGGGGATGTTGCTGAGCCTTCCTCAGGAGCAGTTGAATGTATTTCCAAATCTATGATGAAGATCTTGGGTTTCCTACAAATTTATAATACTTAAAAAGTAGTGCCTGCGTTTATACCCCCCAGAAAAAAAGTGCATCATTCTGAAGAGAGAAAATGCTGGTGGTTTATTCCATGTAGCTACATAGCCATTTGTTGGGTTTAAAATTTTTCCTGATTACAGCACCCAAGATCTAGTTTGTAACTGTGGTCCCAATGCGCAAGGTCCAATGTGCAAGGTCCAATGTACAAGGTCCTGTACAAACCCGAAGTCTATTGGCAGTCCATGCTCTACAGAGCTTGATACAGCTTTCCTGTTAAAACCCCACAGTTTTTAGGACTTAAAGTCATTTGGAAGCTTGGGGATATTTCAGTGTGACAGGAAGCCAGCATGGTCCCATCCCTAAAACTCTTTACATTGCTAGCAGATGAGTTTTGAACCCTGGCACAGGACTCATGCTTCTTTTTGCCCTTTTCCTGTATATACTTTAACTTCAACCTTTGAAAGAAAGTCCTGCTTTTCTTTCAATGCCCTCCCTACACCAAGTGGCTCTTCGCTTACAACTGAGGCATTACCATTAGAAAACTAACATAGATTTCAGTACCTCTGGAGGATCAAAATGAACTCCAGTTTGCAGCATCTTGGTTGAATTTTGCATCTCCTGGTCTCTCAGATGAAAGAGTGACTTCTCTGGCTGTGCTTTGCTGAGCACAGCCCTCCACATGAGCATCACAGGTGACAAAGGGACAGAAGAACCCAGATCATAAATCTCGACAGTGATCAAACATGGGACAGTCACTGAATCACAACATTGTCCATTGCAGAAAAACATCTACATTGTTTGTGTCACCCAGCACAGCTCTTGCGAGCTGAAATTCAAATACGGAAGACTGACACTGATACCAGGTAAGGAAATACCACGCACATTTACATTCCTGCACCTGCTCGGAGCAGCACCAAAATCCCACCCCCCTCCCCACTCTATAAAGCTCCCTTTCAGGACACTTATGAAACAGCAGCTGCTGACCTGCATTAAGCATTGGTGCAACAACCTACTTTTTCAGCACAGCATCACCACTCATCTTGGAGGATGAATTTCTGTTACACTCAAGAAGAATATAACGTCACTTCATATGATGCCCTGGCTATGGCCATCATCACATTTCAGGCACTTGCTGGCACATGGATAAATGCTTTCATCATTTCTGTGATTTGTATTTCTTGGGTCAAAAAGAAAAGCTTTAACTCTAATGAGAAGGTCTTGCTGTTTCTGGGATGCGCCAGGTTTGGGTACTTGATCGTCACGTGGGTATATTGCTTTCTTTCAATAATTTATCACACGCGCTTTTATGTTCACTCCATCCCCCAAGTAGTTGTAGCTGTTCAAAGCTTTTTAAGTTCTTCCAACTTGTGGGTTTCTGCCTGTCTTTGTGTTTTTTATTGCGTAAAAATTGCAAATTTCAGGTACACCTTCTTCATTTACCTGAAAGTGAAAATTGACAAGATTGTGCCATGGCTGTTGCTGGGTTCAGTGCTTTTATCTCTGGTCATCTGCATTGCTGTCTACTACATCACTGGTGAGGCACACTGTAGCAACTCCAATTCCACCACCCTAGAAAACTTCTGGAAAATAGATGTCAAAATGAGTGAAGAATTTTTACCTGTTTTTCTTATCAACGGCTTTGGATTTGCCACTGCATTCATGGCAGTCATCTTTTCCGTCCTTCTCATCTTTTCTCTCTGGAGACAAAAACGCAAGATGCAGACCAACTCAATGAAGGAACTCAACATGGATGCCTATATCAAAGTCATAAAATCTATTCTGTCCTTCTTCATCATTTACAGCTTTAACTTTATATGTTTGATCTTGACACTGATTTATGCCGCAAAGGAGCAAACTACCGCGTCATTTCTCATTTTCATATTCCAGTATGCTTTTCCATCTCTTCATTCCCTTACTCTGATTTTCAGCAATCCCAAACTGGAAAAAGCACTGCTAAGAACTCTCGCCTGTCTGAAGCGCAATATTTGCAAGAAGTAGGAACTGTAATAAAAGCTGAAGCCCATTAAAAATGGGCTTGATATTTTGTTATAAAACCCAAGTAATTTAATCTCTAATGCAACTCTCCAGTCAGTGTAGATGATACAGCTGTTCTATCTTCACCATCTAAGCTAAGAAAACTTCATTACAATTCTTTAAACTAAATTATTCTGAGTTAAATAAATTACTAGTATCATTTGATTTAGATAATTCTTTGGGTTAAATTGTTAAATAATAACAAAGTAAATTAGACCTGGTACATGGGCTAGCTGCAAAAGGGGAATAAAACTACTGCAAACCTCCTAAAACTTTGATATCTGCTGATTGAAACTACTGAACTAAACATGCTTATATCTATTTGTTGTTTTACATTTATTTCTGCTTTGACTGTCTACTTTGTAATAATATGAGCTGTATCACTATCTTGCATTGGTTTATAACATAAGCGTGAATATGTTGATCACTATTATTCATCAGAGGTGGTAACTGGCTTTAGCAATGCAGATATGGCCTTGGGGTGGACAGGTGGGGTGGAAAGCCCCCTTACCACACCAGCCTTATGTGCCCTCTCTCTTCCCCACTTCACGTGAAAATATGATTTCCCCTGCTCTTTGCGACTGCGCTCCTGCTCTGCTTTTTCTTTTTCATGAGATCTGCTGTTACAAATGGGCTCTGGCTCAGTAGAACACTGAGGAAGGTGGGTTTTGTGCAAAATGTGGTCTGGGATGAAGTCAAGCTTTCTTCTTGCAGTGACCCGCTGCAGTTGTATGGGGTGTTCATGCCAGGTGCTGCCAGCTGTGGGGTCTATGGAGCCTCTGTGAGGCAAGGTCAAGGCTGCCCCATGCCAAGGAAAGCCACTCCATATGGCTCCAACAGACCCACTGCAGGACACAGCTCAGCCCATCAGCAGTGCTGGTGGTGCCTCTGGGAAAATATCTTTAAGAAGGGGAAAACCACTGCCCAGCAGTGAGGAGTGAGGGAAATTGTGAGAAACAGTCCTGCAACAAGCAGGGTCAGAGAAGGAATGGGAGGAGGTGCTCCAGGCACCAGAGCAGAGGTTCCCCTGCAGCCCCTGTGCAGACCATGATGAGGCAGGTTGTGCCCCTGCAGCACAGGGAGGTCCACAGTGGAGCAGATATCCTCCTGCAGCACATGGAGGACCCCACACTGGAGCAGATATCCTCCTACAGCCCATGGAGAACCCCACACTGGAGCAGAGGTATGCGGATATGCCCCGAAGGACTGAAACCTGTGGAGAGCCTACACTGGAGCAGGCTTATCCTGAAGGACTGCAGCCAGTGGGAGGGACCCATGCTGGGACACGGGAAGAGCATGAGGAGGAAGAAGTGGAAAAGACAATACATTACGGACTGACCACAATCCCCATTCCCCATTCCCCTGCACTGCTTGGGGGAAGGAGGTAGAGAAGCTGGGAATGAAGGAGTGAGGCTGAGAAGAGGGGGTGGAAGTCATGTGTTTTGGTTTTGTCTTTGTTCTTCATGATCCTGCTTTTATTTTCAATTGGCAAGAAATTAAATTGAGTTTTCCTAAGTTTGTTTTGCTCGTGATGGCAATTGGTGAGTGATCTCCCTGTCTTCATCTCGACCCATGAGCTTTTTTGCCTGTGAGCAAAAGACCAGTCCCTTCCCTCTTCCTTTCCATCCTCACAAAAATGAAAGAGGAAGAGGTTAATAGGAAAGTACAAGGAAGTGTTTTCAAATCATCAGCTTTCACTCTTTTCTGGCTTTTCCTGCAATAGTAAAGCAAGAAAAAAAACAACAACAAAAAAATTACATTCATGTTGTTCTGTAATAAAGAAAGGGTTCAAAGGGTTTGGTTCATATGATCAAAATTAGACACTCAGAGGACACTGCCTTTAGCTGTTTGCCTTTAGCTGTAATTGCACTTTTTAGATCAGATGGCAAACTCTACTGAGTCCCACTTCCACAATAGGAGACACTCTACACCATCCAATCTGTTGAGACACTCTGTGTCCAGCGAGAGGCAGATCTTAAACACCTCATCCAGACCTGTCTCCAGCTTTAAAGGCCTTTAAAGGACAGGCAGTACCACACCTCCTTTCTTTCCCTCTCTTGCTCATGCAGTTGATGCTTTAATGTGACAGTCCCAATCACAAGACCATCTTACTCCCTACGACCAATGCAACATCATCCCTCAGAACCTCACATGCCACAAAACTCAGCAGGCAAAACCAACATCTTGTGGATGTTATCATGCAAAAGAATGCAGCCCAATTAAACCATGATGAAGATACCTCCTTCCACCTCCATAAAACCCTTGTGAACATGATGCACAACGCAGCACCACCCTCCTATGCTCCAGCCCCACCCAGCTGGCACTGGAAGAGGCAGGTTACGAAACAGCACAGCCGCAGTGCACAGCCCATATGCTAAATGTCCTCTCTGGAGAGATGCAGTGATGTGCCCAGCCTCAAGGAAAGCATTCCTCAAGTACAGGACACTCCACCAGCTGGCCTTAGGGCTAGAAATGGTTCTGTTTAGTTTATCAGTATGGCAACAGGCACTCTGTCCAACATGTGTCTCCACTTGCACTGTCACCAATTCAACAGTCAGGCCAACAGTGAATGGAGTTGATGCCTCACATGGCTTGGGAATTGCAAATCATAGAATGGTTAGGGTTGGAAAGGACTTTAACATCAAGACAAAGCCGGGAGCTTGACTTTTTTTCCCAAACATAGGCATCTTGACTCATCTGAGACGCCCAGGGTATCTGAGACATCTGCATGGGGTTGGGAGCACAGGATCTTCTGTAGACCTTCAGGGTCAGTCTGAGTACTCGAGAGCATCTCTAATAGCTTAGACACCTCTGTGTGGACGTCTGAATTAATCCCTGGAAATCTAGAAGGGGGAGATGGATCACAGAGCTGCTGGTTATGACTGCAGTACCCAAGTGCTGTGTGGAGGGTGTGGAGGACACCTGTAACCAAGGCACTCCAGAAGCACAAGGTTTGGGTAATGGAGGGGAAGCAGATGGGAAGGGAGGCAGATACACACGGGCAGGCAAAGCAGACACATAAAAGATGTCAGAAATCAATACAAATGGCTGCCCAGGGCTGGCATGGAATGGAAAACTGCTTTGGGTCAAACTCACATATTTTATGATTGAGAAGTGAAACAGTTAAAAATTATTTTCCCATGAAGAGTGTTGAAGAGCAGAGGGACAGCTCAGGACCAGTTCCACAGCATTCCTATGAGCATAGACATAAAAATGGCCGGGGGCACTGCTAAAAATAAGACAAGTGCTCTAACTGTCTTGGCAGCCACAGATGTCTGAAAGAAGCAACGAGAGTAAAAGGTCAACATCAGTGCCTCCCCTTCAGCCAGAAGAAACAACTACACCCCACTCTCAAAGTGAGAGGCACCACCAGAGGCTACAAGCGCTTACAGACCCACCTGGTTACTCAGGACCACAAGCAAACAAGCAAAGGCCATGGACATCAGCAGCATGAGCAGAACTGCAGTCCCACATGCTTTCATTAATCAGTTAGAAGCAAAACCACTTCCCTTTCAGACAACCATTTCTGTAAATTTATAAATTTCAGTGAATTAGAGTATTAGTATATTTAAACATTCTCTGCAGTTTTCTGAGATCTGACATGTACAGACACATAGACAGAAAGAAGCACATGCTTCTTTCTGTGTGCTCGATATTAACATGAGTATTTACAGTACATCATAGGGATGCAGCCTTGTGGCCATTTGCTTCTGTTCATCCGTATTTCACCCTGCAGACGCACCCAAGGTCTGCCAGGACCTTCACTCTGCACTGCAAGTTGTCTGGCACCAAACAGGCACTCTACTGCTTCCCCCTCTTTTTTGGACTTTTCTTTTGAGCAAAGGATGTACAGTTCTTCCAAGAACATGGTGGGTTTCTCTTCAGTTCTTCTTTCTTGAGTTCCCAGTCTTCATCAACCTGGTCTAATGGGATTCCTTTCACGGCAGCTGTCCTGCGATAGTTTCTGCTCTCCACCTCTGCTCTGGAGAAGAAAGCAAGAGAGCATCTTCAGATACTGAGCACAACACAGTCACACCACCACTCATGAGCAGTCCATCTACATTGTGTATTGGTATGGTCAAAACATTGTTGCCAGCAATACCTAAGAAAACACTGAGGTTCATTCCAAATCTAACAGCATTCATCACCCCAAGCAGCCAGGTACTCACTGAGAGTTGAGCTGAAGTGGGAAACCTTTGGTAAGGATACAAGATTGGACTTTTATCATCAGAATCATAATTCTGGCTCTCAAAGACTGACCTTGTGAAATTCTGTGCTTTTAAATAGGCTTAACCACATTTAATGCAATTGCACATGGGATATTAACTCACTGTAACATTTCCAATTTCTTTTATTTTTTGTACTGCTTATCCGTAAGTAGTAGAAATTCTTAATGCCAAATGACAAGTACATCTACCCTTCACTTCCAAGTCATGCAACACAGAATCATGGAATGGTTTGGGTTGCAAAGGACCTTTGAAGATCATGTCAACCACTAAGATTTAAGTCACTAGTTCCCTTTCAAAAAACAGCAAAAGCAAAATAAAACAAGACTGGTTTTTTTTAATAATACCTGCAATAAGCAAGTGAAATTACTTAAAAAACAGGAGCCACTGTGGTGGGCGAACCTTGGCCTACAGCCAGACCCCCACCCAGCCGCTCACTCGCTGCTCCTCCTCAACAAGATGAGGGCAGAAAGACGGAGAAGCTTGTGGTTTGAAATAAAGACAGGGACGTCACCTACCAATTACTGTTACAGGCAAAACCAATTTACTTATTGCCCATTGAAAATAGAGAAGGATGGTGAGGAACAAAGACAAAACTAAAATATCTTACCTCCACTCCCCCTTCCTCCCAGCCTCAACTTCACTCCATTATTCCCAACTTCTCTACCTCCACCCCAAGCAGTGCAGGGAGATGGGGAATGGGGATTGTGGTCAGTCGGTAACACTTTGTTTCTGCCACTCTTTCCTCCTCATGCTCTTCCCCTGCTCCGGCATGGGTCCCTCCCATGGGCTGCAGTCCTTCAGGATAAGCCTGCTGCAGCACGGGTTTTCCACAGCCTTCAGTCCTTCAGGGCACATCCACCTACTCTGGCATGGAGTCCTCCACGGCTGGGTGGATATCTGCACCATGATGTTCCATAGGCTGCAGAGGACAACCTGCATCCCCATGGTCTTTGTGGGCTGTGGGGGAATCTTCTCTTACCCTGGTGTTGCAGGGCTGTTTCTCACACTTATTTCCTCATTCCTCATTGCCAGACAGTGTTTATTCCCTTTCTTATCTAGGTTTCCCAGAAGCACGAGTAGCATTACTGATGTGCTAAGTTTATCCTGCTGTGTGTGTGGCATGGTATAGCCCCAACCTCTCCTCACAGAGACTTCACCCGGACTCCACCACTGACAGGATCCAGATGCGGACACTCTTAGTGTAAATCTTGTCCCAGAGAAGACAAACCCTTTTCTCCTACTGCAGAGAATGATTTTTGTTGGTGCTCAGTGTTTATGGAGGTCTGCCAAAAATACCACTAGATATCAGGAAAAATCCTTTTCTCTGTAATATAGCAGCTCTGTCACGTCAGTGCAATGCTGTTCTGGCTGAAAGCATGGAACAAAGCCAATGGTTCCACAGAGATGCACCGGCTTACTCTCTATATATACACATATGTTTGAGAAGGATGGTCAATGCTCCATTATCTGACAGTGTTTAAGAAGCATTTGGACAATGCCCTTAATACATGCTTTAACTTTTGCTCATCCCTGAAGTGGTCAGGCCCCTTCCAGCTGAACTATTCTTATTCTGTTCTGTTCTGAAGTATCTGTTACCAAGGGCAAGAAACCTCTTTCTGGACACTTTTATATATATATTTTGGTGTATACACACACACACACATATGAATGTATATATGCCCTGGACTCAGAATAGCTGGAGCCTTTGGTACATTCAACGCCCAGCACTTTGCAGAGAGCTGGTAGCAGGCATGGGCAGCATGTCTCTGTGCCAGCTTGGCCCCATCCTCAGCAGCTCCCACAGCATCCAGGGTAAAGCCCTTCTCATGGTAAAAAAAAAAAACCTGATGTAAATCATGTGTTTATTATTCAGAATTAGCTGTGTTTTGAAGGCTGTTTCCTGTCCTTTGCATATCTATGCAAACCTCGGTGAGTGGCACAGATACTCTGTAGCAGAATATTATTAATATTTGCATGTTAATAATATTTACATGTTGATAAATGTAATATTTCCATGCTGATGCAAACAGCCCCCAGCACAGAGCAGTGGCTCGGCCTGGGCAGGCAGCATTATGTTCATGCAGCTGGCACACCTGGGGTCAGAGACACTGCGTGCAAGGATCATGGTGGTGCTAGATGGGGCTGAACTGGGGTTTAGGACAGATTTGAATGCTCAGAGCCCTGTTTAGATACACATGTCTGCATTTGGCACAGATCCTCGGTCTTGTCTTTAAAAAATTACCTTTTCTCTCTTTTTGCATGACAGGTAAATATCCAAAACTGACAGTGATGTTCTGTAACAAAATATCCCTCGTATTTACATACCAATAACACAGACACCATGAGCAGAGGGCAGACCTACTCTGTGCTGCACAGGTAGTGTGCAGACACACATTTCACTTTCTGTCTGCAGCACCCACCAGTATTGCCCAGCTCCCATTGGAGCCATGGAGTGCTGCCTGACCATGGGCATCACCCCTGGGACATTCTGCACACCTGAAGGATCAGAAGGCAATTGTGATTATACTACAAATGCCATTAATTCATCCTAATTAACTCCAACTTCGTTGATGTGAGGAAGTGAAACTGTTGCATGAGGGTGAAGGTGTCCACTGAGGTTGTAAATTATAGTGGTTGGACTTAAAAAAAGGATTCCTGAGCCCCAGTGATAACTCTTGGTTTGGGTCAGAAGGGACCTTAAAGCTCATCCAGTTCCAACCCCCTCCCACGGGCAGGGACACCTTCCACTAGACCAGGCTGCTCCAAGCCCTGTCCAACCTTGCCTTGAACACTGCCAGGGATGGGGCAGCCACAGCTTCTCTGGGCAACTTGTGCCAGAGCCTCACCACCCTCACAGTAAATAATTTCTTACATGCTTTTTCCACGTAGTAAGTACTAGAATGAACCTTGCCATTGAGCTTTGTAAAGTCACACTTTTACAAATTAATATTAAAACCACTTTTGCTAATACCTTTGATGGGATTCTTTGAGCGACCCTAAATCACTCATTTGTGACCAACAGGTGTAGTTGGCAGGATCCTAAATCAGGATTCACGACAAGCCCTGCCGCAGCAGCACTGGCCATCGCTACTCACCTTTCTAAGAACCTGGAGCAGTCCTGGTGACCATAGATTTCCGCAAGCCTCCTGGGAGTGTCACCGAAGAGGTCGGCCGCGTCCATGGCGGCGTGCAGGGAATGAAGGGTGCGAAGCACCCCCAGCCTGCCTGCCTCGGCAGCGAAGTGAGCTGGAGTCCAGCCCACGTCAGTCCGCAGGCAATGCCGGGCACCGTGATCCACGAGGAGCTTGACCAGCTCTGATTGCCCTTATGTTGGACAGCAAAACAGGGAGAGAAGATGCACACGCATTAGACTTTATACCTTCAGGATGCTGAAGATGGTCACACACAGCTGATCATAATTCCCTCATCATGCGATGAGGGATTTTACTCATGACATGGCCATTTGATTTATCAAATAAATGATACTCATTAGAAAACGGTGATTTTTCCCCCAAACTAGACTGCTTCCAGAAGAATTTTGCAACAAGTCAATGACAGATTCAAAAATATTTCTATTAATTTCTGAACAGCACATCTCAATTAGTCATGGACCATTTGGCTATTGACTATTTCATTGTTTCATTTTGGTTTTTAGTTCAATGCAAAATAAAATTTAAACATTAAAAAACTGGAAAACTTGTGAACAGCTTTACTAAAACAAAGGCTTGTTTGATAGGAGATAGAGAAATTACTTGTTCTCACTCACCTTCATATTTTTCTAACTTGTGGAATTGCTTAAAGAAGAAGTTATTTCTACCTGACTGCACACAGCCTTGACTGAACTAGATAGCTCCCAATGGCACCGAGGCCATGCCAGTATCTCATTATCATTTTCTTAAATAGCTCAGTTCCCTTTGCTGATGCCCAAACAAGTAATAATCCACCAGGACAAAAGTAAAACATGGTGTCAAGTGTAAACCAGCAAATCACACACTTGATTGCAGTGACAGATGCCATGATGTGAGATCCCAATGTGTAACAAACACCCTAGCATGGAGGAGTACGCTGTGTACAATTATACATTATATATTGTTGCACTCATCTCTTTTTTGGGCTGCAAAGGCATATTTAACAGACACTTCTGATGGTGAAGGACCAAATGGGAGCTGCAAACTACTCTGGTCCTGTGTTGTTCATTCAACCAGGTGGGATAAAGCGAGGGCAATGTAAAGCATGCTGTTTTACACTGTTTTGTTCTATTTGGTTTGATAAATACCTGGTATAAATACAGTTGGTTTGACTTTCTGCTCACTCAGGCAAGTGTACATGAGAAATCACTCCTCTGCACTGTCTGAAGTCACCTCTTAGAAAAGTAATGCGGGGCACAAGCAGACATGCTATATGTACATATCATGTAAACTGTAAATTTTCACATGATGGAATAAAAAGCTAAAAAATCACTTTGATGGTCATCCCATAAATTATTTTAGAGGCAAATTTCCCATTTACATTTTTATTTTCCTTTTTCTTGCTCATTAAGGAGAGAATGATCGGATACAAGCTGTGACTACCACCAGATAGAACTGCCATAACAGCAAGATGTAATTACAATCAGCATCACCTTTTATGATGCCAGTTTGCAGAGGTAACAGAGCAGGGGGTGCCCTTACCTTTTGCAGCAGCCCAGTGCAGCGGGGTTCTGTCGTGCCAGTCGGCATCCTTGTGATTTGGGTCGCAGTGCCTTGTCCTCAAAATCTCATCCACCAGGTCATAGTCCCCCACAGCCACAGCTTCGTGGAGCTCTGTCATGCTGCACACTTCAGAAAGGTGCCTGGTAAAAGAGTGATATTTGATTAGTGGGTGTTCACTGATGTATCTGCTCCTCTCAAGAGTGATTTTAACAGATCAAGCAGCATCTAGATTAAAAATGAGACATGCACTGTGAGAAACCAGGATTTATCTGAAAACAAGGAAAAAGGAATGCGAGGGGAAAAAGAAAAACAATTTATCTTCAAACCAGTGGTCACAGACTTGACAGTGAAGTTTGGTTTGTAGTCATGGAAATCTGGAGTGAAGTGCAGCCCTTTATATAAAGGACTTCTAGATAAAACCACACCGCATTTCTCAAGGATGTTGCTAACAAACAGCCAGCTCAGGCCAAACTTTTGCTATGGGGTCTGTTAGTACTCAGTACCATGGAAACTGGCTCCTCCCTTGCCAGTGCTGCAGATCCATTATTGGAGGTGCTTTATTGCAATGAAAGAAATGTCTGTGAAGGTATCTTCTGATGTTCTCTGGTGCAAATAATTGAGCTATGGCATGTTGCTTAAAAATCTCACCTCTATAGCGTTGCTTTACGCATTCCAGTCCCACACAACAGACCCCCATGAAGAAACGCAAGCATCTTCAGGCCCTGCAAGGCTATGGATTTCAATAACTGTACCCGTGCTAGGGGATATTTCCTAGCTGTTTTGCTGGCATGGAATTTAAGCAGCTTCCAAGGCTCACTATGCTATCCCACCATCCTGGGGATGGAAACACAACAATATTTTCTCCAGTCTGGCCAAATCATCATGGACTCATAGAACCACAGAGTGGTTTGGGTTGAAAGGGACCTTAAAGATCATCGATGGGGAGAAAATGCGTATGTTTCCACATTGACAGCTGGTCCTGAGCTAGTTAGTCTGATCCCTCTCATAAACCAGAAGCATTTTAGGATTTCTTCAGGCTTTTGCATTGCATTTACTCCATGGAATAATTTTCACAGATTGAAAAGAGTGTGATTTCCACACTCAGGATGTTGGAAAAGACCAACATCGGAGCTTGCAGAGGCTGATGTGAAGTAACGTTTGCAATACTGGGGGCTACACCCTGGGAGCCAGAGGTGAATGGGGCCATCTCCCATAAACATCCCAGCCACATCCCAAATCCAGGCTGGCAACCATCTCTACCCTGCTTCCTTGCCAGAAAAAGATGAAATTACAAAGGTCAGAGGGAATCACAGCCTACTTCAGAAGGCCCCCTGACTTGGGTGGTTGGCCGTGTAGCCCAGATGCAAGACAAAGATCCATGCATGACTTTTACTGAATTCAACTCCTGCACACCAGGAAATACCTGACTATATTGAAAAATATTATAAATTTTGGAGCTCCTCAGTGCGACACAAGTGTCATTGGCTTTGACATGTTTCTGCTACTTTAACCACTCATGCACAGCCTCCTCTTCATTGCTTCACACTAACCTTGAAGAACCTGTCCCTTTAGATTAAACAAAGGTCTTCAAAGTTGTCTTTCAAGATCTTTCATTATCATTAGATCTATCTTGAAAATGTTATGCTTTAATGCATCCAGCCCACCACCGAAATGAGTGCTGGTCAAAAGTACAGGGTAAAAAATAATAATCTTGGACCTTTTCATGCAACTTCCTTGTTCTTTTTCAAGGAATTGCCAAGAAAATTCAAAGCTTAAAAATACAACTTAAATTTCAAGCACCTTTGTGGTCTGCTAGCTTCAGATCATACCCACACACGTATATGGAAAGGGAGAGGAAGAAAAGCCAATGATCCCACCTCTGGAGCTCACCAGCTCTGCAAGGAGACAGGCCACAGATGCAGCTTCATAAGCCAAATTTTACCTCCTTTCCCTCCCCTGCTGCCTCCCTTTGCTAGCCTTGAAGCTCATATGGATGTTTCATCAGCTGGATCAATCTGTTGCTCTCTCAGAAAACTAATATTTTATTTTTGGTGCTGGTTTTGGGGTTAATTCCCTAAACTCAGTGCTATCGAGGGGCAAAAGCCAGGGCTGTGCATAGGCGTGGGGGACTGGGTGCAGATCTGCCCCATCAGCAGGGACCTGCGCTTGACCCACCTTAAACTACTCCAGCAGTTGCACCCAAATGTGAGATCGTCTTCCCTGGAGTGTTGTTATCCCCTTTTCATATGGCCAGAAGAAAAGATTTGGATGTTTATGGAGGGACCTTGAGCCAAAGTGGGGTGCTTTCTCCCTGATGCAGCTCCTCGGCAGGATGTTGCAACCTGGCTGGGTGGATTGCCTCACTGGGATCCCAGTGTTTGACCTCAGACCGCCTGCCACGCTCAGCAGCACCAGAGGAGAGCCAGGAAAGCTCACAGCCACATGCCAACAATCCCATGCATAAACCCGTCACTGCCGTGCAAAGGCACAGCCCAGCGCCCAAGCAGCAGCGGGGTCCTCTGCGGCGCACAGTGATTTTTAGGGATGGCTCCATGCCAGACGCTTTTCCAGGCCCAGCGACGATCTCTCCCAGGAAGATTGTCTCATCTGAAAACTAAGGCAAAGTTTGGTCCCTCCCCTTTGGGGAGAGCCCGGCAGCCGGTCTGCCCGCGAGAAAGACGTCCTCCTGCGGGAGCAGCCGCCTCTCGCCGGCCTCTGGAGGGACGACGGTGGCCAAAGGGTCTATCCTGCTCCTCCGGCCAGCGGGACGGGAGCGGAGGGCAGCTGGGACACTGCACAGCAGGTATGTGGAGTGCCAGGCACTGCTACACGGGGGAAGAAGGGTCCAGGGACAGCATGGGGGGGAGCAACGGTGGTGTGAGGGGGATTTTAAGCAGCTGGGTAGTTTCTGTGCAGCCCCTCAC
The DNA here is from genome assembly GCF_004027225.2 of Strigops habroptila. Taxonomy (NCBI): domain Eukaryota; kingdom Metazoa; phylum Chordata; class Aves; order Psittaciformes; family Psittacidae; genus Strigops; species Strigops habroptila. The sequence continues at coordinate 57,164,426 of NC_044282.2, forward strand.
ACAGCTTGCCAGTGCTCCCGCTCCCTGGCTTCAGCCTGCTCTTCCCAAAGCCTGTCCCAAATCCTCACAGGCTCATGCTTCTCCACTTCCTCCCTTCCAGCCCCTTATCTGGCCCCAAATCCCTGTGTGTCCCTGCGGAGGGGTCAGATTCGCTCCGGCTAAGCTGCATAGGGACACGGTGGACATGCCCCTTCCTGCTGTGTGTACAGCCAGCATTTAGGGGAAAGGTGAATGGAGCTTTCCCGCAGGGAAAAGTAACCCACCTCCTGACACGGACATGCCCAGTGCGGCGATGGGAAGCAGCAGACCCAGGCTGCACCAAGGGTAACTCAGACTAGATGGAGGAGGAAAAAACAATTCACAGCAAGGGTGATTAAACTCTGCTTCATGTATCCAACACTGAGACATGCAAAACCGAGGCAGCCCTATACATACCCTGCTTTGAGCAGGGGTTTGGGCTACGTGACTTCCAGTGGTCCCTCCCAACCTAAATTCTTCTGAGAGGCTGTGAGGGACACAGAGCATGAGGTTGTGGGTGCTCTGCATTACAGCATTCATCTCCCCCAGACCCAGCATCTGCAAGGTGGGACCCTGCACCCTGGCTGCTGTTAGAGCTGGTAAGGAGAGAGATGGTGATTTTAGGAATGTGGTTTCCTCCAGTGTACTTTAAGCCCAATGAGCTCAGCTATAGGTGACAAGGTGGTGGACTGTAACGTTAGTCAGACACTAACAGAGCCTGCCTGTACTTTAGCCTGTGACACAACCACATCCAGGAGCAGCAAGTGGTGGCTCTTCAGGGCAGGAACCAAGGGCAGCAATGCCAGCCGGGCTTGCACTTCCCAGCCCTGCTGACATGATGTACAGCAGCCGAGAAGCTGTTGTGACTTACTGCTGGGGATGTGCAGGATCCTCTAATGGGCAGCTCTAGGAGGAAACTGGAGATGTTCAAATCTCCACCTCTGGCTGTCGTTAGTGGTTTGCCCCCCCTTTTGCTCTGCCTGCTGGATATGAAACAATGTCTTCAAAATCAGCTAATGTAAGGGGGGAAGGGACTTTTCTGCAGTGGAGTTGTGCTTGCAGGGAAGTGAGAGTGGTCATTCCCGCTGAAGGAGGTACACCTGGATTTAGCCCTTGGATCCAGAAGCTCCACAGTTTATGGGAAGACTGAACCCAGGTAGCTCCTCCTGCTGATTCCAAAGCTGTTGCCTGCTGCTTCCACCCTACGTCCCCATGTCCCACCCCCATTTCCCAACCATGCAGCAGACAGGTTTTCCACCACCCAGGTCCTGCTGCAGGCCCAAACTGGCAAGCAAAGGGTGCGAAGAGTTGCTTCAGTGACTAAAATGGGGCACTTAAAAGCAGGGGCCAGAACTGAGGCTTTAAGGTAAATGCTGTCATAACTCTTAAGAGTGCTTTTTCCCCCAGACCCAGTGAATGTTGAAAAGTTTTGGTATCTGGGGTAGGGACTACAGTGACCTCATGCCCCAGTGCTGAAAGATTGCTCTGGTTCAATCTCCAGTGCCAAACCAGGCACTTAAAACAAATTACCAAAGGGGACAGTGACACCTCCATCTGCTGCAGAGCATCTCACTGGGGAGTGCTACTGACATAGCATGTGGAAGTACCCTGAGACATGGCTGGAAGGACCTGGCCTAACCTGGGATACAGGAGCATCACCTGAAAGGCTGGGAATCACCTTTGATTCCAGCTCCACCTTTGCTTCTCTGTCTCCATTTTTCATCCTGAGAAAGCATGTACACTCCTTCCCCAGCCTCACGTGCCATCTGCGCTCATGGTGATGTGCTGTCACCAAATTACTGAGGTCAGCATCACCCCTGCACTAAGCCACACCAAGATGTTAAGAATCATGGAATCACAGAATAATTTGGGTTGGAAGGGACTGTAAAGATCATACAGCTACAACCCCCCTGCCATGGGCAGGGACACCTTCTACTAGACCAGGTTGCTTCAAGCCCCATACAACCTGGCCTTGAACACTTGTTGGATGGAAGTAGCCTTTAAAAAGTGCCGTGTGCTTGTTTACTGGAAAAAAAAGTGTCTCACATCAGTGGAAAAATACACACTTGAATTTCAGTGACAGCCTCAGCCATTTACACTCTGCAACACAAAAGGCTCAGTGTGAAGAGCTCTTTCCTTCAGCTGCCCCACGTTGGCCAGGCTCCGCTCCCCCGCTTTCGCAGCCTTCAAATAAAGGACAAGCCAAGGTCAGGAGAAAACAAAGAGGGAAAAAAATAAAACAAGGAGGAAAAACCTTCTATGACTGTAGGCGCTGGTAAAACCTCCCCTGCTGCAGCCCACTATCCAAGTGAGAGCTCCTACTCCCTGTTTGCTCCGACAGCTCTTGCACTGTCCAGACCCTGCTGCAGCTCCGTCCTCCCTTGCAGGATAAGATGGCACCTCTCCATTCCCCAGCTGCTGCAATGGGCACTCGGGGAGGTGGCAGGGATGACTGTCAGGCATGGGGAGAGGTTGGTCCAACACCAGCACTCCCACCCTCTCCTCTCCTCCACCAGTAACTTCCTACAAGCTGTTTGGGGATGCTGAGCAGCCTGAGGAATGGTAAACCCAGTGCAGAAGGTGGCAGGAAGAAGCACGGTGACACCCACAACCCTGTCCTGCTGCTCTCATGTGCCTAAGCTCTCCCACTGCAAGCCCCCAGAGTGCTGGAGGGGAGAGTGTGCAGGATCTGGCCCTCAAAAGCACAATGCCAGATTGCTTCCTCATGCCAGCTCACACGGATACAGGGAAGCTGGTGCCAATTTATACCAACATTGGATCCAGCCTTGGCATTTAAGTGCCAGGAAAGGCTGCTGGAGCTGGTTCCTGCACCCTTCCAATCCGCAGCTCCAGAGATGCTGCAGGAACTGCCTGCAATAGCCACAGCATGCTGACTCTGGCAAACAAACTCAAACCCATGAACTACAGGCCAAAACCACCATTAAACATGAGGAAGCCATCATGTGCCTGACAGCATTTGCAAGCACCAATGTAGGCGTGCTGCTGTCAGATGCAACTTCCATTTCCAAACTGAGACAACGCCCTGTTTATTGCCCTTGAAGTGGATCCAGTATTGTCCAGGGCACACATGGACTCCAGTTGTTAAAAATTTAGGAGCAGGACGCTCATCTCAGACATCACCTATTGTACGACCAGATGGGCTGCAAGATTCCAGAATTAGGACACACACAGACTGGGGTAGAGGTTGGACTTGATGATCTCAGAGGTCTTTTCCAACCTAGTTGATTCCTTGATTTTATGATAAACACACAGCCTGATGCAGTTCTTAAGTAAGAATGTAAGAATTTGATTTCCAATACTGCAGGAGGAGAGCTGGCATGATGGATGCTGTTATCTCACAGTATCCATAGGAAAATCAATTCCCATCACTTAATTTAACAGCTACAGGGTTTTGGGTTGTTTCTCTCCTGCTACAGGTACTGGAGGTGCACAAAGGATGACAAGTTGGGTTAGGACAGAAAGAACAGGCTTATGATGTAAACTACAGAGGCTAACAGGATGCAGGTTTGACATTTTTCTGTTTTTCCTTTGAGGAGTAGACAAACTGGGCAGAGCAGCAGTTTAGCATCTGAGTAGTAATGTCCTGTACAGGACATGTCAATGTGCTGTTATTTAAATTTAATTCTAAAGCCTACAAGAAAGCTGGAGAGGGACTTCTTACAAGGGCATGTAGTGATAGGACAGGAGGGAATTGCTTTAAACTGACAAAGGGGAGATTTAGGTTAGGTATTAGGAAGTTCTTTACCGTGAGGGTGGTGAGGCCCTGGCACAGGTTGCCCAGAGAAGCTGTGGCTGCCCCATCCCTGGCAGTTCAAGGCCACGTTGGACGTGGCTTGGAGCAACCTGGTCTAGCGGAAGGTGTCCCTGCCCATGGCAGGGGGTTGAAACTAGATGAGCTTTAAGGTCCCTTCCAACCCAAACCATTCTATGACTTCGATCCCCCCAAAAGAGTAAAGCAGAGCAAATACACCATTTTTACCTGCAACTGAATTAGGCACCTTCTGAATTTCCCCAAAAATGACACTGGTCTAATCTAAGAAAAGCCATGCTTCAGGAGCAAAACATCTTTTCAATTTGCATTTCTTATCATAAGCAATGTGCATGCCCCAAGAAAAATGTTGTTAAGGCGTTACAGGTGATGTTTTAATGGAATTCAAGTATAAGCAGGAGCAGGTCATAAGATAAGCAATGGGGTTTCCCCCCACCTCTTTTGTGTCCTTAACATCTATTAGTGCTTTAAAAGTTAATGCTCTGCTTAATGCATTTGGCTTACAAGATTAGTAGGAATTTTAAGAGTTTGCTTTCTAAAAAACATTTAAAAAAGTTTGATAGTTTCTGGTCAATGCTCCCAAAACACCCCTCACCTAAACACTTTTTCTGTTCAGAAAAGCCACACTAAAGCATCCAGACCCAGAGCAGCAGCTGAACACCAGCCCTGAGGACTTGGGACAGGCAGTCACAGCTCCACTCCTAAACCTAAACTCCTTTTGTAGCCCTGGGTAAGGAAAAGAAGGCATTTCTACCACCTCCCCACCATCGCCCAGTTTATAACCTAGTAATAGCCTTGTAGCTATTAAAAACTTACATTAAAAAAGCCTGTAAGATAACAAACGAACGGGGCTTACTGGAATATTTAAAAATGAGAAGAAGCTCTCAGGGAAACTACATCATAAAACAGTACACACATTTCTTCAGCGACTTCTAACAACCGTTTTATTTTTGCCTTTGTGCTCTTTATTTCAAAGGGGAATAAACTTCCCAACAGCCCCAGAAGGCCTGAGGCTTCCCTTAGGTACTGACTGGCTTCTGTGCTAAATGCAAAAGTTCCCCCCAGATCTGCAGATCTAGTTAGGACAATTTTTGCTCTGACGCCTCCCCAGTTAGATCCTGCTCCATAAATGATGCTTAATGGTCAGCTGCAACCCTGTACAGCAAAGATGCTGAACTCAGAGTATCAAACTTCCCTTTACAATTTCACATGAAAAATGAAGTCAGTTTCATTGTTTCTTTTTAATTCAATTTTTGGCTAAAACTTTTACAGTTCCAGAAATGCGGTACTCAGCCTCCCTGTTTATTGCTGACCCCACACAATCTCTGCCTTTACCCCATATACACATTCCCTGGTATCAAGAGAAAACCCTTCCAGGAGCAGCTCCCCCAGTCACTGAGCCAAATGCAGGAAGAACTGGCAGGGCCACCCCTTCAAAAAGCAGCAGCAAAGCTGTCAAACTCGGTCTTAAACTCAATCCTCAGGTGTGCATAAACCCTCTTCCAACTGCTTTTAGTAGCAGCCAAACATTTAAACCCAAATGCATCCTCTCCTGCCATCAGGCAGTTTCACTTTATGGGAATGTATGAAAAGTTTCTTCACAGAAAGTTATTGGAACAGGCTGTCCAGGGAAGCAGTGGAATCACCTGTAAGTGTTCAAAAACCGTGTAGATGAGACCCTCAATGATGTGGTTTAGTAGTGGTCTTGGCAGTCCTGAGGTAATGGTTGGACTTGATGATCTTAAAGGTCTTTTCCAACCTAGTTGATTCTGTGATTTTATGGAGTCGGGCTATCTGGTGTTTTCTCCGACGGATGCAGAACTTTCTCTGTACTGATGAATGGAGCTGTTAGGTGCTAAGGAGAGGTGGGAGCAGAGCAAGCAGAGTAGGTTTCCTCTCTGCTCCTCTTTCAGGCATGTTGGGGGAGGCTAAACATCTGACGGTGGTACCGCCGCGTGTCTTTATTGCCACTCGCGTCGCAAGGAGCGGGGCAGAGGCGTGAGGGCAGCACAGGCAGGGCGGGCAGTGCATCCCTAGGCGGCCAGGTCGAAGTCGTCGCGCTCCTGGTTGTAGTCGAGCACCTTCTGCCGGAGGCGAGACGCGTCCACCCAGGTGATGAAGTCCTCCACGGCGCGGGGGATGAGGACGGCGGGGTCGGTCACCACCTCGGGCCCCACGCGGACGTGGCCCTGCTCCACGAAGGTGACGGCGTGGCGCAGGTTCTGCGCCATCCGCAGCTTCACCAGCAGGCAGGGCAGGCGCCGCCGGCAGAACGCGGCCGCAGACAGGCTCTCACAGACGGCCAGGGACTGCCGCTCGCTCACCAGCCCCAGCCCGTGCAGCTTCTCCAGCAGCGCGGCCGCGCAGCGGGAGCGGAAGGCGGCGCTGGCCGGGCCCAGGTCACGGAGGCGGCGGGCCAAGGTGCGGACGGTGCGGGCCAGCGCTTTGTAGTGCACGTAGTCCTCCCGCCGGCCCAGCCGGTAGCGCCGCAGCGCCTTCACCTCGGCCAGGCTCCCCGCCGCCGCCTCCCAGCTCACCAGCTCCAGCCGCCGCAGCAGCTTCTGCTCGTGGTACTTCAGCTTCCGCACCATCTTGACAGGAACGCGCCGCCGGCAACCACCGCCCCTTCCGGGGAGGAGCGGCCGCGCTCCGCCCGCCGCTGCCGCCGCGGCACCTCCCCGTCCGCCCCGAAGGACCCCGGGCCCGACCGATAGTGTCTGGTGGCCGGGGGATGGCCCCCGGGCTGGGGTACACCGTGCCGGGGCTGCTGCTACCGCCGGGAAAGCGAAACGTGGCTGGTCAGAGCCGCGGCGGCTGCCGGAGCGGGGTGCCCGCTGCCTAGGGCGGGATGCGGCTGCTCCCCGCTGCGCTCTGCTGGTCCCCAGGGCGGGCCTGGCTCCGAGGGGTCACCCCAGGTACGGACCTGCTTCCCAACAGCCTGCCCTGCACGGGCAGGCCTTTTCTCTCCAATGATCAAATCCAGGCTTCATCATCCCTCCTGGAGGAATGGCTCCGGCGTTGGGTTTTCTCCGTGACATCCTTGTACCCCGATGCGTAGGCTGGTTTTGCTCACCGAGGAGCTGTGAAATCTCCCCTCTCTGCCGGTCTGACTAGGAGGAGCAGGTCCAGGTCGTAGCCTGGTGGGGAGGGAACTGCCTTCGCAACTGAAACTTGCTGCTCTTGAGCTTGCGCTTCCCTCTTTGTGCCCAAGAAGTGAGGCTGCTGCTGCTCCGCACCGCAGCACCTCGACCTCCTGAGTGCCGCCACGGCGTCCGCAGCCAAAGGATTCCTCTCTGCCTTTCTGTTCAGTGCGTGGTATTCTCTGATCCTTGGGATTCAGGATACTACTCCAAGGAAACTCCCCAGAAGAGCAGGTCAGGTTGGTGACTCGGGATTTCAGATCTCTGATACTCATAAGCAGGTGCTTGTATCAGCTCAACCTTTAATTTCCTGTTCCTAGATCTTCAATGCACTGCATTTTTGTCAGAGTAGGTGATCTGTCACACAGGACGTTGCAGTCTCTTGATTTGCTCTGTGTTTTTCCCCAGGTTTGTCAGCAAAGGCACCAATGGAACCAGGGAGCAGCAGCACTGAGAAATTTTATAGGATCCCCAAAGGAAAGGGACCACACTCCGTTGGATGTACAGACCTGATGACAGAAAATGCAGTTGAGGTAAAGCTTGCGGTTCTTCCTTCTAAGGATTTAAGCCACAATGTTAGTGAAACAACTTGCTGTAGTTTTACAGATGAGTCAAACAGAAGGTCTTGTCTGTGCAGGAATGCTCCGTGGCACACACTCAGAGCTGAGCTTTCTGTCCTCTCTGTCCCAATGTAGCATGTGTACTGGGCCTTTACCAGATGCATGTAAACTGCAAGCATCCTCCATGGCTACTCACTCCCTCCTCCTAGCATCCTCGCCTTCCTGGCTCCCCTAGGCAAGATAATGCAGACCAGCTTGTGTCCTCCTGGGACCCTTGGGGTTCTTCCCATCCACCCCACTGCTCCCTTCTGCCTTGGGCTCCTGCAGACTCCACACACAGGCTCCGAGACTGTATCTGTTTTCTCATCACAAAGATCCCAACAGGATTTGGCAGGGCTGGGTGATGAGGGTAGGCAGTGTTTCAGCTGGAGGGTAGAGCATGAGGTGTGTTCTTGAGGTTTTATCTGTCTGTAAAAGAACAGGATGTCAATTCTGCAGGTGGTTAGTGGAGAGAGAAGCCATGGTAAGGAGATGGGGACAGTAAATAGGCAGCTAATAAGCTTGTTTATGGGTTTCATTTCAAATCCTCTTGCTTTTTAATTTTGCTATGAGAATATGCCTGCGTCTACACTGTGGTTTTATTCCTCAGGCTAGCCAGGTATAGTGGAACTTGTGATCAGTTTGTAGTGGTTAATCATATGTTTTTCTTTACTGAGGTTACTCCGTATTGGTATAAAATAAGCAATTAGTTTCTCTTTGCAATCAGCCTGTGTGTTTTTCTGAGATAAGCAATCTGTATAATTACCGTTCTCTCAGGTATAGGTAATGAACCTCTTCCCCTTTCCGGTAAGCAGTTAGTCACCTGGGGAAGTTCAGTGGAATCATTCTGGGATCAAATTAGTATCACTACCAGTATGGATGAAGATGATTTCTTCTGTAATGGCTTTTGTGTCAAAGACTGATTTAAGTTTGATGAGTAAATAGAATCAAGCTTCATTAAACAAGCTTTTGGTAAACAAGCTTTTGGACAAAAAGCTTTTAGCTTTTGTCCCTAGACTTAACTTGTTAAAACAAAAGTACGGTTTCAGCAGGACAGTAAATTTGAATAGTGTCACAAGTTTCCTTGCAAACCGGGAAGTAAGAATACAAGTTACACACAGTTTATCTGCCAGAAGGTCTGCTTTGAGGTGTGCCGTGGTACATTGCTGCTGTCTGCAAATCCTGGCAAGGGGCTGTGGGAGGTCCATGTGAATGTGGAAAGCTTGGGTGGTTTCGTGGAAGACCTGGAGTGCAGACAGTAAACTGGTGGTAAGAAACAGAGGCAGGTAAAACACAGGTTAACAAAGTTGTGTTTAGAAAAATGGACCACTGCAGACTTGTAAACATCTGGATGAGGAGGAAGAACCATATATTGCGCTCCTTTGCAGTGCAGCTGCCCAAGAGCTTTACCAACAGCCTTTTGCTCAGCTTAGCCAACAATACTATAGCCACATTGAGATCATGCCCATGACTCTACCCACATCTCCTCTGCTGGACCACTTCCAGAAGCTAGTCTCAGGGTAAAATTTGTCTTGCTAACCTAGAGGAAAAATATGCTTCTAGGAGGGTTCTTTTTTTTTCACCACAGTTTAGCTAGCTGAATTGGGTCAATAACAGCTGGAAAGGTGAAGGGAATACAGTCACCCCTGTTAAACTGGTCAGACTGCAGCATCGTACCATTCCCTGAAGGGGAGGCATAGTGAGGAACACAGTAGAAAAGATCCAGCAGTATGCAGAAATGGAGCAAATAGGTAGTGTTTGTAATGATTAACTTCATGAAATGGAGCATTATGAACTAGCCATGGGATAACCTAGAGAAGGTGATGTGTATCTCTGCCTGGATGCCAACAATCATGCTACTTTAAATTCATTGCAGGGACAAAAAGATAGTGACACAGTATTGGCATCAAAGCCTATATAGGATAACCATTTTCTCATGTGTTTCTTTTAATTCCCTTGAGCTGTCATTCCTGCATCTGAAGCTCTTGGCAAAAATATTACTACTTTTTCTTCACAGGGAAGCTTCTTGCGCCTATATTATCCATCATGCAATGCCACAGATAATGAAGAGGCACCATGGATTCCAGATAAAGAATACTATCAGGGGCTCTCTGACTTCCTTAACATGTATCGAGTTGTAGGAGAAAGGCTTTTCCAGTACTATGTTGGTAAGACTCATTCTGGATTTATTCCTTGACTAGTGCAAGGGCACGAGCTCTGTACACAGGTTGTCACCTCAGTGCTCCGTGAGCCCTGTGTTACTGCTGAAGCTTTTCTCAAAGAAGTGTGTTTGTTTGGGATGGGTTTGTGTAGTGAGGCTCAATGCTGAATGTGACCCAGTTCTCAGGCAGACCTGCAGTGTCTGACTGCTCTGAATAGGAGTGGCTGGGCAGTTTGCTCTAGGAAGAGCTTGGGTAAGCTGCAGCTATGTGTTGGGATTTAAATCCCATGAGGAAATGTGTAGATATACAAAGATCAGATAGATCCTAAGGTCTGAATACCAACTAGACTGGATGCGTGCTTATTCCTATAAATCTGTTTTCATAGGGTTTAAGAGATATATAGGGTTTGTGCTAGGCTGTGGATGGGAGGAAGAGAAGGAAAGTATCTTTTCCCAAGTAGAAAGTATTTTCAGAATCAGATCTGTATTTGTCTCCTGTATTGTAAGGATGAGAATTGGTACCTTATCTTTAGATGACCACCACAAAATCAGCAGTCACCAGATTCTCTCATCTCAGTAATAATGACATATGCTTTGATTTTTATCTAGGTTCAGTGACCTGTCCTGCAAAGTCAAATGCTGCTTTTAAGCTGGGAGAAAAATACCCACTCCTCATTTTTTCCCATGGACTTGGAGCTTTTCGGTAATTCCACAGTTTGCTGACAAATTATTTTTGTTGTCTATGTAGACAGCAGCCTCCAAGGATGGTTCTGAACAGATTTTCAGTAGGGGGGTGAGATCCCTGTGGTGTTGAAAGAGATTTGAACAGGCTGCTGTGTATCAGTACCACTGAAATAAACAGCAGTAAATAAAAGCAGGGTTGGTGTATTTGTTTGTGTTTTCCCTGTGTATTTTAGGGGTGAAGGTATTTCCTAATCCATGAGCATGTTGTGAAGATTAGCTAGTTGATTTTTGGACAGCTCTTTGAAGATGTAAAGTGTGATATGTGCTGCTTGTTTAAAATCATTAGCATTTTTCCTTCTGAATAGATAGTAAAACAGTAACAGGGGTTTGTGAACAGGCTTTGGTGCCTGCCATGCAAAAGCCTGCTCTACTGGCTATCAAATTAAAACAGAAGAAATACTGAATGGGGGCTAGCACATACAGAGTGTGGTCAACGTTTAAAGAGCAGTCTAACTGAAATTATGACCTATGCACATGTCTCACCAGGGTGTGGTTTTGATTGCAGGACCATCTATTCTGCTATTTGCATAGAGATGGCTTCTCAGGGCTTTGTAGTGGCTGCTGTGGAGCACAGGTGCGTATACTGCACGTTCTTGAGTTCTGATAGAAAGAAATTTTCTCACATTAAATAAGTTCTAAAGAAGAACTTACGGTGTTTTCTTAAAGAAAAACTAACTTATCTTCTTCAGCCCTGTCTACCCTCCTCACACCCTACTCGCCTTCACCCCCCCTGTTTCTCAGCTCAACTCTTATCTAAGCAAAGGAGATGTTTAGGTTGGATATTAGGAAAAGTTTCTTCACCAAAACGGTGATCAGGCATTGGAACAGGCTCTCCAGGGCAGTGGTGGAATCAGTGTCCTGGGAAGTGTTCAAAAAACCATGTAGATGAGGCCCTTAGTGACAGGCTTAGTGGTGGTCTTGGCAGTCCTGGGGTAAAGGTTGGACTTGATGATCTTAAAGGTCTTTTCCAACCTAGTTGATTCTAAAGGAGATTTGATAAGCCCTTGAATGAGAAGTCCCGGGGAAGATATCATTCATCAGTCTTCAGGCATGCTATTCTCCCTCTTACTGTTAGAACCTGGATAATATAAAGAAAGCGGGAGTTTTTGGGGTTATTGCATTATTTAGAAAGTCTGTCTACACTCAGTTGTGATTGCAGCCGCACTGGTTGATAGCTGAATCTCTTGAGATAAGTGAAATCTAAAACTTCTGCTAACTTCATCTCAAACCAAACAGAATACACCCCTAGAAATAACCTTATGTTGTTATTACAGAGATGAATCTGCTTCAGCAACATATTATTGTAAAAAAAAGTCACTTTCTGAACCACGGGAAGAGTCTACGTCAAGCCTGGAAAAGGAGTGGATCTACTACAGGAAACTAAAAACTGGAGAGGAAGAGCGTTGTTTGCGCCATAAGCAGGTACTCGTCCTAGGTCTGGGCTCTAGGAAGTGAGGCAGAAGTGGTTTGTTGAGGATTAGCCAGCAGACTCTTTCCCTTTGGCTATGTCTGCAGTTGTTTGCTATGACTCAGGGCATATGCAAAAATGCATCAAGTCCTGTGTCCCAGAAGATGGGAAAGCCAACAGCTTTCTTCAGAGCATAAACTGCTTCCTCAACAAAGCTTTCTCGTGAAGTTGCACTGTTGAGCTTAGTCAGCTGTTTCTCCCCTGGTTCTAGTCAACTCTCTGTTTCTTCTCTGTGTGTTCACACTTTTGCTGCCCAGCTCAGCCTTTAAGTGGCACGGAGTTCATTTCCAATGTTTGTGTAGCCTTAGGCTTGCTTTAGCTTTTGTTTACTGTTGGTTAGCAAGATGAATCATGGCTGCTTTAAGGAGAACGTTTGCTTCATCTTCAACACGCTTTAATGTGGTTTATAGCAATGTAGACAATGCAGACTTCCTGATTATAAGCAGCATCTATGCTAGATGTGATATGGTCATACTGATGAGCTACTCCAAGCATAGACTTGACCTTTAAAATGATGGGAGTACTTTCTTCCCACTAATGCAAACTCAGCCAGGGAGGTGTTTATCTCCCTGGGCCATATAGACAGCAGTGCAAGTGTCATTTCCTGTATGCATACAACATCCTACTTAAAAGTCTAAATGCAGAGTGTCTGAGCTTGCAAATAACCTCCAGAAGCTGTTGCCTGCAAATTTCAGTAGTAGATAAATCAGGAGGTTGAGATTTATTTGAAATTCAGTGATATGCAGACATCTTGCTGCTGCCTACACACTGCAGTTCCCAAGGACAGCACTCTTCTTTGACTCTTTTTGAAGCTTTTCTGTTACTGACATACCAAAGTCAAAACCACTTCTTATACTGAACAATGAAAACCTTTATTTGCAACAGCTTTGTACAGTTTTCAAGAATGTGTATGTATATAGAAGACTGGCTTCTTGGCTGTTTCTTATTTTGGGTTTATCCAGTGTAAAGACAGTTTCAAGGGTATTGTGCAGATGGGGCAAGTGATGTATTGACATTTGCTCATCAAAGCGAGCACAAGGAGCAGCAAGTCAGCCTTCTTTGTAGTTGTATAACTTAAGCCTTTGCGCATCCCAGCAACCCCTTCTCTGAGTAGTGACAGGATGAAGGAGTTGAAGGTCTCTGGCACATGTTAAAGGGATAAATTCCTCCATGTGCAGATCATTATGCAAGATCGTCAACTCTTTGGACCTCCAAAAGTCAGTTTTGTTGTTGATCAGACATCAGAGTTCCATTCTGCAGTTCAGAACAGTTCTTACAGTATCAAACACAAAGGGCATTGGGAAATCAGACAGTCTTGTGTCCAAAGGGCCAGCAAACCTAGTAGCTGTCTGATAATGCCTTCCACTGCTCTGTCACAACTTTTCTTTCTCCCCAGGTGCAGCAAAGAGCACAGGAGTGTATCAAAGCTCTCAATCTCATTCTTAAAATCAATTCAGGAGAGGAAGTAACGAATGTACTAAATTCAAACTTTGACTGGAATAGCCTAAAGGTGAGTGAAAAGCGGTGACTGCATCTTGTTAAACACCTAATAATGCTTCTCGTTTCCCTCTTCCATTTCTAAACTGGTGCCTGCAAGCTATTCTGAAGATCACACTGTAGATCTGTGAAGATATTCTCAGCTAGATAGGTAGTAATGGAGCTGAAATGATGCTTTTCCTACTTCCAAAGGATCTATTGCCTAAACAATTATTCCCTGAAAAAAAAAAGAAAAAAAAAAGTTTGGGAAAGAAAGTCTCTTACAGCACCTGGATTTTTTTGACAGGATTCTGTTGATACTAGCAGAATAGCTGTGATGGGACACTCTTTTGGTGGTGCTACAGTTATTGAGAGTCTCAGCAAAGAAATAAGATTCAGGTAAGTATGCAAAACAAGGCAAGAGACATTTGGCACTTAAGAGGTCTGGAGTAAGGGACCTTGCCTAAGCCCCCAACTACTGATTAGCTCTTGAAGAAAAGATCTGTTTGGCATGTCTTGTTTTCTCAAGTCATGCTTCTTTCAACTGTGGGGATGTGGTGGAACACAATAGCTGTATCATATTGTATCATGTACCATGATACTGTGGCACCCTGACAACTCTCCTGTGCTGGGCTGGACCTGGCAACTGAGACCATGGATACTGCAATAATGGATTAACTCTCTTCCCCCAGAGAAGAAATAATACTGAAACAAAGTGATTAACCTGTGATTAAACAAAGTGATTCATTAACCTGTTCAGTATCATAGAGCGTTTCTCTGCCATGTCTCCTGCAAATCAAAGCATGCTGAGAACTTCCGTACAAAGCTTTCTGCTTCTGTGACAATACCCAGTTGTTTTTGGCAGGTGTGGCATTGCCCTCGATGCATGGATGCTTCCAGTAGGTGATGACATTTACCAAAACAGTGTCCAGCAACCGCTGCTTTTTATCAACTCTGAAAAATTCCAGTGGGCTGATAACATCTTAAAGATGAAGAAGCTCAGCTCCAATGACACAAACAAGAAAATGATCACTATTAAGTAAGTGTCCAGGATCCATCATTTCTGTGGCTGTTACTCTCTTGTTGAAGCTGTTCAGTTACATAAGAGGGACATGGACCTGCTTGAGCAAGTCCAGAGGAGGCCACGGAGATGCTCACGGGGCTGGAGCACCTCTGCTATGGAGACAGGCTGAGAGAGCTGGGCTTGTTGAGCCTGGAGAAGGATCCAGGGAGACCTTAGAGCAGCTTCCAGTGCCTAAAGGGGCTGACAAGAAAGCTGGAGAGGGGCTTTTGACAAGGGCCTGTAGTGACAGGATAAGGGGGAATGGCTTTAACCTGACAGAGGGGAGATTTAGATTAGATATTAGAAAGAAGCTTTTCCCTGTGAGGGTGGTGAGGCGCTGGTGCAGGTTGCACAGAGAAGTTGTGGCTGTCCCATCCCTATCCCTGGCAGTGTTCAAGGCCAGGTTGTATGGGGCTTGGAGCAACCTGGTCTAGCGGAAGGTGTCCCTGCCTGTGGCAGGGGGTTGGAACTAGATGGTCTTTAAGGTCCCTTCCAATCCAAACCACTCAGTGGTTCTATATAACTGCAGAAAGACAGTCAATACTTCTGCAAAGCCCAGGTTTTCACTGCATGTTTAAAATAGACAGCAATATGTCCCCCACAGGGGAGACAGAGACTTCTCAAATCAGCCAGTAATCCTAAGTGTAAGGTACTCCAAGCTGTGCATTCCTGCCCCAGGCCACAAGTTTTGCTCGGGGCCTCATTGATCATCTGCATTTGAACACTTTAAATAGCCTTCTGGGTGCATTTACACACTTGCCTTGTGAAAGTACTGCGTACAGCAGAGTCAGTGGCTCTATAACCTAACTTACAGCAGAGAGACAACTTGAAGTTTTGCCAAGCCTACTGATTGCCATTGCAGTTATAGTGATTACAGTAAAGCATGTACAAAACTTCCTCCCTTCTGTGGTTAGGGCAGAATTTACTGCGCATCTTGCATGCTCATGAGATTAACCTGCTTTATCTTCTGCTAAAAAAGACAGTATGAGATGTGCGACTGTCTTTGAAGAAGCCTGTGCAACCCATGGCATCTTTTAATCAGCCATTCCTACAAGCCTGTGGCTCATTTTTCTGTTTGCAGGGGGTCAGTACATCAGAGCTTTCCTGACTTTACCTTTGTGAGTGGAGGACTTATTGGAAGATTTTTCAAACTAAAAGGAGAAATAGATCCAAATGAAGCTATTGATATAAGCAATCATGCATCATTAGCCTTCCTGCAGAAACATTTGAGTAAGTATCTGTTTACATCCAAGTATGAAGTTAATATTTAATCCCCCTGAAGCTTTTTATATAACCATTCCGTTCAGAACAAGATCAGAAGTAAGCATGTCCTTTTTCCCTCCTTAAAACATCATGCCTCCCTTCTTTGCCAAGTTGGTTTAATTTTTCAGTGTAGCTTTAAAAAAGCCGATTAGTTAAGTCATTACCACTCGGATTTTCTTTTCCCCATTTTATAGGTCTTAAGAAAGATTTCGATCAGTGGGATTCTCTTGTGGATGGCATAGGACCCAATGTTATTCCTGGTACCAATATTGACTTACCTCCAGCTGAACCTGAATAAGGAATAGAAAGAAGTACTGGATGCTGCAGCCATCACAACACTAATATTGGCCAGACATTACTCAGACATGTGATAACATTGGCCACCTACACAGCTTTTGGGGTGTGGAACAAAAAATAGAGATAAGGCATTAGGTTATGTTATCATCAAAATGTAGAGAGGTTTTAGTTCAAATGAGTCAGAAGGATTCTCGGAAACACTGCTATAGGGTAATTTCTGCTTTGTAGGCAGCCGAAGGGAAATCATTTGATGGTAACTTAAACTCTCTGGTTTTGATTTAGAATCAAGTTTGCAGAGAAACGGTTAAGCTCCAAGGAATTCAGCTGAAGTGCTGCTTACCAAGCTTTAAGTCCAGCAAACTTTTTTTGCAGTGTAAGAAAAAAATATCTAATTTGTTATTAAACTACTTGGTATTTCAGCTGTGCTGACAACAGTTGGAAGTTGAAGCAGGTTTTTGCTCCTCCTAAGTCAGAGAGGTACCAGTTGAAGGGCTTCAACACTGTCTTATTTTAGTAAGCCCTAGTAAAAGCTACAGGAAATAGCTTAATGTAACACCAGAGAAGTGTTTGTTCAGACACAGGATTTCTCATGTGAGCTCAATCCACTTATGTTTAAGATCTGTGTTTACTGCCATACTTAGAGGATGTTTCCATTCCAAAAGCTGCTGAAACGGTCACTCTTGTAGCAACTGTAATTCCCCTTAGTCAAAGCTCCAAGCAGTGCTCCTCTTGTTCATACCTGTATTACCACTGTCAGTCATACTGGTGTAGGTGAAATTACAGAAGAGATCTGTCACTTCTACCACTCCCTTTAGAAAGGAGTAATTAAGCATTGCTTGATCATCTTGATGTCTCTCTCATGGCTGTATTACTATGACACTCATCTTTGCGCAGGTACTTGCTGTGTGTATCTGTCAGTAGAAGCAGTTGACTATGTGGTTGCCTAAAGGAAGCTCTGATTTTTAGAGCAAAGCTCCTTGAAGCTGCCACCTGGAAGAGCGACTTCTAAATGAATAAACCTTGCGAAAGGGGGACTACTTCTAGCTGTAGCCTATTTGTTCCAAAAATCAGATGACAAACAAAACTGAAGCAAGCAGAACAAGCAGAACAGTTAACAGAGTAATTAAATATTTATGTAATCTGTGATCTTAACATGAGATTACAACATCTAAGACCTGTTTTCAGAATTAAATTCTCTCCAGCCTACTAATATGTATTGTCTCTGTTAAGGGAATAGACACGCAAATGTTTCTTCTTACTGTGTAAGCACTAACACCGACATCTACTGTGATATTCACCCAGACTATTACATTGTCAGAGATCTTGGCATAGAACAGGACTACACAATAGAAACCTCTTTTCAACACGAGAAGGAGAATAAAAGGTGACCTAAGATGTAGCTGGTTTAACAAATCCTTACCGCACTGTACGCATGCAGAGCAAAACTATTCTGCTAGGTCTGCTTCATATCTGTAGGAAGAGTTTTGTCTTTCATTAGTGCCAATTAAGGCCATGTCATAACTACAAGTTCTATTTTGTACATGACTGATATTTCAAAGCATTCACCATGGCTCAGTGCTCTAGAGAGCTGTATAGGGTCAAAACAGAACCAGGATCTGCAGAATGTGCATAGCTACATCTAACTGCAGTAGTAGAGTTGAAAAAAAGATACTTGGTACGCACACAACATTTGGGCTTATGCTTAGGGAAAGAACACAAATCATTAACAAAACAGTATATGCCAGCCGAAGCTTTTTCCAGCTTCTTCCATTGCTTTGTAACAGCACCAAATGCAAGACTTCAACCTGAATCAACTATGTTCCCCCACAGCAAAAAAACTCCTCCCCCCCAAAAAAAAAATACCCTCAACCATTTTTTAGAGAGAAAAAAAACCCCTCAAAACACTTAACAATGCAACTTTTCTCAAAACAAACATCAGAAAGCAGTATTGTGCACCACAGGAGCCTATACAGCAACTCAAAAGAAACCTCTGTTGAAGAACCACCCACTGGCAGCTAGATAACAATAAAGTACAGAAATAAGAAGCCAAACAGACAGTAACAGCCTAGTAACAAGTACTACTCCTTGACATTTGCTCCATTATGTAGAAAAAACACTCAGTGCTTTGCTTGTATTCTTGTTCCCATGAAAACACATTTTCACAGGAATGCTTGTGTACATGGGTACTTGTTCAGCTTCATGTGGTCAACACGTCACTTCATTTCAGCAATGTTGGAGGAGATGAGGGATCTTCAACTAAATGTGAACTGTAGCCGCTTTGCTTTTCTACAGAAAGTAAAAATAAATTAGACCCATCAGAATGTTTATAGAAACATGTATAAATACATTAATATTCAAGGTCTAACTCAACAAGGCTTTGAACTAAATGTCATCAACATACTGCACCATATTAAAAGACTACACTCAGGCAAAGTTATCATGTAAAGATAAGACAGCTGAAACAACAGAACTGCCCAAGATGAAGCAAGCAGTGCTCCCAGATTTCAGTTACGAGTTCAAGCCACTACATTCCTCAGTGGTCTTAGGGTAACACACTGCAGGAGTTTTTGCATCCTGTGGATACCTTCTACTCTAATTGCCTTTCCAGACAGTGGTCCACATTTGCAGCAAGATCCACATCTGTCCCACATGGTTGCATGACCTTAACTAACATTTTCTGTGCTGTTTGCCCAACAGGTAACTAGATCTCCATTGCAGGCTTCATGATTCGTTACCTGAGAACCAGTCCACTTTCAGTACAGGTATACTGAAATGAAATTACCAATTCAACCACTGAAAACACAAATGCCATCTCTACTCAAGCTTATTTCAGTCTCCATCAGGCAACCACTGGTCAAACACTGGAACAAATTTCCCAGAGAGGTTCTGGAATCTCCATCCTTGGATAGATTCCAGACCTGGAAGGAGGGTCCTAAGCAACCTGATCTAGTTGACTTTGCTTTGAGCACCTTCGAAGGTCCCTTTCAACCAGAACTTCTCTACAATTCCATAGATTTTAGAAATAGTATACAATCAGAAAGAATTTGTACTATTTTCTTTGGTACACAGAATAGGCGTTTGCTAGTAACACTTCAGAATTTAATAAAGACGTACATGCACTATTTGCAAACTACTGTTACAACAACTAAGGTAGTATTATGGGTTTAGATTTATAGATGAAGATCTATTAAGGGATTGGGGCATTCAAATACCAAATTACAATGCTTAGTACAATCTGCCTAGTAGTTGCTCACCTTGCCTCAGAAACGTGAGCAAGAGTAGCATGCTGGTGGCTAATGCTCAAGAGCCTACCAAAACCTATAACATATCACTCCAACTTGTCCAAAAGGCTCAATCTACTAGGTTGAATAAATAAATACTAAATTGATTTCTAATCAAGTCAGTAGCAGCTTACATTGCAGATATTCACCATTAAACTGACAGTACGTAAGCTAATGCTAAGAAAACCAGAACAACAATATTAAATACATAAGCTAAAAAAAGTTTCAACTGTAGTTTCCTAAATAAAGCATCTGCTAGAAAATTAGAAAGCATCCAAACATGGAGTTCACCACCTCTTTGGGAGGTTTAAGGTGGTCTTACCTTGAAGTAAGGACTCTTCTGGTAAGAACTGCAAGTTTCCTGTTACAGGGGTTATTGCCTAAACAAAAGGGGATTCCGTTAGGAAGCTGGCACTACTGCCAAGATAGTTTTCCATTGAGGTGCTTCCTTTAATACTAGACTAACTTTTTTATCAGCACTGCTGGACTCTAATTTACCACTGCTCTGTCCCCTTATAACTCACTACAGAAGTCTTCTGCCCACTTTTCACTTTGATGGAAGAACTGCATGTGAAGAATAAACTGGAAATTCATTCTGTTATCATCAGTAGCATGGCTGACAACCTGAGTTTTGGGTTGCAGAGATGAGTTTTTCATTTGTTGGTACGTCATGAAGAACACTGGTGAAAAATCTTACTATAATTTCCCAATTACTTCATAATAGAAGTATTTTTCATAATTTACCAGTTAGTTACATGCTCTACTAGCATGATCTGTCAAAAGCCACATATCAGCATTGTTCTACAGCTCTTGATTAATAGTAGTCTCCTGTAACATCTCTTCCTTCAAGCTGTTTTCATAAATCTATTCCCAGCCTGAACTAACAGTCCTCAGGCCAAATGGCTGACAGTTTATAGTTTATGTAAACTATTTATATGGATTTGTATATCAGTTATGTAATATATTCATACAAGTTTCTATAGTCTCCATAGTAATCCATAGAGAAGGAAGGACAATATGAAGTCTTAAAGAAAAATACTGCGCTTCTAGCAGTGGGCATGAATACACAGATTTACATTAATGCTACTTTGCCTTTCTAAGGCTGACACAGGCAGAAGCACAACTAAACTCAAGAGAGCCCTTTCTAAAAGGCAGTACTGTCCTGCCCAGTCCACTACCACACTGCCTTACCTCAGATGACCTGTAAGCCCAGTCAGGAACACCATTCCAGACATTCTCAGGATCCACAATCTCCTCATTGCCACTGGAGAGATTCAAGACCTGTACAGACAAAGCCAAAACACATCTAACACAGCAGTGGATCCTGAGAACACACTCAGCAAGTAAGACATCATAGTAGGAGGAAAACACAGCTGAGGATTCCCTGCCTTTGAGAAGGCTTTAAGTCTGTATCTAGCAAGGAAGAGCAAGTTAACTTCTAATAAAGCTGAGTATCACTACTGAATCTGCTCAAGGCTCTCCTGAACTTTTAACCCAAGTATGGTGAGAAAGGAAGGCTGGAAAACATGTACTAGGTCAGAACCAGTAGGAAACCAATCAGTAAGGATATCGCTACATACCAGACACTGACACTCATCTGAATACAGGCTGAGGTTAGTTTTAGATACCCAAGGAATCCACTAGTAAAAGAGATGGCTTTCATGATCTCAGGCATTCATTCAATCTTTCAAAAAGTTACTTCTATGAAGTGATCTTTTGGATTTGCAACCTTAAATTACAACTTAAAATACAACTTTTATGCAAGTATAACGTCTGTGCATTTGTTTACACACACACACACACACACTCCCCCTGAACTGGAGGAAGACTATCCCATAGCTTAAACAGCAGTAAAACACCACAGCCCATTAGATTATAATCTGTTAATTCCCACCAACCACTAATGTAATACATTTCACTGAAGTAGTAGTAGTTGCATGTTTGTTATTAATTTGTCATTAATTACAATATAATTTAGGTTTCTTCCCAAATTTCTACTGCTCTAGCACTAATTCCTCAGTATAAAACATCAGTAAAATAATGCCAAGTTTCATAAGCTCCACAGCAGAATATTAACTTGCAGGCCAGACAAACACACACACATAAGTATGTATCTCAAACTGGAGCCAGATCCTTCAGTCTTCCTATGAAGGGTTATCAAGTGTTAGGAATATAGCATCCACTCAGTTTGAGACAGTGCTGTTTCTATGAAGTCTGTAAGTCCAAAATCAACCTTGAGAATACTGAGTCTTAAATTCTGTAACAGACTTCCCTAAAATATTCAAAGTTTGGAGGAAGACCAAAAAAGGACCAGATCTTAAGAATGCAGAAAGAGTATTCAAACCATACCTACCCTGGTACCTTTTTCAGATACCTCCAAAATGCGAGCCTCGCACCATTTTAGAGAGGTCCTCACCACGCATTTGGAACCAACAGCAAAGCCCTTCAGATGACAAGTATACTCATTGTGTCCTATAAAAATCATGTATCAACAAAGGAGGAAGAAAATAAAACCACAGAAAAACCCCAGATAACAATAAAAAAAACCCCACAAAACATAACAAAAACAACCCCTCCAAAAAAATACCTCACAACCTTGCTCCCATACTACCCACCCCCTTCCAAACTACTTAATAATTGAAAGTTAAAAATTTGTCATCCTGAACAGTCTTAAGTATGCATTTCATGTTCAGAAATAGATTTTCAATCATAAAATCATTAACCTCGCAAAGATAAGTCGCTGTTAGACTGTCAAATGATCCATGAGATACTACACTTAATCTGATGTCCTTAAGCCATCAAAACATACTGATGTTAACACTAAAATATTAACTTATTAGGCAATAAAAATTAGGTTCCCATAAGAAAGCTATTCTCATTTGAATATGCACAGCATTTTTATTATTTAACCCCTTAAAAAAAAAAAAAATTAAAAATCAGACACTTTACCTGCATCGCATGCAGCCAACTTCTCGTTTTGTTTTTTTTCTACATCTTCATCCCCAGGCTCACAGGCTGAATACCGCACATGTGCATTTCCACATTCTGTAAATGAGTCAGCCAAGTCTCGTTTCATCCATTCTTCCACGTAACAGTCATCTTTCTTCTTCTGCCACTCCTTATGTTTCTCAACTTTGCGGTCACATGATTTTACAGTGCAAACAGACCTCTGATTCATTAAGTCTTCTGTAAGACATGAAAATTGACTTCCACTATTTGCAGAACTTTGCAGTGCAGTGTGTTCCAACCTTACCAAGTCCTCATCCCCATCTTCCTGAGATGGATGTGCATCAGGCAGCACCAGTTCCAGAAGCTGCTCAATTTCAGCACCCAGCACTGACAGCATGTCATGGGTCTTCAGGTCCAGTTGTTTCTCAGATCTACCATCAGGTGAAGACAGCTTTAGGGGAGGAGGCTCTACTTCCATCCAGTCTTCTTGCAAAGAGTCTGCTTTATGAATTCCAGCTAAATTCAATTCTGGTTTCTCTGCCTTCTCTCCCAAAGACAGCTGAACACCAGATGCAATCAGCTCTACTGTATTCTCTCCATTGCTAACCGAAGGCACTGAATTCTCTCCCTTATTAAGTGATGGCAGGAGTTCAAGAAAGTTCAGAGCTGCCAAGTCCTCTATCTCCTCACTCATGACTGGCAGTTCAAATGATTCCTGTTCCAACACTTTCTCTCTTACTTTATCACCCGAAGCTGTCTGCGTTTCAAATGACTCTGTTTCCACAGCTTCCTTTGTTACTTCAGCAAAGAAGGGCTGTGCTGAAAGTGCCTCTAGCTCCAGTATTAACTCTTTTAGATCATCATATGAACACTGAGTTTGTAATTGATCCAGTTCTTCTAATATCTCTGTTTCATCACTTGAAGATGACTGTAGCACTGGCTCTCTTTGCAGTTCTTCGGCTGCTGAAGCACTGCCTGTCAGTTCCTTCAGCTCAGCATCCTCCTGAAATGTCTTTTCAGATAATTCTTGTTCTTCAGCTTTCATTTCACTCTGCGTAACATGAAGCCTGTAGCTTCTCACTGGTTCTAGTAATACATTGTTATCGCTGTCTTCTCCAGCTAGAGGTGTATCTTTATCAAAGTTGCTTTGATGCTCAGCTGTTTCACATCCATCATCAGCCTTCCCAGACGTATGCTCAACAGCTCCCACTGACGTACTTGTTTCTACAGTATTGAAACACTCAGAAGTGACACCCAGGAAAGGTTCAGAACAAAGTAAAGCACTTTCACTTTCTTCTTGAGCTAATCCACAAACAACAGGAGTTTCTCCTTCCGGACAAAGACCCGTATCATTCTTTGAACATCTGTTTTCCTTTAAGGGGTTCTCAAGGTCTGAGAAAGCCTTGTCACCAGTTCCTTTATTAGCCTTCCAAAAAGACTTCATCTCTTCATTAATACTCTTACCAGAAGCTTCCAGTTTGACAACAGACAGAGGGACTTTAGAAGCTTTGCATTCCTGAGTTTCTATTACTTTTGCTTCTAGTAAGACATCTTGGGTCATATCATAAAACTTCTCTTTTGCTTCACTAAGCCATGAGCCCTCAGAGGAATTGAAACCTGACAGACAGCAAGCAAATGCTTGATTAGGTACTTGGATCAATTCACATGGAATCTGTCTGACCAACTCCATGCTAATAGTTTCCTCACTTCCATAATCCACGTGTCTAACAACTACGCTGTCGCCTTCTACGCTGCTGACCTTAGCTCTGTAGAACTTCCCATCTTGGCTATATTTTGCTAGACAAATATCACCGCTTTTAATACAAGCTCTGCAATCATTTAAAGAGTTTAGTCCAGTGTTTTCAGCTTCCTCTATTTTTTCCTCTATGTACTTCATGTCTTCTGTATCAGCACTGCAACTCCAGAAGTATTCTGGACCATTTCCCACTGTGACATAAATTTTTACAGTCTGGCCTGCCTCTGGAAATTTCCAGATAAATGACTTACAGTTACCTACACAAGACATTTTATTTTGTGCCTGAGGCGGAAAAGGCTCACACGCAGTTGTTATGTCACTGTTCTCTCTTTTATCAAGTATTTCTGTTGAACAAGATCTTTCACTACTTGCAAGATTATCATCAGCTAAATCCACAGTTATTATACCTTCATGGTCACTGAGGATAACTTCCCATTTATCCTTAACCTTCTCCACAAATTCACACGTTAGCAGAACTTCACTTGTTCTATTGGTGAAGTAAAGCATGGCTTTCTCTGCCCAGTCTATATTTTCTTTGCATTTAAGTCCACCTAGGAAGCAGTGAATGCTTATTGCTGGAATAGATGACAAGTCTTCAGGGAGTCTGTGAGCTTGACCAACATTAATTACTGAAGTATTACCATAATCAATATATTGTATACTTATCAAATTATCAGAAGTCTTCTCTTTCACTACAGCTCGATACCACAGGCTGTCTTCTGAATAAACAGCACTGATTAAGTCTCCCACTTGGAAAAGTTGTCCACAAGGGTTCTTTGTTTGTGTCCTATTGTTTAAGCTTTCTGAAATGCTGTTAAGCTGAGCCTCGTCACTTTCTAGCTGAACATAAAAATCCAGTGGATCATTTACATGAGACACATACACTGACACTTTCAGACCTGGCACTATCTTCTGTTGCAGTAGATCAGATATATTTTTAAGCACTATACTCCCGCCTTCAGCATAACATTTAATATCTGACTGTGTATCCATTTGGATGGAAAGCAAAGACTCCTTCCCTGTTTTATTTAATAGAGAAGCATCCTTCTTACTGCTAATCACTTGATCGGATTCTAGTAATCCAGCTGCCTGATCTCCCTTTGCAGCAGGCTGGGAAAGGTTTTCATATTCTTTCTTGAAGTGCCTTTTGTTATCCCCCCCTTCTCTTTGGGCTTCAGATCTGCTTATTTTTCTTTCAAGAGACCTACCTGCATCTAAAGAGGATTCTGCACTCTCATTCCTCTCTATCACATCTGTACTTCTAGAGCACAAAGTTTCATTTTCTACAGGCCCAATTCCTGTATTGTTTATTAAGCTTAACTCCTTCAGTTTCGCATTAATTTGAGTACTACCATCAAACAACTCAACCAACAATTTACCGTCAGATTCCCTTGCTACTATGATTGCTTTTAATTGCCTTTCTAGGACAGCTTGCTTAAACCATGCTGTAGCTTCTTCGGGAACGTAAGATATATCAGATAAGGAACACTTTATGGCTTGCATTGGCAAAAGCAAGATATCACAAGCATCACTGGGTAAAGGAAGCAGATTATCTTTATCTATTGTCTCTGTGTTCCCAAAATCCACAAAGAAAACTTCCATGTCAGGTTTCCTTTTCATAATTATTCCCCTGTACCAGTGATTGTCCGTATACTTGGCTAGACACAAGCTCTCAGACTTCTCCAAGGTTTCTAAGCTGGTCATTGTTTCACTTAGGCGACCAATGTTATAGGTAAGCTGTGCTAAGACATCTGCACATCTTTCAAGTTGGCAGTAAAATGTCCATGGATCCTCAACATGCGTAATATAAATGTCTTCCTCATTCCCAATTTTGATACCATGCATAGAATAATAGTAAGAATGAAGATGAACCAAGGATGACAGAGGCTTTTGAGGAGATAAAGGTCTGGCTACACCCCTCTCGGTCAGAAACTGGCAAGCACTCTGAAATGGTGTCATTAAATCTACAATGTTAAACAGCTCCTTGCTTATTGAAGCCAAGGCAAATATCGTACACTTCAGTTCAAGATGAGATGAAGAAGTATCAATGAACTCCTGAAAAGCCCGAATTGCTTCTTCATCCCAAGCAAAAGGATCCTGACCATTTGGTTGAATCAAGTTGTAAAGGCTGCACCTGAAAGCCTGAGCCTCTAACTTAAGAAAGCGTTTGTGAGTTGAGCGGAGGTTTGCTAGAGAGACCAGCTCCCTGTTGCCATAGTCAACATATATGACTTCTACTTTTTCTGCAGAAGGAACTTCACTGATAATTAAAGCCCTGTACCATTTTTCATCCTCTGAGTACTGGGCTAAACATAGAGAATTTGGCCAAGCATGTGGGTGGGATGAATTTTCACAATACTCCTGAATTTCAGACATTAATAACTTAAGGTCTTGGCAATTTTTACTTAGCTGACACCAAAAATAACCCGGATTTTCAACATATGACACTACAACATTAACGGTAGTTCCCACTTCTAACTGACATCCATAAGAGGAGCTTAGCTTCATTTTGTCATAATTCTGTGTACAAGAGATGGGCAGGTTTTCCTTGTCCTCACACTTCTGAGCAGGAAGAGATTCACTACTTGCAGAATTGTGAATGGCTGCAACAGGGCTCCCTCTGACCACTACAGCTGCGTAAGAATTAAGTGCTCTATTGCTCCTCTTTAGATCAGATTCCTCTCCCAACCTCTTCTCTGCCTTTATTTGGTTTTCCTCCCCAGCACACGAGGCCAGGCTCACAGCCATATGAGGTGATTTCTGGACACTCTCGGGTATTGCACACCTCTGGTATTCAGCATACCCACCCTGAGCCATGAGTTTACTTACACTTTTCTCTCCTAATTGGGACTGGTCAAAAATTTCAACCATGTATTTGTCACCCTGCACACTCAAAAAATGAACCTTTAGTCCCTTGTTCAGTACAATCTCTCTAAATGCAGACACAGATGCTTCACTCCAACTCCCTCTCAGAGGGCAGATGTCTGCCAAACAACACTTCAGAGCTAAAGCAGGCAGTTCCCTGAACCGAGGGAGCAGCTCCTTCACCGCACACCTACGTACAGTTTCTCTGTTGCCTCTGTCCACCAGGTATACTTCTACCCCACTGTCCAGTACCCTGGTGATCACTGCTCGATAAAAGACACCCTCTTTCCCACTGGCACAACAAAGGGATCCAGGCTGTAGATCCCACCCAGCACCATCCAGCTTCATGTCATGTGAATAAAAATCCCACATGCACTGCTTCAACTGCCCAAAGAGCCGGCGATGCTCATGGAGCTGCAGCCAGAACTCAGATGGGTCTCTGAGGTGGGAGACCTGCGCATCATAGAATGCGCCCAGGTTCACATGTACATCAACTATAGGAGCAGAAGCCAAATCTCCATGCGCTAAAGCAATGGGAGGTGCTCCTGGAGGCAATTCCAGTTCAGCTGTGGATTCCTCTACTTCCAGCTGCTCCCGACCCTCAGTTTGGCTCACCTGTGTACAGCTGCTGACCAGGCAGCAAGCCTGCAGCCCAAAAACATAGTTCAAGTTGATGCCATTTTCCCCATACAGGTTCACGTAATAGAGATGCTCAAAGGAGCTAAAGGCTTTGATGTGAGCATTCACTCCTTTGCCTAGCGCTAATGCTTTCAGCTTACTGATCTGCAATGGGGACCAGCCACAACCCCCATCCGAAATACCCTGGAGAGCACACGCATAAGTTACCACAGGCACGTGGAAACACTCCGGGGGCAAATGGCACAGGTTAGCTCTGGTCACAGTCTCCTTCCTGCCATAGTCCACAAAGATCACTAGAGCCACTTGCTGGTTCTTCTTCCCAGCAATAAGCTCCAGCAGGAGTGCACGGTACCACTTGCCATCTCTGCCACGGGCAGCACAGGGTGAGCCCACTTTGGGTAACGGCAAGCAGGAGCAGGATTTATAAGTGTGGTGCATGGTATCAGAGAGGCAGCAGATCTCCTGGGACAAGCTCTTCAACTGGCAGTAGAAGTGGTGTGGGTCAGAGACATGGGTCACTAGGACAGGCTCTGTCACATCCAACTGAAGCTGCGGGTAAACATAATCCAAAGGAGGTGACACAGGCTGATAGGAGAGCAAAACATGGGGAAGCTGTGGCACTGCAGAAGATACAAAGGAACATGCTGAAGGCTGTACCTGGAGGTGGTTTCTTGGGTGGCCATAAGCTAGGCACTGCTTAAGCAACTGGCAGAACCAGCTGGGAGTGACACGCCTGGCCAGGCCCAGGTGATGCATCTGGGCTGCCAGCTGGGGCAGCTCGAGCACTATGAGCTGCGGTGTCACCACCTCCTGCACCCGTCCAGACATCTCCTTGCCATGCAAGAAGCTCAGGAACTCCATAGCCTCCACCGTCCAGTTGGAGAACGGCGCATCCCCACACGCTGCCACCCCGGGGCTTCCAAAGGGCACAATGTCGGCGACAATACAGCCCAGCACCTCCGGGGGCAGGCGGAAAAGCTCCTCGCAGCCCCGCGCCAGGTAATATGCGGACGTGACCACCATGCAGCCCTCATCGAGCAGGAACACACGGTAGTCCTGGCCGCAGCGACTCACCACGCAGCAGCGATACCACAGCCCGACCACCTCCACCAGGCCCAGGTCTCCTGTGCACAGCTCAACCCCACCAGCCACTAGGTCGGTGGGTTGCGGAGCAGCCGCCAGGCGCGGCCCCGCCGCCGCCTGGATCTTACGGCGGAGACGGACGTAGTCGGCGCGGCGGTCCCCCAGCAGCCCCCAGAGCCGCACGACGGGCACCTCGGGGCGCAGGCCCACGGTGCAGACCCGCAGGGTCACGGTGCTGCCGGGGCTGAGCACCCCGGTGCCGCCGCTCCGCCCGCACCTCATCCCGCCACCGCCCGCGCGACGGCAAACGGCCGCCCGCACCCGCCCTCATGCAGCACGCACCGCCCGCGGGGCAGCCGTTGGGCGTAAACTCAAGTGGCCGAGTCCACTTTGATCCCCGCAGGGGGAGTTGGGGGGGGAATAGGAGGGACGGAGCGGGCTAATACATCGGGCCGCGCCTGCTAAACAGAGATTGCTCCGGGGCGCTACAAAGAGGAGATAACCGTGGCACACTGGAGCCGCCGGGCTCAGCCCAGACCACGCTGGATCTGCCGACGCCCCAGGTGGAGCGCACCTCGCCGGCTGTGTGGTAGCAGCACGGCCGGGGGGCGGGGTCAGGGGAGACCTCTCGGCGCCCGCTTGGTCTCCATTGGTCAGAGCGGGCGCCGGGGGCGGGCAGTGCGTGCAGGGCTCGGCGGCTATTGGCCATCGCGGGGCGGCGGTGTGAGGGCGGGGTGAGGCGAGGTTCCGCGCCGCCGCTGGCCGTTGCGGCCGAGCGCTGCCCAACGGCGCGCCGAGGCCCGCGGCTGCCGGTCCCCGCGGGCTGGGCCGCCTGAGGGCCGCGCGGGGACCGCCTCCGCCCGCAGCGGGGCCCAGCCGCGAGCGTGCCACAGGCTCCCCGCAGGTGGAGGCCGCCCTCTCCTGGTCACCTCCCGATCCGCGACCGCCATCCGCAGCGCGGGGAGGGTGAGCCAGTGCCAATGGATGGGGCAGCCGCCGGCAAGCACCACGTCTCAGGGCCTCTCGGGGGAAGTGGCAAATGTGGGTGCTGTTTGGTGGCCCCATCCAGAGAGCCTGGACTAGCACACGGCTCCGTTTCGTCTCTTCAGCTCCGCAAGCAGGAGATTCCTCCCTGGTTTCCAGGCAGACCTTTGAGGTTCTGGTGGGGCTGCCTTCCAGCCCTTAGGGACAGTACACAGAAGTGGATGGGTGAAGAAGAAGGTGGCCTAGGACTTAACTGAGCCCTTCTTAGGCCACAGGAGGGGCCAGCCCGGGAACCTCAGTGACATCCTTTGGCTAATTTTTGGCTTTGAAACTGACGCTGATAGGTCAATAACTATGGCAAAGTACTTCACAGAGTGGAAACTTCTTGTTGAAAGATGTAGAGTTACAAAACACTAAGAATTAACGCAGAGAGTGGCAAGTTTTGCTATTCAAATTATTTATTTTATAATACAAAATACTAGGAATCGGCACGGTTATGAATCTCTTTAGTGTTTCATGCTCAAAACAGAGAAAAAGGTTTTGTGAAGAGTTAAACCACTTTTTCACTACAAGACTTAAAATTGCTTTTGTTTTTTTAACTCAATAGATAAGGTACTTCTGCATATCCATCACCAACGTTACCTCAGTAACAGGATTGCAGGCAGGACCCCTTAGGATGCAACCGAAGAAGCAGCTGTTGCTGCTGGTTTCTAATTGCTCGTGATAGTATGCAGGAAGGAGGGAACTCAGAAATTTCTCAGGCTGACAACTAGAAAAATAACAGGATTCCTGAACAACTTCTCACCCACTAATAATGGTGAGATTAATTTTTTCCAAACTGGAATCATAAACCCAAATGTGTGCCATGAAAATGGATCTACAGTACAATCAGAAATTACAAATGCAAGACAAGAAGACGTCCAAACTCAATTTAATCGGACATTGTCACATTGAAGATACTAGTTGCAAAAGGTAGTCTAGATCTGTGGTGCATTGACCCCGGCTGGACGCCAGGTGCCCTCCAAAGCTGCTCCATCACTTTCCTCCTCAACTGGATAGGGCAGAGAAAATAGAACAAAAGGCTCGTGAGAGCTAAGCCTTGTACCGTTATTTTGTTATTAGAGATTGCTAAATCAAAGCCAGCTTTATTCTGTCTACATTATGATTGCTTCTATACTGCATTTTTGCCTCGTGATTGCTTAAGGTAAGCCTAGTGACAAAGTGGCAGTCCCGTTCCCGATGAAATTTGGGAAGCTTTAGGTTTAAAAAAAAAAAAATCATATTCAAATATTTTGTGGTTTTGAAGAGAACTTTGTATTTCCAGCAAGATTTAAAATGGGCAGAGTGCGTATTTCCCTGGAGAAGTGGCACCTTAATGACCCGGTCTGCCACGTCAGCACTGGGGCTCTCACAGGACAAGTAGTTCAGCTTGGTCCTGTGGACAATGTGTATTAGAGTCCTTCAAGAGGCTTCAACCAGGCTTTTTATTTCCTGGGCACAGGACTCCATTTCCCTCCTGGATGTTACTCAGATGGTTGAGTGAAGAGGTCAGGCGGTCTCTGGGAAGTAGGAGGAACACAAACCCTTCCACCTTTTGTGCAAAGCAAATCTGAACTCAGGTAAACTGCTTTACTTTTTTTTCAGTACCTAGCACTATAGACTTGGTTTGCTGAGGCATCAAACGAGAAGTAGTTCTTTATGCGTGTGAAAATCTAATGTTAGCAAAAATTTTCCAATAATTTTATAGACTGCTTAGCCACAGAAGATGTTCAGTGCTGCATTGTTCAACCTGCCCTTGTCCTTAACAATAGGAACCATCTGTTATCATACAAGCAAACAGTATTATATTCTACTTGCTTGGAAGAGTTCTTTTTACCTCTGTTTACTGTTTCAGAAAGCTGATGCTGGCTGCAAATTGAAGTATTACTGTGACAGTTTTATCCTGTGGATAACTTAAATTTCATAGAGCAGTATGACAAGCAGATGGTGTCCTTAAGTCATGGCTACTCTTAACCCATAAGGACTGGATTTGGGGCAACAACCTATACATGTGATGCTGCTGCCAGTGTCCTAAATACATTAGTTTCCTGTAGGGTCAGGGTGCTTTGTGATTGATTTAGCTTTCTGATTCTTCTTTGTTTGTGAATATTGAAGCGGTTTCATGATTTTAAAAAGAACTAACTCCACAGATCCTTCTGATTTGTTCGTATGTAAGCCAGAATACCAGTGACCAAGGAGCCTGTGAAAGCAAACACTGAACTTAGAGGCTTAAAACAGATGTGACCTAATAAATAAACCCATTAGATTAAACTGTCTCCTCTTAAAAATCATATTCTTAAGCTTAATCTCATATTATGTCTTTCATGCAAAAATTGTAGTGTTGCATATGGTTAGAGCTACCCAGTCCTTCACAAGGCACTTAAAACTGTTTTTATTTCAGCTTGCCAACCCATAAGTGACCTGAAGTGTTTCAGACTTGGGGACTACTTCAGGCTGAATGCTTTTTAACGTTTTTAAAGGTTAGAGCCAGCTGGCAGAGTCTAGACACAGTCATGCTGTTAAATTCTTATAGACTCATCTAAACTTGCTGTTGGGAATTGTCCCTTGCCCAAAGCCAAGTTCCAGTTCCCAGGCTCCAGCTGCTGCTTGGCTTAATTGTACAGATGTAGCTTTAACAGCCCAGCAGCATGCAGCAGAAAGCTGCCAGCCTGAAATGGGGTAAAAGTGAGACCTCGGGGTGGAAGAGTAATAAGGCAATTTTGGGATCAGGAGAGAAGGAGGAATGAAAGTACAAGGAATTCAAAGGGTGTCTGGGGCTGGGAGTAAGAAGGAACAACAGAGAGTTTGGGGAAGGGAGAAAGGAGAGAGCCTGAAATTGTGAAAAAAAAAAAGGCAAGGAGAATCACTAGTAATTAAGGAGGACAGCATGTTCCAACATGGGGGAAGTGACACTGCAGGAAGTGTCATCATGCCACACATTCAATGATGCTAACTGCAATTAAATAAATCAAGAGACCCACATAGTTTTGAAAAAGTGCTGGCACAGAAAGAACTCACATTTTAATGCCAAATTGTTCAACTGTCTAGTGAAGGGAGTTAAAAGGCACTTACCATTCGCATCCAGGTTGGTATAAAGCCTTTGTATAGAGACATAAGCCCTTCACCCTGTACAGTTTGAATTAAGCAGTCCATGGAAGACTTATACAGAAGACCTCTGGCAATGTGAAAGGAGAACAAATAGTATTAGGGTTACAGATACACAAATTTAAAAGAACTCATTTCTCCTGAAAAATAATTTGTATGTGCTAATTTTTTACAAGCAAGAGCACTTTTATAGACTCCACTAATCAGAACTGAAATCCACCAGAGTAACTGGGTGTGCTCAGGTGGCCATCATGGTAACACCCCACCCCCTCCCCCCCAACATTTACTAAATCAGTAAAATTATCATCAAAAAGCTGAAGAGCAAATTAGAAACTTATCACTTCACTCCCAGTGAAATTGGTGAAACTCAGGTTTCAGTTTTCTACTGAAAAGTCATCTCCAAAGTGTCCATACCTTCCCTGCTTATCTCTTGGCTGGTTCATTACCCGGGTTTTCACCACATCAGCAGGAGTTCCCAGGACAGCAGCTACCAGGCCAGAACAGCAGCTGTCAACAGCAACAGATGCTTTAAGAGAAATTAAGATTTATCACAACGACTTAAGCACCATGATTCCAGTTCTAATAATAAAGATACATTAAAACAGTTATCATCAAATCATGTTTAATACCTCATAACATAAACTTGATTTGGGAAAAGGTTTGCTAGTATTGCTCTTGCAAAGATGTCCTCACCTCTGTATGCAGTTCTAAGGCAGGGGTAAAGGACCCACAACAGGCAATTTCTGATACTGTTTATAGAAAGCAGATTTCTTCATATTTTAAGGGAGTAAAAGAGGTTGTTCTGCAGGGGTTCTATCACTCATCTTTACTGTTTGCTAAAGTTGAAACTAGAGTAAATAAAATAGTACCAATTCTAGAAAAGTGAAAATTCCTGTGCTCTCACAGATGGGAGCAAAGGTGTTTAAGTGCATCAGCAAGGCACTTCTAGTGAGGGCAGTTTTGTAGCAATGGTTGCATCCTTTCTCTGGTGTCTTTTGTAAAGTGATGTCCTCTCAGGCAAAAAAACCCCAAAATTATAAAGGTGCATTTCATCAGCAGTATCACAACCAAAGAGTAGGGGCTTCTTGGCATGGAGAGGAGGATCAAGACAGCAAGGCTGGAAGTGCTGCACTGTGGAGAAAAGTGGTAATTGAGGAACAGGCACCTGGCAACACCGTGAGTCACACTATTGTCCACAAGTGGTGTGTTCAGAAGCAAGAAGTGTTTCACTGAGTCATAAGTGGTCAGATCTGTAAGAAGATAATGAGAAAAAACAGCACTGTCAGAAGTAAATGGTGTCTGTGGTGTTCACCACATAGGATGGAAGCCTGTCATGACCTATATTTCCAGTGCTGCTCCTCCCATTGGCATGGCTAGCACTCTGCCTCCAGTTTCTGATGATGGTTGTGGCATCTGAGTCCTCTCTTCAGCTATGTGAATGCATGCTCCTTTCTATTATCATCTTCTTGGATTTACCCTACAAATGATAAAACAATCCCAAATGGAAAATTCTGCAAAATAAGACTGCATGTTAATGTTGTGTGTGGAGAGGCATGCCTTAGTTAACAGTCATCTTGCAGCCTCATTTAGCAGCTCCTGCTGCAGGCATTACCCATCCAATGATTCCTTTACGGCTGCTTAAAAAGTGTAAGTTTACAGCACCTCTCATTTTCTACCTTCAAAGACATTTTTTTGACATGCTGCTAATGTAACCCTGTGTTGAGTGACCTAAAAATTGGTAGCCATCATGTCAAAGGAAATTAAATATCCAAAAGAAAAAATTGCCAAGGCAATGCTATAGCTTAAACCACGACAATGTGCCAAGCACTGAGTAAGTATTTATGGTGGAAACCCACAGGCAGTGTCTTTCCCAAAGACATCTCCCTCCTTACTTCACAAACAGGAAGGAGAACAAAGACCATCCAGCATATCCTAGCAGTTTTGGAGAGCCACAGGAAAGATCTATCTAAACATGGAAAGAGTGAGCGCTGCTTGGATCAGCCAAGCACTCGGGCAGCCACTCTGCAGCTCCATCACACCTTGTTCATCTGGATAGTGACACACGGACCATTCCCTAGCTCAGCCTTGGACCTGTGTCATCACCACAGACCTGGTGGAGATCGCTGAGCATCCTGGCTTGGCATCAGACCTGCCTCGCCACCACACTTTTTCCTGAGGATCTGGACCCTGGGGAGACCTGGCTGCCTGTGCAGGGTCTGCCCTGCTCAGCTTGATTGGGCAGCAGGGGGCTGGGTTGTAGCTGGCAAGGTCCCTTCTCTTCTGGCTGTAGGACATGTCAGCTCGCAGCTCACCATCCTTTAGGCTCAGGCACAGGCTTATTTTTAAGTGATTTGATTTCCACAGGACTGAAACAGAGGTGCACAAGGCAGAAGTCGCCTGCAGTGCACTCCAAACAGGTCCCCAGTGTAGCTAATCAAGAGTCTTAAGAGCAGGGGAGCAGCTGAACTTTTCTTTCTTAAAGCTTAGATGCGGCCTTAAGTATGGCAGACCAAGTAACTACATTTACCTCCCATGTTCACCAGAGCAGCTCTCTGGACATTTGGCACCCATCCAGCCCAAAGTCCCCGTACTCCTCCTTCAGACAGGATCTTCATAAATGCATGGTGCACTCCTTGAAACCTGAAATCAGTATGTAACTAGTAGGTAGAGAGCCCAGCTATGGAGAAATCTTTGCATCTTTGAATCCCCCACTCTCCCCACTGGCCAGAGCCATCGTGTGCCTCCTGGCCACCTCAGTGCCCTTCCCCTGAGAAGGCACAGAGCAGCTGGGGAGAGGAGGTGGCAGAAAACAGGGAGAACCACAGCATGGGCCAAAGAGTAATCATTAACAGGAAGAAAACACCCGTTTCGAGAGGAACTGACCGTAACGGCTTTCCTTCCAACTTCCGTCTTCCCTCCATCTGCATCTGCACCTTCACCAGATCAGTTGGGCTGGCAAAAAACTGTCCAATGGCACCCGCACACATGCCTCCAACTACAGCTTTCCTGCCAAACACGGGAAAAAACGTGCTCCAGGATACACTGAAAGTGGCAGTGCTCAAGCTGAAGAGTTCAGCAGCAGCACAGCCCAGGTGAAACAAGTGTAAATGGTTGTTCCCTGGCAGACAGCTTTTAGGGCTGCAGGACTTCTACAGTAAGGACAGTCCCCAAACAGACAAAAGTATAAATATGCAACATTACCAGAAAGGAAAGCTCCTATCCTCAGCCCTGCCAAGCACGGAGTCACGGAGATGTTCGTATGCAACCATCCGAACACCAGAGTACACTGCGGGAAACAAAAGCAGGAAACAGTGCTTGGGGCTGCCATTTCTGGAGGTCATCCTGTGACAGAGAGATCAAGAGATAGGTTTTCAAACACTCCGGAGCTTGCCTGGGTCAGCTGGTCACTGCTCTCATGTTCGTGATCACAGTGTGGAAAGTGAGGAGGCTACCTGGTAGCAATGCCAGACCAGAACTTTTAGCATCAGAAAATGTTTCTGGCTGAGCCATACGTCTGCCAGCAGGCAGCATGGCTTATGCCTACACACTAAGGAGTTGTGACCGCATTGCATCTCTCTCAGCTGATGCCAAGCACAAACCTCACACAAGTGCTTTTGAGGTTTGTTGCTGTTACCATATTTGCCCCACCCCTGGCAGTGTTCAAGGCCAGGTTGGACGGGGCTTTGAGCAACCTGGTCTGGTGGGAGGTGTCCCTGCCCATAGCAGGGGACTGGAACTAGATTATCTTGAAGGTCCCTTCCAACCCAAACCATTCTGTGATTCTATGATATTTCCAAATAAAACACAGAAAGCTGTTACCTGTGGCCAAACCACTAATGCATTTCTTCTACTGCTTGCATTCTTCTCTAGCACTTGCAGCCTTATCTTTTTTTCCTAGCCCATCTCCACTTCCCTCAAATAAAATATATTTATTTTTTGTGAGGACTCCGAGTGCCTGCTTGTGCTGAAGACCTTCCTGCAAAGGTGATTGTATTTTGTTTTCCCAGAAGCCAGTAAAAGGCTGTGGGGGAATGGGCATGAGAGGGAAGAGAGATACTGAGCCAGAATCCCATATATTTGCGTTAGGAAGTGGGATAGCAGGGTAGACTGAAGAAGCCCTTGCAGATATATTTAAAGCACAAGAAGATATGGCAAGCTGTTGTGGTTTGACCTCAGCAGGCAACTAAGTACCACACAGCTGTTCACTCACTCCCCTCCATGACATGAGATGAGGAGGAGAATCAGAAAAAGGTAAAACCTAATAATTAACATTTAATTATTAAACTGTTCTTATCTCAACCCAACCAACATGGTTTAATTAATTATTAAACCAAGTTTAATAATTAAAATAAGGTATAATACTAATAATACAATAATAATAGTAATGAAAAGAGAAATAACAAAAAGGCAGAAATAAAAGAGAATCCCCTCCCAACAAACAGCAGTGATGCACAATGCAATTGCTCACAACTTGCCGACTGATACCCAGCCCGACGCGAGCAGTGATCTGGGCCTTCTGGGTGAGTCCCCCCAGTTTCCATACTGGGCATGACATGCTGTGGTATGGAATACCCCTTTGGCTAGTTTGGGTCAGATGTCCTGTCTCTCTTTCCTTCCAGCTTCTTGTGCCCCTCCTCACTGGCAGAGCATGAGAGACTGAAAAGTCCTTGACCAGGGTAAGTGTTACTGAGCAACAACTAAAACATTGGTGTGTTACCATTGTT
This sequence comes from Strigops habroptila, assembly GCF_004027225.2. Taxonomy (NCBI): domain Eukaryota; kingdom Metazoa; phylum Chordata; class Aves; order Psittaciformes; family Psittacidae; genus Strigops; species Strigops habroptila. The sequence goes on from NC_044282.2 coordinate 57,201,870, forward strand.
CTCACACTAAAGCCAAAACACAGCACTGCACCATCTACTAGGAAGAAAATTAACTCTATCCCAGCCGAAACCAGGACACAAGCTCCCACCCCAAAAGGCTGTTGGCCACAGGAGGCAGGACCCAAACTCATCCCATCATGAGCAGACAATCACCTATGTGTCGGTAGATGGCTGGCGTGGCTCCTTGCCAGAGCTTTGTTAAGCCCTCCTCTTGCACGATGCCAGCCGCAGTGCGCAGCATGCCATGGTAAGGGACTGCCTGCCCAGCACCAGCTCCGCTGCCACGAACAGCAGCTTCACCTTGGACTTGCAGTCGAGTTTTTGTGAGATCCAGGGGAAATGTCACTGAGAAGAAAAAGCAGAGAACAAACATGAGTACGAGTGCAGCTGTGGGGAGACCTACCACGCTTGTAACATCTGCACCACGTCCCCCTGCCAGGCAGCCAAGGAGGCTGTGCAAGCATCAGCAGGCAGCTGGGACCATACCCAGTGAGGGTGGAGAACAGAAGATTCATGTCCGGATCTGCTGAAAATGTCTCTGGGCAGGAGTAACCAAAATTCCCATCAAACACCAACTCTTTACCCTCGATTTCTTTTTGCAGGTTTGTTATGCAATAAGCATACTTTCCAAGAGACTCTGGATTGAAAATCCTGTTCCAGTTACTCCCCATGAATAAAGATCGATCAAATCTCATGGAGCGTGTGGCCTCTCCAATTCTACCCAGCATAGTGGCAAGCACATGTTACAGTCAGGAACAACTCCACAGTGACCATCATAATACAGGCACACAGGCAAGCATCTGTTCTACGAACCACCTTTAACCATGCTGCTTTTCTGATCCAGACACAAAATCATGTTCAGCTTATTATTTCTCTCACTGAAATACATGGTGGCCAGGGAAGGTGCTGCAACTTGATCTCAGCTTCCTAGGGCTGCTCCTCAAACAGTGTGGGTATGTATTTGCTGCCCCTGATTTCAGTTCCAGGCAATGAGTGTCTCACAGGGTCCTGTCTCACAGGACCTTCCCAGCCTATCTCAGGCAGCGAGGGACCGGGAGCAGGGCTTGTCTTTGGCTCGATACCCCTGTGACACACTGTGCTACAGCATCCTTCCAGAGCAGGACTTGGAGGTGCTGCAGGAAGGCAGAAACACTCAAAAGACCCAAGAGATTTCCAGTCTATTTGTGCATTAAATCTGGTATTCATATTGAAAGATTAGCAAAGATTGAGAAGATACAAATCATTAGAGCAATGCAACAGATTTGCCTGCAAGAGCTTGGAGAAATTATACAGAATATGCTCTTGTAGAAATTATGTAGAATATGCTGAGAAATATTCCAAGAAAGTTACTGATCACTATGCACCCTGGCTATGCAGATGCCAGGGTGCTTCCTTCCTTCATTTCAGCAAGGAAATGGACTATGCATTTTTACAGACATCTCCACTGTAGCCAAAAATCTAAGATTTAATTTTAATTTGATTAAGCTGCATTTACTATGAAAAACAAATCCTTGAAGAAGTCAGCCCCTTGCTGCTAACTTAGGCAGCAGAGCTTCCTGTGTCTATAGCCATCTTCCAGAAAACAGCAAGTGCAATGCTTAAACCAGTGACGGTTGCTCTGTGTCAATTACTGCAGACCTTCGGTCTTGGTGGCAAAGATTTTGACCTGAAAAACTCCCTCCAGCCACAGTCAGGTGGTACAAAACACTTGCAAGGCTTAAATTACTGAAAAGTCGTGACAAGCACAGTGGAACAAACAGATCTGCTGGAATTGAAACCTGAAGCGAATGCCAAGGAATGAGGTATTTGGGGACTCAAGTTCCCCCTGCCCCCCATAGGTAAATGTGGACCCCCTTCCCTCTGAGAAAATCAGGGTGAGTTGTACCTAGTTCTGCCACAGCGGCTGCACAGGCTGACAGAGCGAATTTGCTGGCTCGGGGCCATCTCTCTGGAAGAGGTAAGCTCTTTTCTTCTGCAGGTGACATCTAGTGTCCAGCGTGAAACAAGGCTAACCAGCCACCCTGCGGGGTCTGCAGCAAAAGCAGACCCCAGCTCAGCTCTGTTCTGGGTCGTTTAAGAGACTAATTACTGAAGGTCATGTTCCTCCAGCGCCAGCAGCAGGAACTGCAGCAGCACAAGTGCGTCCTGCAGAGCTGCAGGGTCCTGGTGCAGTGACACAGGAGACTCCTGTGCAACAGCCTCCTGGGAAATGTAGTCTGTCACCAGCGCTGCTCTGTGCCGGGAAACCGGCAGTGCAGGTGCAGCCACACGCACACTATTGCCCAGTATGTATATATATATAGAATCATTAATGAAACCTCAAGATTATAAGAACATGTTTGGGGTTTGTTTGCTTTATGTGGTGCTGTCTTTGTCAGCAGTGCCTTGGGAGCCCCAGACTGCATCCGCATGGCAAACAGCTGCACAGGCATCTGACACAGATGAACTGATCCACGCCTGGTGTAACAAAAGCTGCATTAGCAACAGCTACATGTCAGTGTGGAGTGCTGGAGTGCTTGGAGCAGTTCCTGTCTCCTGGGGATTAGGCGCAGAGCAGTGTGCGTTGAGCAAGGGCCACGCAAACCTGGGAAGGCAGAAAACAGATCTCTGCCCAGAGCTCCATATGCGAATAGCTTAAAGCTTTTCTTGTCCGAATGCTGAGGCCCTGTTAATTGTGTGCCAGCCCTCATTTCTCTTAAATTAATGTAAGCATATTTAGGTTCTCACACCGAAAAAAGCCCAGTAAGGCATGTGCTGTTCAAGAGAAGCTTCTCATTTATTATGAAGGCTCAGCTGAATCACTAAGTTAATCATTAGCCATTAATCACTAAGCCTCATGCTGAGGATTTAGGAGTTTTTAGGTCACAAACTTACCCCAGAACACCTCCTGACTCCCCCGTCTGACAGCCTAACATTTTGGTCCTGGTCACAGCAATTCAGACAAATGAAGGGAGCATTGCAAGTGAAATATGCAGCTGAAGTCAGATGAATTTATCTCACCAGTCACCCGTAATGAGTATTGAACTGGATCCTTCTTTGGGTTAGAATTTTTGCAGTGATAAAACAAACTACCAACAAACCCCTGATTAAAACAGAAAGAAGGCATATTGCAATTAATGCTAACATGCCTGGCTGCACTGAGGGTACACGTGGTTCACAGCCGTATTCTAGACAGTGTATGCAATCTGCTGTTGGCATTTTTCTGCCTCCCTCCATAGCTGTTCTCTGGGTTTGGGTCAGCTTGTGCCACTGTGTATCAGCCTGGGTATTCCTGATTCACAATTTAGGTTGGAGAGGACCTCTAGAGGTCCCCTAGTACAATCCTCTGCCCAGAGCCAGGATAGCTTCAGGGTTACATCAGGTTGCCCAGGGTCTTGTTTGGACACCTTCTGAAAACCTCCAAGGATGGTGATTTCACAGCCACAGGCTGTTCCAGTGCTTAAACATTTTGTGAACATTTTTTTCCTTATATTTGGTCAGAATTTCCCATGTGGTATCTTATGTCCATTGCTTCTCATCCCTTAGATGTACACCTCTGAGGACGGTGTCACTCTTTCTTCTCTATAACCTAGTGCTTTAGGGGGTGGAAAACAACAACTAGATCCCTCCTTAAAATAAAGCCCATAAAATTGCAGTATCCTATGGAGAGAGCAGTTCTCCATGGTCATTTTTAGTCTGGGGAAATAAACCAGACAGACTTGGATATGGCAGTGATGAAAGAATTTTCCCACTGGATGTCTGAAATGAGCCTAGCTTGGAGAGAGACACTTGTGTGAACAGCTCTGTGATTTGTGGAGCAGAGAAAGGCCATTGCTCACAGAGGGCCATCAAACAGCTGGAGTTTATATGTCCCTAAGTCCTGAGGAAGACAGCTCCAGCAGAGCCGTCTCTTCTCCATGCTGAACTGTCCTAGCTGTCTCAGCCTCTTTGCAAATGACAGATGCTCCAGCCCTTTATGAGGTTCTTGGCACTTCACTGGGCTCACTCCAGCCTGTCCATGCCTCTCTTGCACTGGGGAGCCCAGAACAGGACCCAGCACTCCAGATGGATCTCTCTAGAGCTGAGCAGAAGGGGAGGATCATGTCGCTTGACCTGCGGGCAATGCTTTTCCTAATGCAGTCCAGGCTGCTTTTGAGTGCAAAGACACATTTTTGACTCATTCTCAACGTGGTGTCCACCAGGACCCCACGTCTGCCAAGCTGCTTTCCACCCAGGTGGCCCCCAGCCTGTACTGGTACGTAGGCATGTTCATACCCAGGGGCAGGACTTGGCTGAACTTCATGAGGTCACTTTGTTGCCAAGAAAAGTTGGATCAGATGATTCTTGAGATCCTTTCAAACCACATATTTTATGATTCTATAAGTCCCTGTTTTCCCATTTCTCCAGCCTGTTGAGGCTCCTCTGAATGACAGCACACTCATCTGGTCGGCCAACTGCTCCTCCTGATTTTGTATCGTCTTCAAATGTGCTGAGGATGTGCAGGGGTAGGCTGTGAGAGGAATTCCTATGGGGTTTTATGCTTAGTGAATTCTGTACATAATTTTGGTGTGATACTTCCACGCACGCAAAGAAATCAATCTGACCTCTCGGAAATGTCTTCTGATATTATAGTGATACTGTAGGGGCCACCAGCATGTTTTTAACTGGAGCCTTTCTCTGCCCCTCAGACACTGGGCACACATTCAGACTTTAATGAGATGATCTCAGGCAGGTGAGAGATACTTTTCATAGGACTTATTGCTTCAGGTGACACGTGCAGAAGTTTCTTGCCATCTGTCTTAATGAAAGCCAAATGTCTTCAATTTACAGCCTCTCTGCTTTGTAATCTTGATATTGCCAAAAATACTTTTTTGTAACTGAAGAAAGCAACACACTGCTTTGCCACAGAGCCCCTGGCTGCATCCCTGCCTGCTTGGGTAGCCTTCAGCAACCAGTGCGAAGTTCAAGGATTTGGCACAGCAGCATCTAAGTTTTGCAAGCAGTGGAGTTGGTCCTCATCCCAGAGCAGAGAATTGGCTCTGCCTTTTCCAAAACAAGTTAAAAACCAAGCCCCAAACTGGGCTGGTTGGTGCTTTGATATCTTGTCTCTGTGGCAGTGATCAGCTGGCAACTGATAAAGGACACCCTATTCACTGACACGGCCACGCGGGTGCTGTGGCAGGCAGCAGAGAGGCAAAATGGCTCTCGCTTTCCTCTTGGCAGCAATCCTGGGACTTCTTGTTTTCAAGGCTGTTTTGTTTCAGCTGAGAAACCCAAGCTCCCCTCCTTGCATCGGGGGCTGGATCCCTTGGTTTGGAGCTGTGTTTCAGTTCGGGAAGGCTCCTTTGGAGTACATAGAGCAAGCTAGAAGCAAGGTAATGGCTGTGGTGGTGTGCCTGCTCATGGGTGTGTGCTCCGGGTGGTTGCAGGGGAAAGGCGAGGAGAAACTCCTGCATTAAGTTTGTCCCTTTCCTGTCACGCTTCATAAGGTCAGGAGCATTTAGCTGGTGAAGGATTGGCTTTGTACCAGTAACATCGCTAAATTGTGGATCTGATCCAGGCATGATCTCTGTGCTTTGATCATTCTGTTTGGACCCAGCCTCTCCGCTGTTTTGCTTTTGCTGTCTGGCTACCTGTTAATCTTGTTTTCAGATAATGTGGAAAGCACTGTGCCGGGAGGAATTATTTGCATGCTGAAAGTTAGGTAAAATTTTTTAGTGCCAGTTGGTGTCCCTCAGCATTCGACAGAGCCACAGGCATGCTTGGCAGGTGACTCTTTCCATCTTAGAACACTTACCAAAGGCGGATATGAAGATTTACCCACTAGACATGCCTTTCTTTCTCTGTCTGATAGAGAGAGCCTAAATGATTAATTTAGATTACGTGCTTAATTTCTAGGTAGCTGATACTAGTTGACATAAAACCCAGTTCCCATTTTCAATCAGCGATGGCAGCTGCTACTGCAGTGTGGTGAGCCTCACGTGTCCAATACCAAAGGATTGCACAGCCCACTACTTGCACAAACTAGATAAAAATGAAACCACTGCAACATCCTGAA